>NC_136612.1:23174558-23774558 GCF_933228915.1 Telmatherina bonti
GTAAACAACAGCATTACATTCTCCGGCTGACTGATATCACTACTCTACATGTTGGATTTAGTCGTTCAAAACAAAATGAAATAAGTTAATAATACCTGACTTTTCTTTATAGTCTGCTAATTTTATGTACAGTTATTTACAGACAAGTAACCTTTCAGAATACAACCACCTGTAGCATTAACAACAGCACAAAAACACTCAGGATTTTGTGATTTAACAGACGGAACAGGAATATAAAAAGCAGCAAAGGCCCTCTGCAGTCTCATGGGAGGATCCATAACGCCAGGGGACCGTTTGCACGTGGGGGGTGGTGTGTACTATCTTTCCACTGTCATTGCATCAAAAACTGAGAAGCATCAACTGCATTGACTTGCAGCCCACTGAAGAAATTTATATGAACCTGTGATTTTGTTAGAATGGATTTGTTTACAAACCAACCAAAGTGAAGATGATACAGTTGGACATCTTCATTCATTTTTAATTCTGTTACTGATCTGTCCCTCCGAACAGCTTAAAGTTCAATAATAATGTTCCTGCTGATATGACAGGAGGGAGATTGGATAATAATAAAAAAAAAAAACAGCCTGCTTGTGTGTTAGAGTCCAGTCCACCTTTTATCAAATACTGGTCTGCAGGTCACCATTCAGCAGGGTGCTCTGGGTCTCTGTGGGGTCGTTCATCATGCGAGATTTATCCTGCCGGCTATCGCTGTGCTCAACCTCATCGAGCCCTCCTACCTTCTTAAGACACAGAACATTCTGGAAACTCTTTTTGAAGTTGTCCGAAAGGAAGGCATAAAGGATGGGGTTTGCACAACTGTTAGCATATCCCAGAACCACCACAAAAGCAAAGGTGCTTCTCAGGATGGGAGTGGTGCTGATGCTGCCCGTTACTGAGGTCACATTGAAGACGTAGAAAGGAAGCCAGCAGAACACAAACACTGCCACCACAATGGATACCATCCTGGTTACCTTCCTCTCCGAGCGCTTCCTCTTTGAGGAGGCCACGCGAATGCCTGAAGACTTCACCTTGATAATGATGAACAGGTAGCAAAGGCAGATGACCATGAGGGGTAGGAAGAAGCCCAAAAAGAAGGTGTAGAACATGAAGGCTGTGTAGTAGGCCTCTTGAGGTTCAGGCCACACAATGGTGCAGAAGCAGCCATCTTGCTTTGTAATCACACCACTGTAGATGACAATGGGGAGATTAACCAACAACGACACTCCCCACACCGCTAGGTTGATAGTCTTGGCCATGCGTGGCTTACGCCACTTTGTGGACTTAATGGGATGCACCACCGCCAGGTAGCGGTCTATGCTCATCACCATCAGGCAAAAGATGGAGGTGAATTGGTTCAGGGAGTCGACAGTCATCACAATCCTGCAGAGCACAGGCCCGAATGGCCAGTGGACCAGTGCCAGCTGGATGGCAATGAAAGGCAGGCCTAGCATGAAGAGCACATCTGCTACCGCCAAGTTAAGGATGTAGATGTTGGTGACTGTTTTCATCTTGGCATAACGCAGGATGACGTAGATGACAAGAGCATTTCCACAGAGACCCACAGCACAAACCAGAAAGTATATACAGGTTATCACCACCGTGCTGGTTCTGTTGAAGGTGTGGTCTGTGTCGTTCCTGCTGTTCAGGTTAGACCCATTGCTCTGCATGAAGCTGTCGTACATGAGGTGCTCCGACAAATTCGGCGGGGATGATGGGAAAATCCAGGAGTCCATGATACCTCAGCTTCTCCCTGTGCAAAGCTGGTTATGTCATCCCACCTGTGCACAAAGAAGAGCTTTATCAAACCACAATTCCACTCGATATGGATTTTGTTATTGAGTATATATCCAAGCGGAAGGAAATTAAAATTTATTCTCATCATTATTCATCAGACATTTAATATAATCCCCTCCCTTTCTGCACTGGGATCACTTGTTGACAGATGCCGAGTCGACCCAGTTGACCTGCATGCGATGACCAGCTATCACATGACATTTAGCAATAATTCTGTATGCATGAGTGGTGAGAAACAATACAATATTGTATGTTCAGCTCTTTTAAATGTAGTATGTTTACTTTTTCTAGTCATGCGTAAGAAGAGCAGTTCCTGGTGGAATTTGTTCATTTTACATCCTGATCATCTTTCTTGCTAACAAATCTGACTGATAGCATGTCTGGTGAAGAGCTCCACAAAATTCAGACCTTTCTAACTCAGGCTAGACCGCCTTGTATTTTTATTTGATCGAGCCCACGGCTACCAACGGGAAACAGCTCTATGCATGGTTCAATCTTAAACTCTCCAGAGGGATATGCAAACATTTTTACAAGCTCTTGAAAAATCAGCTGTGACAGTTTATGCTAAATTCTTTGTTGACGTTTTTTTCATCTCATCAGAGCCTGGTGCATGGATGTAAATTAATCCCAGCGTAAGTAATTGAATGAGTGGAATCACAGTGCTGCCAATAGCTCTGCTGCAGTCAGACTGAAGTGCATGCCATCGCCCATACACAGGAGGTAAACACGATCTGACAACCCAGCTCTGTGCCAATAACATGAGAGATTTCATCATGTCAGTTTGTCGTTTTCTTCATAGCAGCAGGACAGAATGGACTGTGGTGACTGTTTGATGAGCAAGTGCCAAATTTTACTAAAAGAGTTTGGTGACAGATAAGTGCAATGCAAAGATGTGTGACATAGTAATGATTTGCGCATCTAAAAAGAGCAGAGGAATGAAGGCATGAAGTCATATTGAGAATCTGCTCATAAAGCAGTCAGCTACAGTTACAGATCAATGAACTCAGAATTGATGATAACTTGGACACCACTGTGAGAGATTACATGGAGAGCCATTAAAAGGCTGCATGTGAGGCATAGTGCATACAGCGCAACAGGTATGATCTCTGTAAAAGAGACTAATCATCACTACCATCACTGTAATTGGAAAAAATGAGAATTGTGAAAATATTTTCATAAAGTATTCAGTTTCCTTCAGTGTTATTATGTGATGTTTTTTCTTCTCATCAGTCCAGAGCTTTGGCTCCAAGTTTCACATGTAAAATATGGATTCTTAGCTGAAATAGTAATGCCCCCAGGCAGGTAATTATGCAACTTCATTTGAAGTAAAGTAGAAAGAGGTCATGTCAGTCATTAACAACGTTGAGAAACTCTGCATACAGCCGCTGAAAATTCTGTTTGGACTGTGCAAATACACAAGAACGTCATCTTATCCGTATAATGGATTTCAGCCCCATCCAGTAAACTGGCAACACCACAATAAACAGACTGTTTAAATGGTCAAAGAAGTCCGTTTTCACAAATTCATTTGAGGTGTGATCAGATTTTTATTTCTATTGTATTTTATTTTTTCATTTTGGTGTGTGTAACCTTTAAAATGTCAATGAGGATTAGAGAAAGTTAGAGACGTCTTACCTGTGTCTGGGATTATTCTCTCCATTCACAAAATCCTCCACTTCTTTCTGAAAAAAGTGTTTCAGTATTTACTGCAAATTCATCTTCGTTTTCAAATAGGCTACTCCTCGAGTTTGTTTCACCAGTTTGGGAGTGAAGGACTTGGTACTTTAAAATTTCCTTTCAAGAATCCAATAATGTGTTGCGAATGAATCGCAATCAGAAACCGGTAAAAGCGCCAGTGCGCTGGCGGCGTGGTGCGCCTCGTGACTGTGTCCAAATGGGGGCTCGGGGATGTTAAAGGACGCACTTTAACAGAGCCGAGGAGGCGCTCAGGAGATTCACCTCTGAACGAAAAAAAGAGGCTGTCTCTTGTGTAGATACCATTCCAGAATCAGCTGATATACGTGGAGCGCGCCTTTTAAAGGCGCATTTAGCCATCAGACGCGCGCGCGCCAAATGCATGCAAAGACAAAAGAGGAGAGTTGAAGATTTAACAGTTGAAATAGATTTTACTAAAGAAACTGCATGTGGAAACAAGAGTTACCATTTAGAAGAATACAGGGGAGGTCTCTTTCTCACGTCACGATCAGAGCGCAGTAGTCTATAAAGCCTCATTTGCGCGCCTGGCTGTCCATTTCACTCCAAAATAACAAACAGAGATGATACATTTTCTTTGAGATTGAAATAATATAATCAAATAAAACAACCGGACACAATATGAACTATTGTAATTTTTCCACCGTTGTTTGCGGCTGGATATAGCCGACAGAATTAATATATTATACATTTATTGAAGTTATATTGAGCTCGAACATTTAAATTACATATATCTTGCTTTTGGCTCTAGATGCACCCAGGATACCCTGCCTCTTGCCTGTTCCAGCTTTGACCCTGAACTGGAAAAGAATGAGTGAAAGAAAGAAAGAAAGAATGAAAGAAAATGAATGAATGAATGAATGAATAAATGAAAGAAAGAAAGAATGAATGAATGAATGAATGAATGAATGAATGAGAATGAATGAAAGAATATGTGTGGGGGGGGGGGGGATTTAATTTGATGGTTCATTATTCAAACTCAATGTTATTTGTTTCAGAAGCATTTCAGTAGCTTGTGCTGATGACAATCCAACAAACATACAATCACAGAAACAGAATTAAGAGCAAAGAAAGTCAGGTCTTAACTGCAGTTTTCATATTGCCACCTCTGCTTCAGCCAGTGCAGTTTGTTAGGATCAGATAAAATGACAGTGTTGCAGATAATTCGTCTTTACCTTCATAAATCCCTGATTTGTTCTTCTGTCGTGACAAATCACCCTTCCTGCTTTTGACATGACCTGAGCAGACAGTTTTCTGCTTCAGAATGAATTTGCTTCTGTTTCTTGTCACATCAATAAACACTCTCAGACAGGTTGGTTCTGGTGCCCATGTCCTGTTACCTCACTGATGTATCCTTTTTATCACAAGTCTTTTCAGGCTTTCTCTTCTCTTCTGTCATTCTGGTAAAGATTGATCTTAGCCTTATCTTTCTACAGAGGAATGCTGTTCAGAGCTACATAGGCGTCTATTTTTCTATTCTTGAATCTTGTGAATGGTTTTTACCTTGGGGTGATGCTTTTGCACTTTTTACTTGAATGATGACACTTTTACATGAAAGTTGTCAGCTACAGAAAGGTGTTCAGGACTTCTGGAGGCACAAGGCAAATGCATTGCAGACTACCATACGATTAACAGTTTATATTTATTGTAATCCATTGAACCCTCACTTTGTGAGTGAGAGTAATGTCAAAACGTGGAAGGGCAGATGCAAAAGTTGTGTATGATGGGTCTCCAGTGGGACTGTAAGTATAAGATGATACCTGCTATCTACCTCTCCTTTCCTTGCAAAAAAATTTCCCTGGTTGAGACATTAAAAGTCACTTTTGAGTCTCAAGATCAACAGACATTGCGGTCCTGTTTACACAAAAACGTTTCCATGAAAAACACTAAACTTTATCTGCAGTGTATTTAAAAAAAAAACAAAACAAAAAAAAAACAAAAAAACAATTACACAACAGCGAATGAAAATCATCTCCATGCAGGGAAAATACAATCAGAGCCAGAGACAATGTGGTGTAAACATGGCTTGGTGACCAATAAAACTTTGCAACAACACAACATGTGTGACTGGTGACCTGTCCAGGGTGTACTCTGCCTCTTACCAGCTGATTGCTGGCAGAGGCCCCAGCTTCCCCTGACCCTGAACTGGATTAAGAGGTTTAGAAGATGGATGGATGGATGGATGCCCAGCACCACATCCTCATAAGAAACACAACAACAGAAACAATGACAAATATGTGTATCCCATAACTCCTGGTTATCGATGCATGTAATCTATGGATCTTGACTGATGGAACACATGTTTATCAGAAGCAGATTTTACTTCAACAAACCAAATAAATAAAAAAAATGATGCAAACATGCCAGATTCATCACTTTTGTTGTGCTTTTTGTGGGTTACGTAGGGTCAAAGTGCACAAATCCAGTTAAGGTTTACAAAAACGGGACTTGTATTGCAAGTAAAATTTCATCCTGCGGGACGTTCTTGGGGTAAATCTGTTATTGTGTAAACGGACATAATTATTTCCTCTTTAATTCCAAATAAAAGTAAATTCTGCTTTAAACTGGTGAAAATGGCCATGTAAACACCTAATTCCAAATAAAAAAAAAGTCAGATTAGAATTAAATTTAATTCTGAGGTAAGTGGCTGGTTTATTTGCATTTTTAATCCGAACTGATTAATTCCTCCATCACGTAAACTTTAATTCCGCTCTAAGTTAATTCCTATTGTTCTACACATGCTCCTTTGCTTGTCCCATACGATGAAGCACATATGCTGCGCGTTGTTTTGTCTCAGAAGTCTATTTTCCTTCTCCTTCTCACCTGCTGAGAAAAAGTGAAATAGTTTGCTCGTGTTGAGCTTGGCTTCAAACTTATAATCAAAATAACGGTAAAACTGGTACTTATTATGTAGTTTTCCATGTTATGACTGAAAAGATGTCGAGCAAGAAGCAAACTTTGTTTGTTTTCTGTAGACATAAGTTTGCTGCGCCTGCCCCTCTCTAATCAGAACCCTTTCCAACCCACTGATCTAAAGAGGAATTAAGTAAGGATGTGTTTCCATTTAAACCTCACTTCAGAATTATTATTTCCATGTATACTTGTAGGAGAACACTGTTAATTCAGAATTATTTACTTCCAAATGATCAATTCAGAATTAACAGTCATCATGTCACTGTACCCAATGCTGTTTCCTCACTACAGACATTGTGATGCATTAAATAGGAGGACTGCTGCCTTCGTATTTTCTCTGAAACTACACAATGTGCTGTGCTGTCGACTAGCACAGCTATTTCATGTTCCATGATAAGATTAGATTGCCTATAATTCTTTCTTGAATCAGTCAATGAACATAAAGAGTCATGAGGAAAATTCTAAAGCTGTGCTGGATGAAGGGATTTGTGGTAAATGTGACTTTCTGTCAGCTGTGTCCTCTAACTCAACAGGGTTGATCTTTAAGGTCTGTTGGTCTCACACTGTTGTATTTCCCAAGAGATATGACCAGGCTGGCAGGAAGTCAGAGGTTAATCAGACTAAATCCCTAATGTTTGTCAAGTTTTCTCAGAAATAAAGGGGTGCAGCGTGTCTGAACACGATTTTCTAATTTCAGCTGAGAGCAATTTGAAGTCAGGCTGAGGGGAAATAAAATGCATCATGGCTTGACGTTAGAATTCAACTGAGCTTATAAAACTTGAGTGGTTTCAAGGTATCAAATTATTTTAGCCAAATAGAATTAAAGTAAAAAAAACAACTGAAAAAAACCCAAAACATTTAGACTGTCAGACAGAAATGATATCAATTATAGTTTACCTGTGGTTGTAAATGAAGCATCTGAACAGTTATAACAGGTTAAAAGTAGAAAGCATGAATTTTTTAGCAGTTGTGCCGCACTTAACAACCGCTGACCAATTAACTTGACTTTGTGTAAAAAAATCATGGGTGAACGGATCATTTTGCTCTGACATTTTAACACTGACATTTGAAGATACACATTCCTGGGTTGTTGGGGCAATGGGAGGATAAAACACTTTTTTATTTAATTACAGACCATGATGACCCTGAGGTGCTGACATTGTTTATTAGTATTCTCCCATAGTGAAAGAGAAAAGCGTGCTGGTACATATTAATGGTATCGAATGACTTGCTGGGTTGCTCAGCTCTTTCTTTGCTATCTAATTACTAGAGAATGATCCAGCGCCTCTCTCGTTCAGGTCTTGAATGGAAAGCATTGATTATACATCCTGCTTGAGTAAAATGACAAACAATTAGTGGCTCAAGGCAGCTGCGAAATATTTGGTGAATACGACCAAAGCTCTCTGGCATTTTGCGAGTATTCTGCTTTGAAGGAAAGAAATCAAACAAGTGTTGATGTGATATGTTGGTACAGAACAAAGGTGTTGTGTGTGTCATAGGACAAACTAATGTTTTCTCTTTTGTTTTCAGATTCATTAAGAATCCAAAGTACAGTACGAGTTTGTCACTTTTGGTGTGGTGAGTGGAAGGCTAATGCCTGTTTGGAGCATGTTATCTATATGTTACATGTTACATGTTATCTATATAATCATCATAAACAACAGGGACAGGAATCCTCACATTTCACCAAAACCCGTTAAATCTGATTACGCTGACAGTTGTCGATGAGTTTTCTGTTTGGTTAGGTCACATTGTCAGAGCCCTGACCAAGTCTATGCCATTTTCTGCCACTTAACACAAAAAGGCACCTCAGTTGGAAATAAATAAAGCATGAATGGGGTGTTATGTTTACATGAAGTTTAAAATATTTCTGACTTTGATTCAGAAAGTCTTACTGCGTTGGAGCTGCTCTGGTTTGTAAATTTAATTTGCCAGCCCATGAGAATAAAGTGCTTTCTGAAAGAAAAAAAACAAAATCCATCTTGCTATTTCATTGTGGCTCTTATCAACAAAAGCAGTCTCTGACATGAGCCTAAGCCAATTTGTGTTGCCTGCTATTGCTGTATTCTTTACACTGCACTGTTTATTCACATGAAACGAGTCTGGCTGCTGTGATAAAGCCTGCTGAAGTCAACTGCAATTCCCAGGGGGCACGGCTGTGATGACCAGGTGGTTCTGCAGGTGACTGATCTGTTCATATTTGTTGTTTTTCCATCTGATCCATTCAGCAAGTGAGCTTTAAGTACTGTTGTGCCATATGTTTACAAGATGGTGTTTTATGTTGCACGAACCAGTCTATATTGTATCTACTCTTGCAACCTTGATGCGCATTCCAAAACCACTGGTTGGTCCTCTTTTCTTTTGGTGATGAGAAATCACAGTTAAAACACAGCAGATCAATCAATAAATCTATATTTATGCAGCACTTCTCCTTGAGAGGATGCAGGTAAAAAGCTTTACATGTTAAAAACATTCTTACATCACACACGTCTCAGGGAAGCTGGAGCCAATTCCAGGCTATTATCAGGTGAGAAGCAGGGTACATCCTGGACAGGTCACCAGTCCATCGCAGAGCAGTAAAAATGGCAAAAATTGTGTTTAAGTTAGGACCACCAACTAATTTTCTCCATGACAACTGAATAAATCCCATCCATAATGAACTCACAAGACTGTGAATCTTGCATTATAATGATTCACTTACATCTAACTATTTTTACACTGTTATTATTATGTTCCACCGTGTTTTGAACGTTTTGGATAAACATGTTTTCATCACCATGCAGGAGTAACTTTGAGAAATGGAGATTGAATTTAAAAGGTTGCTGTCTGTAGGAGCGACAGGCTTTGTGTTAGTTTTTAATCTTCCATTAACTATATTTATAACATCCATGTTTTTGTAATGTTTCAAGCACGTGGTAAAACAAACGTCTGGCTAAAAATATATATGCAAAACATAACATTTAATATCATTTACAGTGCTTGAGAGAAAATGAAATTACAAGCCAGTTTTAATCATCTTATAATTGACTCTGCAGTGACATCTGACAGCATGCAAAATTCAAACAAATTAACCTGTACAGTTTCATTTACTGCTCTGAAATTTAATTATATGGGAATTGTAATTCAATGTAATGACACAAACACTAATCAGAAATGAGAATTGAGTTTCTTTGCATGTCTACTTAGCTGCTGTTCTGCCTCTTGTCACTTAATAGCTGCCGGCTGGTCAGTTGTGTTGTGACTGGAAGCATGCCTGCAGAGCATCAGAGGCGTCTTCTCACATGGAATCTCTTTTTTTGTTGCCGCAAAGGAGTTTAGATCAGCTTTTATCTGTTGTTAAGTGTGATTGGCTTTGCTAAAAAATTGTGTAAACAGACTTTTTAAGGCTCCCAGGTGTCTTTTTTTTGTGATGATGGCAGGAGTTGTCCTCTTTTATCATATTACAAAAAAAAGAATGCGATTCATGAGTAATACTTCTGAGAACAAAACATCTAAAGACATTATGTAAGCTCAGCATCTATTATGTTGCTTGCTTTTATGCTTTGAGAGGATGAGCTGTGTTTTTCAGCAACAAGTCTTGCTGTTTTAATTTAACTTACCCCTCGATTATGCACACATACGTTTGTTTATTTTACAGCAAAAAACAGTAATCAAAATGCAGAAGAAGCTTTTGAATTCTCCATATTTCTTCAAAACTCAATGCAATTACTTGCCTTCCCAGTAAGTTCACAACCTTTAGGTGTGTGTAGGCTTGCATCACTATATGCCTTCAGGGTTAGCACCAGCATTAAATATTAACCATATTTTCTATCCATGTTCTAAATATTTTCTTTTCTTTTTGGTGTCGATCTGAAAGTCCTTGGGATCCTTTTCTTCCTCTTGTCATGGCCAGCTTTGAAGGTAATCTCAGTCTCACCTGTCAGGGGGGGGGATTTATAGGATCAATGCTGGTCAAGACTCATGCAGGCAAAAGTTTTTGTTAAAAATACAAAAGACAAACAATAATTGCTAATTTTTAAAATAATAATTATGACAAAAAATTTATTGTCTTTTGAATTAAAAAATATTTTCATTGGTGTTTTAAAGGTCCAGTTTGCAGGTGAGCTGACACTGGGCAGGAAAATATAGACACAAAAACATACATATATTCACACAGGAACTTTTGCAAATCCATACTGGCCATAAAACAATCAATCAAACTAACAAGCAATAAAGAAAAAAAAAAAAAAAGGCAGTTTTTACCCCTTTCTGAACTTCTAGAGTAGCATTGTAGCGGACATTTAGGATGTTCACCGTCTGTAGATCTAAACTACCGACAGCTTGTTTTAAGATAAATAAAACTCATAAATTCTTATTTACTGACATAGTTTCACTGGGAACCTTGTAATGGGTGGTTTTGTCAACACCCCAGAAAGGCATTAATTTCCAAATACATGGTCAGAAAACTCTCAGTCTGTTATTTTGCATGGGACAATGTCCATGTGACATTGTGACAGCTGCCATCCATGAAATTACAGTTTTTCTCAAATGCTAAAACACTTTTCGCAAACATCTCCTCCATTTTCCCCAATGTCTAAACACAACACACTTTTCTAAAGCTACATAAACACAACCACACCTTCTCACATCAAAACTCAAACTTTCACACCAAAAGAGCAGCTTGAAGTTTTCAAACATGTAAGCACTATACACATCATTACACACTACAGCAGAACAATTGAAAACACAATTATCCATTTGTGAGAAGGTTCTTTGTTTCACAACTGCTAATGCATATTTTTAGAAACTTTAACGGCTCTTCTTAGAGTAAATCTCTGTAGAGGATTGAGCATTTAGATTTGAGAGTTCCATATAAATTTATAGAAAATACTGTATGTACACTACTGTACTGTAACAAGTTACACAACTCAATGCAAAAACAGAGAATCTATTCCGCACAACAGTACTCATTGAAAACATGTTCAGGGTGTGAATTTTTGTATTTACTTTATTCGCACCACACACTGAGGGCCATCATGTCTATAAGCTGCATCAGGCCACATTACCTCATCCACATCACAGGGTATATTCTCCCAGGCCAGGCACAGTGGGAAAAATGCCCTGGAACGGCAAATCCATCCTTTAAAGGCCTCCAGTGGGAGGTCAACACAGGCCAGCTCCATTGCCCTTATAGGAGGCCCACTCTGGTGTATGGTTGTCTGTCATAAACCTTCTTTCTTCATGACACAAACTCTTCTATAGGGTTCAGGAAAGGGAAGTAGGGTGGCAGACAGACATTCAGAAACTGGTTACCGTTGGTGGTAAACTACTGTGATTTGGTTTGTTCTGTGGAAGTGGACTTTGTCCTAATTGATCACATAAATGGGATGTGCAGGGCCAGAATGGTGTTGTTGGCGGTCCATGAGGTTGTCTCTTAGCTCCTTGAGGAAGGTGAAGAGACACTGGGGGTAGTAAGATGCAAGGGCAGCATGCCGGTGGAGAAGTCCCTCCAAACCCATGGCTGCACAAAGGGTAATATTGAGAGAGTTGGGTACACTTATAAAGTTTGGGACCTTTGCCTTCGTTTGGTTTGCTTTCCCAACACACTTTACCCAAGTGGACAAAAGTGGACCAAACTGCTTGGATAATCTCATTCAATCAAGACCGCTCACAGGGGCAAAATTCCTGAAATGCCCACTGACCAAAAAGAAACAAAAAGCATGGCAAAGGAGAAAACCTGCTTCATTGATAAGCCAAGACCAAGAAAATAATCCTTTCACTTCACTCCAGTTCTGGCAGCAGGAGATGAAGCGAGCTATCCCAAATATTTTGCTGTGACACATCCTACATCCCTTCTTCTCTTTGGTTCCCTGGATGGTCTATTTTCTTTTGCGCTGCAAATAAATTGCACCAGAGTTCACTTGCAAGTGAACCAAAAATCCTGGTTTTTGAGTGGACCAGAATTATTTTTCTGAATATGAATTAACGCTACTCCAAAGGAACTTAACCTTCTTATATTATTCCGAAAAGTATTGAACTTTAGTAGATTATCTTTTTAAATGTAGCATCATTTCTTTATTTTGTCATGCTATCTCAAGAGCACTGAGAGACACATCTTTCTGTGCATGGTAATCTGAATTTATGCAGACCAATTTGAGGTCATAAATCAATCATGCATTTCTCAGAAGACCTTTTTTTTCATGTTGGAATGCAGACATCAGAATTTTATGCCCACAATTTCATGTAGGATGAGCAGGGAAGTGTAGTTGCTGGTCACTGAGTGCAATTTTCTAATCTCATGGAACCAATTGGTTTTCACTCTAGTTTTCGAAGCCCAGAGATGATAGATACCGACGCTCACGGAGCAAAGCAGCCATTGGATCAGATCTCTCAGGTGGTCTCTGCCTGAATGAGCTGTCAGCAGCTCTGACCTCCCCATTTGTCTGGCTCTGACTCACTGCACAGCATCTGAAAACACCCCCCTCAATGTTAGAATCTTAGGATGAGCAGTCATTGCAGATAAATAATGCTGCTTGGTTCAGACACTGAATTTCTTTCTGTCTCACTGGTCATTTTACGTGTCAAGCTCCACTGACTTACAACATCACATTATTTTGTTTGAAGAGCTTCATTTAAAAGGATTACAAATTTGCAGTAGGGATTTCATTCCTGCATGACACTAGAAGCCAACAAAGCTATTTTACAAGGTCTGTACATGATAATATAAACTGTCTTTATATGTGGCAATCTTGATTGAAAAGATGTATATTTACATTTTAACAAATAATATGATGGAATAGTGTCTTTGGAGGGACACCACAAAGAAAATTCTTGAACAAACAAGAACATTTTGACATATATATTTGAATGAAAATAAATAAATTAAAAAAAAATAACAGCCTGGGACAAATTTCTTTTCCTAAGTTTCTTAAGTTTCACAGTTTGGGAAGAAAAATATACACATTGTCACATTTGGAAAGATAATGAAACTACAAATTAACATTATAATTTCTCTCTTATGGTGATGCATTGTTTAGGTATTGTTATTTTGAGCTGGTTTTCTATCACCTTGAAACCTTTAAAGCTCCAAAGTGGATAATAAATAGAATGTCATGTCATGAAATTCTGCAAAAGGATGTCAGAATAGCCTAACACAATGTTTTTCAGACTGGGTGACACAATAAGAAAATGAACCAGAGCAGCTACGCACATAAAAAACAGAAAAGTAGAAAGAGGACAAAATTTGTAATGAGCCTTGACCCGAAGCCAGTGGAGGTGCAATAAAATACAATGATGATTTCAGTGCCTGCTCAATGAAGACATCCAAAAAATAGGAAGCTGAAAGTGCTCTTTTGTGAACCATGACCAAAGATTTTTCTGTACAAGTTTCAGCAAACTGACAACTTATGGAAGCTATTAATTCTGAATGGCTGTAAAAATAACTATATTAAAGAGTTTAAGTATTTTGACACATCATATTAAATTCTAATTATCTCCCCAAGTGATTTTTTTTCCTGATGCCTTTTAAGCCTTAATGCTGGCATGTGAGGCGGTTCTTAAAAATTCTGTTTGTTTGATCTGGTTAAATTTTCCACTGAACAGAAATTAAAAACCATATCAAACAAAGTGAGTTTTCAGGCACCTGACAGAAACTAAAGGCATCATTCTTTGCCATTTTCTCAGAAAGTGCCTAGGGATTGTGGGAAAGGTAATGGAGTGACTAACACAGCCCTCATTTATATTTATTCTCTCCAATCCTCTTAGATTTCAACCGAGCACAAAAATGCTAAATATTAATAAATGTGCAAATGGTAGTGTGGTGGTTAGCACTCTCACCACACAGTGGGAGGGTAACCGGTTCAAAACGTAGCTGGGGCGTTGCATGTTCTCTCCATGCATGCATAGCTTCTCCTGCTTTCTCTTCTAGTCCAAAACATAACTATTAGCTTAATTTGTGAATCAAAACGAACCTAGGAGTGAGTGTGAGCATGCATACATTGTGTCTGTCATACTGTTTTAAACTTGCTCAACGTGTAGGTACTGAAAACCAGTCAACATATTGTAGTTTATACTGTTAGAATTTCCTTTTAAAAAGAACATTTTCAGTTCATTGGTGTCTGACTGAATAATTTCATCATTTAAAATGACATTTACAGTGATTGTGTGGTCTATACATAGCAAGAAGAAGTGTGCACTGTAACTTACGTGACCCACACCAGAAAAGTAAACCATTTGCTCTCTGTACGATTCTGAGGCGTCTTGTGGTAACAAAGTGAAGCGGTTCTTTAGAAAGCAGTCGGCATTGTGTGTCTGATTGTGTGCATATAGGAAGAAGTCAGTGATGCACTTTATATTAATATTCAGTCCGGGGTGGGAAAGGCAGCTCAGCCTGCCGCTCTGTTCGTGAGGGGAGGTGTAAACAGAATGCACAGCCATCTGTATAACACAAACCTCTCATCCACTGCTTCGCACTAAAACACCTGTCAACATTCAAATTCCTTATTAAAGCAAATTATGGCCTAAAGTAGTCTGATGTGTCCTTTTAAAACATGATATCAGTTCATTAACAGTCCTTGAGGACTGATAAATGCATTACATCGATTACATTTAGACCTGGATACACAGAAAAAGGCTTAGAAGATCATTTTCTGTTGTGTAAGTGACTTAACATCCCCTCTGTACTGCTTCTCCATTGCTACCACAAACCATGACCACCGGTTTCAGCCTTCTACTGCCACGTATTGACCTGATTGAAAGGTAGGTGCCTCTTGGTTTTGTTTTTCCTGTTGGTGTTTGATCTGATGAAGCTTTTTGGAGAAATTACCTATTGTAAAATCAAGTGTTTTGAATCATGGAATACTTTTTGCATTCAATGCTTACACGCTCATTATCCCGTTTGTTGTGAGATCGGTTATTGTCAGACAGAGTAGGGCCTTTCAGCTCGAGTTAACTTTCAGTCAATCAGCTTTTGAACAACATGTAATTTTAGTTCTGCAAGCTCTGTGTTGACAAGGTTTTTGAAAGAAAGTATGCCTGTCTGAGTTGAAATTATGTCTACCTTCAGAGACATAAAGTTGTTTGTAAAACTAGTGGCACAAATATGTCAGCTTCCATCTATGTGGATCTATGAAAAGTGGATATAAATAGATCTTTCTAAGAGAATAAACACACAACAGTTATTTTATTAGTGATTAAATTCTAAAAGAATCAGCTTTGATTTTGTTACACAGAGCACCTTTAAAGCTTCAGTAAACTATCTGAGTCAGAATGCAATTAAGGTTCTAATTAAAGTATTATTATATGCTAAAGGATTTCTCTTTCCATTGTAGTTCATAATGGGAATTACAAAGTAAACAGATACCTTCTGAGAGCACATTAAACCAATTAAGCTTTATCTGAAAATGACAACACTCCGCATTCTTCATGGTTTGAGTTTGTGCTACTGAAACTTAAATCCTCACTGCAAACAAACTCATTGGAGACACTGTATGCTGTAATAAAACTACTAAATGCTTTTTACTTTAAGCCTAAAATTTTTGAGCAAGAACAATGAAAGATACATATAGGATGAATAAAGATAACATATCACCTCTAAACAACATAAGGTTTATAAAGCGGTTTAACTACTTCCTACTAACAGTGTGCTTAGAATAACCATCACCTGATGGAAGCCATTTGTACTCCTCACATGCAGTTGATCTCAAAATTACAGAGTTAGAACATTCTTTTAACATAATTAAATCTTGTATTTTCTTGTACAAATATACTTTAGAAAAGATTCAGACCTTTTGTGGAGAATGGCAGTCTTTTTGTTTTCTAAATCTATACCCAAATTATGATTTTCTTACCCTAACCAAGTGACATTACTCCCTAAAAACAACAAGACATGATGCATTTTCCCTGTTGCATTTTCTTGTAACTATGTCAGCCAGCAAACTGGTGTCTATAAAGCTAAAGGACGAAACTTTGACAGATATGTATTTTAATTATTGTTGACACCCATCAAGGACACGTTTTTAGAGAACTGTTGTTTAAGTGAATGATTCTACTCAGCGTTTACCAAGCAGCTAACATGATGGTCCTAATTTCATTCCTTATGAAAGTCCATGTTTGCATCGCTGCTGTGTTGCTGTGGCAGTGATCACAGCGGGTGATTCCATTTTTACACTCCACATGAAGCTGTTTTTACAACCACTGGGCTTTGCAGACTGAATATTATTACAGGTAGTACCTGCACGCATGACCAGAAGGCTCATGGGCACATTTTGATGAAAAGAACTATCTCCAACTCATACGGAGCCACGGCCTGTGTTTTGAATGAGGACAGTGACAGAGAGGCTTGCTGAACAATATATAGTGATCACATAACAGCAAAAGTTTTGAGCCATTATTCTTCATTTATTCTTGGAAAAGTTTAACCAACATACCCAAAACTAGACTGAAAGTAAAGAATAATACTTCAAAAGGCAACAAATGACATTTGAAATGTCAGATTTCTTTCATTACAATGTATCACTGTACATATTTTGTTGTTGTTTTCATTTTCTCATTGTGATTCACTTCTCTTTTTTCACAGCCTCTCACTCTACTTTTTTTATTTAAATGTTTTAAACATCCTTGTTCAGTCATGCAAATATGAAGAGACCTTCGTCATTTATGGTTAACTGATGAGATTCAGTCCACTTCTTTTGATACCTTTTATGTACATTGTCTGATTCAAAGTCAAGAGGAAAGGACAAATCCCTCGTTGGATTTAATTGGATGTTGTCAGGGTGAAATTTCACAGCGTGCACAATGTTTTATCATGTTCCGTTAACATGAAGAGAGCGTGATAATTAATTGTTGGTATCTCTCTTTGATGTGGTATAATGCAAATCTTTACCACCGAATTGAGGATGCTAGAAAGATATATGACAATATAAATACATATGCACAGCACATGAGGAAAAATGATTGGAATATGAAAGCCCACTTAATAAAGTAGTGAGTAAAAAGTCATTTGAATGAGATAATCTATCTAAGTCAGACTGTCTGAGGAAACATTGTCATAGCTTCAGCTTTATTTATGCGTACAACGTGCAACCGGTGGCCCCGCAGGGATTCTATGAAATGCATGAAAGTGCATAGATGTGCAAATTTATCCTACTTGAAAGCCACACACACAAATAAACATGAACAACATGTTTCTGGAACTTCAAAATAAAATGCGGAGGCTGTTTTGGTTCGCTTTTTCTTTCCTTGCATGTGATCAAAGCCATTTTTATGTATCACTCCAATAGACTCTGGTTTTGAAATATGGATCAGTCCTCTACATGTACTGTAGCTGCTCCACCAAATAGTCATCTTTGATGCTGGAGACATATGGCCTGACAGTGCTGGCCACGTCAGAGAGGTTTGAGAATTGGGATGCATTCATACTGGTGCTGTGTGGTCTGTTTAAAATGGACTTTGGTCTGCTTCCATAAGATTTGTTAAGCACAGTGTGAACACCAACTGCACTCTGTTGTAGACCAAAAATTAGGACTCTGGTCTTCCGATGAAAGAACAATGATGGATCAGATGAAAACTGGTTCCAGTAAAGTGTACAAACAGTGCTGCTGTGTCTGCAACCTGCTCTTCTATTCTATGTTATTTCAACCAAGTTTAACTCAAGATTGGATGGAGTTTTTGTTTGTTTGGTCCAGAATTACAGGTAAAGAAGGAAACAGCTGCATCACTATTAATCTATAGAGTTAAGTGAAGACGGAATAAATAAATAATCTTAAAAAGTGTTTATGTCTTTATGAACATGCAGAAGCTGCTTCTAACATCATCTATCCATCAGTTTTCTATCACTTATCTGAAATAGAGTTGCAGTGACAGCTGCCAAAGCAGGGAAACCCAGACTTCCCTCTCCCAGCCACATTCTCCAGCTGGTCCTGGGGGGTCCCAAGGTGTTTCCAGGCCAGTTGAGATGTAATTCTCCCAGCACGCCATGGGTCTTCCCCAGTTTCTCCTCCCAGAGGGACGTAACTGGAACACCTCACCAGGGAGGCATCAAGGAGGCATCCTAACCAGATGCATGAGCCACCTCATCTGGCTTTTCTGGATGTGGAAGATCAGCAACTCTATACTGAGCCCCTCCCAGATGACCAAGGTTCTTACCTTTTGTCTGGAGGAAACTCATTTCTGCCCCCGTTAATGTGGTTTGCATATTTGTGTCTTTTTAGTTCTGAAATTCCTGTTTTATTTAGTAGGTTTCCCTGTTTAGTTCCTTTTGGACTGTTTCCTGTTTTGCTTTCCTGTTCATTAGATTCACCTGGACTCAATTATTTAAGCCATTACATCCTGTGTCTTGTTCTGTTTCTGTCTGCATTTATACTCCTTGGTTTCAGTTCTGTTTGCTGGTTCATTTTGTTAGTTTCAGTTTGTTAGCTCCATGTGTTTGTGTTAACTTCATGTGTTTTCCCCTCATCGTGGAAGTTTGGCTTCAGTTTAGTTTGTTCTGCATCCACCCTGCGATGGATTGGTGACCTGTCCAGGGTGTACCCTGCCTCTCGTCCACAGGATAGGCTCCAGCTTCCCCGCGACCCTTAATCGGACTTGAATGAATGCATGAATGAATGAATGTTCTGCAATCAGCCTCCTGTCCCTGCATTTAAGATCTGCTTTAATCTGTGAAGATATGGATCAGACTTACTGGGTTTAATGTTTTTTTTTCTTCTTTTAATACAAAACCACAGAAATGTATTTATTATGCCTCTGTTGTCTGGCTTACCAAATTATTTTATTTATTTTTTTCAAGTTGTATTTGTGTTTTAAGCATCACTTCTTGACAATTTGGGAGAGATTTCTAATGCATACTATACTTACATAAAGGTTGAAATTTTTGCGACAGTGAAAGGCTGAATGAGTAAAATATATCATGTTGTGTAAAATAATATCCTTTTCCTTCCATTTGTTATGGTTTGAAACGACTCCCTTGCAACGCCTCTCAATTAGCAATCGGCAGAGAAATACCATCCCTGAAAGTTTAGAAGCTAGTTAGCATTAGCTGTTTCCATCTACTAAAAAGGCCTAAACTCATAAACATGTGCAAATAATAAGTAATTAAAAAAATACTTAAAGCGGTTTTCTGTACTAGATTAAAGTAAAATGGGTTTCGGTTCTTTAAGCTCTTGTTGGGAGGATTGTCAAAGTCATTTGTAAACCTGTGTTATATGACTAAAACTTATAAGTGGATTAAGTGCTGGGGGGACATATTTGGACTATGGAGCACAACACTCTTTCCCTATAGGCCTTTACACACCAGGATCTATGTGAATAAACGGCATAAAATTATAAATAATTTGGAGTTAAATTATGTATATTTCTGTCTCTGCTCACAAACTGTGATGTATAATTATTAATAAATTGTGGAAATTGTAAAACAAACTCACAAGTTTCTCATAGGTGAACATCTTGCATCAATGTTAACACATCGCCATCCCTCCAGTTAAAAGTCATTTTTTTCAGGGCCCCCAATGTTTTATCCGTTTTGAGAGAATTTATGTTCTTTTCACTTGCTGAAAATTTGTGTCCAACATTGTGAAACTGCTCATTAATTGTAGATTAGGATTTTTCTTTGGTGCAGGGAAATCATTATAAAATGCTGCGTGTTATCTTGTGGCGTGGTAAACAGACTGAGCTCATTACAAGTGTTTCTAAAAGATTCTGAAAAAGTCCCATATAAGCGAAAGCAAGGTTGATCTATCCCCACCTTTGATATTTTAAGAAATAATGATTAAAATCCCTTTTTTTTGTAGCAGACAAAGACTTCTTGTGATGAGTCAAAATGAAAGTATTTTGGTATTTTCTTTCAACCCTCTCCTGTTCGGTGGACTTAATTAATTTAAGTTTCAAAGAACCGGTCTTCTGCTTTGAGAAATCCATGACTTGATTGTGACAACACTTTGAAATTTACATCAGCTGGCCTTTCCTAACCTTTACTGTAAACAAGTCAAGGTTTGAAAACCTTATTTGAGGCTTGAGACCTTCATGGCAGTATTCTGTAAGATTCATTTCCTCGCAATAATAAACCTTTAGCTGTTGCTCCTTTTTGTTTTTCCACTCCAAAATAGTACCAAACCACAATCCTGCTTAGTCTTTTACTGTAGATTTTGTGCATTTAGGAAATCACCTAATTTTCTATTCACTATTTACACTTTTACAGTACAGTAACTATTTACAGTAACTTTTAAGTGTAAAAGCCAAACTTATGTTGCTGTAAAAACAATCTGGTGTGAGCCGGCCATTTGCTGACCTGCCAAGGTGTGATATATGTATATTCTCTTGTTATTCTTACACTCAAACACAGAAGTGGAGTTGTTGCCTTGGACTTGTTGTCATGCATCTACTACACTGGTGGGAGTATAATTTCCATCTACTATTTACTGTCACACCACTGCAGCCAAGTCAAAAAACCACATAAATCTGTCAGTAAGCAAATCATCACAAAACACATCAATTGGAAATATTAATGTCATATCAAGCTAGCATACTTCCACAATTCAGTCATGATTTACTTGCATTTCCCCTGCAGAGCTACCAAAATTAAGCAGATGAACCAATTGCCCAGTGAAAAATGCTCGAAAATCAATTCTTCTGGTTTAAGGGTTTTTAGGCATTTAAAACTGTATCTGCGAGGCCTGCTGACTGTTTGCTTGGCAACCTAGAGAACAAAACACACAGGCGGAGGGACAGATGGCCATGTAAGGACAAACACTGCAAGTGGCAAAAGAAGAGGGGGAGCACCAGAAAGCAGGTGTGTGTGTGTGTTGCAGCAATAGTGTTTTGCCTTACACAACACAATCTGAGAAGCAGAGACTGAGATAGGGAGCTTAACTGCCTCAGGCTGCTGCTCATGTTTAGTACTGAACAAAGCAGAAGCGTTGTTGATACTGAAACTTGCCATGTGTTTTGGGCCGTGTAATGAGAGGGAGATTTGTAAACCATCCGGTAATGAAATATAAATCTAATTATATCATGCAAAACAGATTTAAAAAAATACACTTTGGACCTATCTGGTGTTCACTGTTTACTTGTCTGTGTATTACACCAGTATGTGACCAAAAGCTTTGTGAGAATGTGAGCAAGCAGTGACAAATGAGCAATGGAAACTGAGATGGAGGCTGAAATGGCGAGTGTTTTCTGGCTTACACTTTCTGAAAAGGCGCCCCTGAAGAAAATAGCCTGCCCAGTCTTTTCACTTCAAATATTTCCCAGTAAGAATCTTTTAAAGCTCACTGTCACATTAGGCCTGTAAGAACTGCATCTCATTGCTGATGTTCATGCAACTCCGGGTAGCATTTTTGCACCCTGATACACACACACACACACACACACACACACACACACACACCTACCTCAGCTGACGTGAACTGATCTGGATGAGCCTTGAGGGGGACAAAGTGAGAGGGGAAAAATAACAGACGTGACTCATTAGGTCTGCCATCCAGCCAAAGATTGGTTTCTCCAGAATAAATAATGTCCACTGGTGTTAGTCGGGAGTTCCTGTTGTGTGCTTACACACACATAGCGGATATTAAAGAAAAGGGGAGCTCACATCCTTTGTTACTGTGCTTCCCCTCGCTGTGTGACTGAAAGGGCAGGTCATGACACACAACTGGTATTTTTCTGGAATTTATTTGATGCTATAGTAAAATATTCTTTATATGCGAGCAGTCTGCAGTGCAGTCTTAATAATGTTATGCATTCCCTAATATTTTCTCCTGGATTACAGCAGCGGGGGGAGGTCACTGCACACTCTGTATGGATAACCTCTATCCTCTGTATTTAATCTTATGTATGATTGCTCTACCCTAATTGTGTATGGATTACATGAAAACTGAGCAACAAAAGGAGCTCAAATTCAGAACTCTCCAAAACTCTAAATAACCTCACAAAGGATTTGTATCTGAGTCTCTAGCAATGTAAAATCATTTAAACAATTTTTTGCCTATAACCATAGATCTTTGCTTTATAGTTAATCCTGTCCAAAGTTAGAGTTCCCCTATTTTAAACTAATCCTCAACTGGATAGCTGAAAAGATGTTTGACAGGATGTTTAGTTATGAGGTTTCAACACTCTTGTGCTCTTAATAAAACCTTTAAAAATTCCCACAATATGTTAGAACAGCAGTCTGCACAATCCTCATCTGCTTTCTTTCTGGATATTAACAAGAGTTCATGTGGCGAACATCATCATTTAACTTTAAAGCAGCACAACTGACCACTAAAACCTGACTCAGACCCACATGTAATCCTAGCAAGTAGACTTCTGTAGGTTTGGATGTCCTAAAGGCATGTGGACATATCAACTCATTCGTTTCCTTTTTTCCTAATGTCCTAAGATCCAGCAAAACATTAATGCAAATGCAATAAAAAAAAGGGTGGATCAGAGGAGGTCTGAAACCACAAAGCAGAAGAATGAATTTTCCTTCACTGAGGCCCCTGATGTAAAACTGGCTTTAATATGACTGTTCAGTGACTGCAGCTACCATGAAGCCATATGGTCACATTAATTTTGATGTCAGTTTTAGAACAGTCATTCTATTCAACTTTTTTTTCTATTCAACTTTATTTGTATAGCGCCACTTCATAACAATGTTGTCACAGGGCACTTTACATACACAAATCAACATACACATCATTTCAAGCCAATTCATAGATATCCTATAATAGAAACCTACTGATTGCATGGAGTCATGATATCGATCCAATCCCCCATCCTGAGCATGCACGAGGCGACTTTAATTTAATTTAATTCTATGATTAAAATAATTAAAAAAAAAAAAAAAAGCGCAAGGTGATGGAATCCACAGTGATATGGATAAATCTGCAATCTGAGCCCATACTGGCAGTTTGATCAGTTGCAGAAGTCAGAAAAAGCACTACTTGGTAACACGTTACAATAATGCAACAAATCATATAATTAAGTAATGCGTAACTCACAATGAACTCATGCATTAATTAATCAAGACTTTATCTTGATTAAGATAGAAATGCTCTTTTGCATATTCATGTTCACCCAAGTGAACTTCTTTGCATGTGTCTTACATAAAATCAAAAAGCAAAAAAAAAAAAAAAAAAAAAAAAACCAACAATCAGTTACAGGGAATTAAATAATGTTTCCATTTAAACTGGCAAATATGTCAACATATTGATGAATTAACAGTTAATTGATGTTCAACAGGAATTCATTATAAAGTCTAGAATAATTTATAGGTTTTATTGGGAGGTTCAAACAATTAAGAACAAATGACACATTAGACCTGTAGTATAAGCAACAATCATTTAATAGATTAAGAATTTGGAGCACGTTGTCTTTCCACTTTATGCCTTGCAAAGTTGAGGCAACATCATCTTGGGCATTATATTCAGGTAAAGGTTTATATGTAACATGAGGTGTAATTTAACCTTGTTATGATTCCTTGTTATTCTATTGGTCTTAACCAGTAGATCCTCCCATTATAGAACAAATTCTTCCATGTTTTGATAAAGAAAAGCTTTGTTTATCACATGTAATGAGCTCCAGAGCTAGCATTTCATGTAGCCTTTTGGGCAGAAGTTGGTCTATATTGAGATGACAAAGTTTCTACTGATCTGTAAAATTTATGTAATTATTTCTCCCTGAGCAAACACTTCTGTTTTTCTAATGCGACTGGATGGACTCGGCACACACACAAACAGCAACAGGCTAAATTTAATGGTACCAAGGTGAAACCCAACATGCAGGATGTGACAAACTGCGTCACGCTCTTCTATTGCTTCCCTCTACAAAATTTGATTAGTTAATTTTGGATGGAATTTCAACATTTTTAAAGCATTCTGCCACAGACAAGGCATCAAGCATGAAGAGTCAGAAGATTTTGCTTGAATTGATAGAAATCTTGCCGTTGACATTACATAACCCAGCTCTTTATGTAGAAAACGTCTTTACCATCTTTGTTGATGAGGATAAGAGTGTGCAAACTTTTTTATACAACAGCACTGGGCACATGCTTCAACTACAACCATAAACTACACACACTTTTTTTATGTGGCAGTCCATGACCACAAACTGCTTGCTCTGCCCCCAACGGGTAACAATGATAAACAGCATAACCATACATTGAATGTAAATATAGAAGCAGATTACTGAGCAAATGCAGCAAACAAACATGTCTTAGTACTACTTGGACTTTACTGTGTAAAAGCAAATGACAACCATAGATTAATCTTATTTTAAAAACAGAGAAGCAGCATGGTGAATATCATCATTTGATGGCAGACCTCAAGGCTGATCCTGATGAATTCAACGTCTTCATGATCAGTCAGTAGAACCCTTGCTGATTGGTTGTAGTGCCATGAATGGGAACAAAAGCTGAACATTTTTCAACCTTCTTGTGTTGTGTCCCAAGTCTGGTATTTCCTGGTATTTATTATTCATGTGTTACTCTTAGCAGGAGCTCTTGGCTGCTTCATTCAACTATTTTGGCAGCAGTAAAGAAAAATGAGGGTCAATTTGTTAATATTCTATCATGACTATTCTTTTTGTAGCTACAGGCCAACAATAAAACTGGCCCTCGATAGAATGGTGACCTGTACCCTGCCTCTCCTTCCCATGACCCTGAAATGGAATAAGCAGTATAGAAAATGAATGAATCAAGAATAAATAACCTGCTCCCCAGTCCAGGAGTTCTGGCTTATAGTTTCACCAAAGCATCCAAACACTCTGAGGATTTTTATTAACATGATGACCTGCGAAGAAGTGCTTGATAAGAAAAGAGGCTTCAATTCCCAAAAATATTTGTAAAGTAAATTGAGAGGCAAACTGTCCAGGGTGTTACCTGACTCTCTCCTGATGGCAGGTGGGAAAGGCCTCAGCTCCTCCACAGCACTGACTATGATGTGGCATGCCATCCAAGGTAGGATGGACAGTGTATCTACACAACCAGTTTTTGCTTCTGATGCTGCAGAAATACTTGAGTGTAAATTATGTTGTTTTGTCAACTTTAAATTATGTTGTTTTGTCCATCCTACCAGTTTTATATTTTTGTCATTTCAACCTGAAAGAAACATTCAAGAAAACTGCACACAACCTGGTACTTCTCTTAGAAAACACTTATTTTCTAAGCATAGTCTAATGTTGAAAATTTAGGGGATTTAATAACTAAGTGCTCTGGTAGTATGTTCCCTTTCTTTGCGTGTTACAAACTTAGTGAGCTCTTTTATGGCGTGTCTAAACAGATCTCAGACATGTATTTCATGTGGTTGCCCCTGCTGGGAGAAAGATTTAACTGAGCTGTCTCTTTATATGTAAATGTGAGTGTGGACTTTCCGTGCACGCATATTTGTGATTTTGATGTGTTCTAAATGGTTTAACCATTAATAATTAATCACTTTTTTACATAAGACTTTCCCTGTGAGTGCGTTCAACACACGCTTTCCCAACATTAAAAAAAAGACAACTTTTTCTGAATAAATGTCCCTGATCTAGTCCTCTGTCTCTGTACAGCCTCCCTCGCCTCCTCCCTTTTCCTACTTTGACAGCTGGCAGTGATCAACTGATCAGCTTTTCTGTAACAAGAACCATCTCTATAGTTGCGTTTCTTTAAAATTAATCTGAGAGCAGGGGCAGATTGAGCAACAAGTTTATGGGGAGGCAGAAAATTTACAGTTTGATGACATAAAGTTGACAAAACAACAAAATTTACACTCAAGTATTTCTGCAGCATCAGAAGCAGCATCTACACAAAACCATACAACTGACTGAAAAGATACCAGAGAAGCTCTGTGCACTGAGCCGACATAAATATCATGAGTGGAAAAGAATGTTTCATCACAACAAGGTACTAAATGTTGTTTTGTTCTTCATTCAGAACATTTATTCATTCTCCCTGTTCACTTCTGAAAAGTTATTGCATGTATTTTTTATAAAGCTGCGGGCTGTACACTCCTTATACATACATAGGTAATCATTTTAGCAGCTTAAAGACTCAACAATGAGCATAACATGCGTTACTCACAAAAACTTAGAGGAATTTAACTTTCAGGTCATATTTATAGAAAATGTAAAATGTTGATATCAGTATAATGTTGATGTTATTTCTAATGCATTATTTTGATATTAGTGGAGCATTTTTTTTTTCTTACATGGTCATACAAAAGATAAAACAAGACTTTACAGTACAAAAAAAAAAACCCAAAACAAACAAAGCACCATGCTCGAAAAGGAGCAGAAAAAAGAAAATTTCTTGTAATATCTGCCCCCCCTTTTTTTTTTTTTAAAGAAAACATAACGCACCAATAAATGGTTATTGTTTTTTCTTAGCGATACTCAATGAAAAGAGAAGAAAAAAAAAAAAGAAAATCATTATCATAGCATAACATTAAGTTTTGACATATGTTTTAAGTTGTTCACTTTATAAATGAATAATTTTCCACATTTTAACTGCCTGTGATAATTTCCACAGAATAAATTAAATTTAAATTTAAATTTCAAAGTAGTTTAAATTTCAAAATCAAATTTAAATATTCAACTTGATTTGAGTGATGTCATTCCTTCATTTCAAACTATGCAATGAAACTAAATCTAGCAACAGTGATGAGGGAACCACAACATATAGTAGTGTTATGTGTGGTCTCTGTCTGGGATGTCTGGACGTGAGCAGGATGATGAAGAGTACTGTTTAGATACTGCCTGCCTTTCTTTCATATTACTTTTCAGCATTACTTTGCAGTGCTTTTCAGAAACAGCAAAGATAGGCAAGGCAATGTTTTCTCTAAATGTTGGGACTGTGCAGATACTGGAGACACAGGGCTGATCATTTAGGGGCCATAATGTGGTGAGAGAATTTCTAAACCAGTTTTATATACAAATCAGAGCAGGACCCTTCTCTAACGAAGTAGTTAACAAGTGGTAGAAAGTACTCATACTTCAGATATGCAGGGGTGGGTCCAGAAAAGTTTTAATGAGGGCAAATGGGAGCACTGACCTGGTAAAAGGGAAATATTTGAGATTTTTTAAGGTATAATTTTTTAGTTGATTGGAACAACTAAAGTGATTACCTTTCATAAAGAGGGAAATAATAAACCACTATATCCTGTAATATATATTTAATGTAAATGAAAAGATATTTGACAAGTCAGAAGTCTGTGGTGTCAGTGGACACAGTAGAAAACAGAGCAGGAGCTCACAGAATTAATTTATTTTCTAAATATTCATTAATAGAAATGTATTTTTTTTAAAATAAACAACTCTGTCTCTTATATCCCATGAGGGTGTGAAAAGCTTCCCCCTTCTCCAATCAATCAATGCAGGTCGCCCTGCCCACCCAGATGGGAAGAAACCACATAACTCGAGGCTTTGAGGTTCTTTTTTGTTCACTTTTCTTCTTTTATAAATTAAATTACAAAAAGTTACCTTCCTCCATGGCTGCATAGGTTTTCAGTGGCTGAGCCTCTCCTTTCCAGATCTTTTCCCAGTATCTTTTTATTAGATCCTTTTTATCCACCTCATTTGTCTGCTGTCTTCTTTCTCCCAGCCTTCATGCATTCTGTTAATGAGGTGTATTAAGCAGATGCACCTCACTGCTATGTAGACATCTGGGAAGTTTAGGTCCAGCAGCCACCAACACACAAAATGGCTGCTGGACCTTAACTTCCCACGTCTACATAGCAGTGAGGTGCGGCTGCTTAATTTTCAGCCATCTACTCCATGACCTCTGAGGAAATATATTGCCTTGATACTACCTTGTTGTTCTTTTTGACCTATAATGGCTGATTTTTCTCAAGGGATGTTGTTCAGTAAAATATGGACTATGGCTTAAGCTCTGCAAACCTCCTCCAGTTTAAATGACTATAACTGCCAAGCTCTGGGTCATACTTCAGTGGTAGCTGGGACTTCTGGGAAATTAGACTCCTATAAGATCAATCACCCAGAATTTATTTCTACAGCAGTTTTCATAAAAAAGAGTGGAGCTTTACACACTAAAATGGAGCAAACAATAAAAGCGAACATAACTGCATAATTTTCTAGCTGCCTTTTAAATGATTACCATGCTCTGCTGCTTTTAAGACTTCAGAAACGCCTTTCCACAGACATGGACGATAATGACATGAAAGATGTTTCACTGTGCGCATCCTTTTATTGTTTCCCTTCCCATTTTAGGATTAACAGGACCCTCAGAGAAAACCTGACATTTCTGAAGTGCACGTAAGATACAGTCAAATCTGCTAAATAAGGATGAAAACTTGTACAGGTTTTCGTTTGGTGATACAGATTAAATTGACTTCAGAAGCTTAAAGACAGTTATAAACCCACATTTTCTGAAAATGTTGAAAATACTTTAAGTCGGGTTGAACAGTTTCCTCAATTCCTCAAATATCACTTAACCTAAAGGTATTGCTTTAATGGATTCCCATCTCTCTCCAAAATTACCTAATTCTGACAAGACAAGCCATTATATTAGCGGAGCATACCACCTTCTAAAGTGCTGACTTTCCCCTCTTCTCTAAGCCTTTCACAAACTTGGGAATTGTTAAAGGGGTTCTATTATGGTATTTGAAGTATTCTGAGCTTTCTACAGTGTTACAGTGTTGAATCCTCATCAGACATGTGAACGGCACTGTTTTTTATCACCTAAATGCATGTTTGAGTTTGAGTTCCAGCACTCTCTCCGTTCGGTTTCCATGGCAATGAAAAATGCGTCATTTTAGAGAGTTTTTTCTACTTGGAAATCCTTGTGACGTCCCGGAGGATAAGGTTCGGTGATTGGTTACCTTCTACTGGTTAACAAGGGCATGTACAAATACATCAGGCGGGTGGAAAACGTCAGATAAAGTTATTTCCAACGATGGCTGATGAGTTTACCAAAGAGAGACATCCTGCTGCATTCGTTGCTGTGGGTTGCTGTTTTCCACTTTGTTTTCAGGGTCTGATTCAGGTTCCAACATGTAGGGCTGTATGCTATGTGTTGACATTGTATTTTGTTTTTTTTATTGAGTTCATATTAGCCTAATCCTTCTGTTTATGAGATGTTACAATGACGGCGAAAACAGGTGCGGTGTGCGCTCCCGATGTACTGCAGTGGCGGGAGGCGGGGCTTAATGTGGAAGAGTCTCAATCCACTCGTTTTGCCCGCAGGCTGATCTGACAGCCTACGGAGAGGGTCGGTCTGAAGTAAATAAAGCCATTTGTGACAATAACTCGATCAATCCCAGCACTTCTGGGCTCAGAAATAAAAATAAATTAGCCTGAAATGCACATAATAGTTCCAATTTAAGTAATTCTAATTCAGTGCATAATTATTACTGATTGATTAGCTCATCTTTAAAATAAAAAATAATAAAAAACGCACATTTTTTAACCAATCAGCATCAACTTTAACAGGTCACTGACTGCATCCACAATGAAGAAAGTTTTGCAGTTCTTTGACTTCATTTTTAAATCGTTAATGTGAAATAAAGCCCTGTTCTGATAATATTTTTATTAGTGTACTTCCAGACACAAATTTCTCTTCACCGTAGTCCAACCTAATCATTACCAGCATTCTAATGGTCCAATAAATGACATATTACATGCATATATTTGTTATGCAGTGCTCTGCGTGATCACACTGAAGCATTGGGCATAATTTAGTTGAAAATGGGAGCCAGAGGCACCATTCAAATATACGTATTGAGAAAGATTGTCTGTTTTTCAGGGTCAGACCTACATTTTTCTTTTGTTTTTATGGCACTCTGTGCTACAAAAGCATCTATGGTGCACTCAGATGGAATCATAGTTTAGTCAGATATCAATGTCCACCTGACAGCTGGTATTTCACTCTTATCCTTGCAAAGATACAGTCAGCCCCGTCTACTCCTGAATCTACTTTCTTCATCTAGAATTATCTACACATACACATACATATAATTCATAGTTTTCACATATGAAAGCTTTAGTAGAATAATTTAACAAAGGAGGGCAGGGAGACCAACATATAACAATTGCATTTAATAGAGAAATACTTCCTCACAGCCTTAATAGGTAATATGCATTAAAGGCACAGGGTGCAGCTCAAATCAGTTGGAGACATTAAAATGAGATTTATTCCTCAGTGCTGATTGTTTTGGGATCCTTGTTGGTGCATTAAGCTTTGGGGAAATTGGAATAATATTTCACTCTGAGTGCTTCAGGCTGGCAATCTGTACATTTCAAGACTCAAACAAACATTTCAAATGGTTTTTTATTGTCCTTGTTGTTGGATTAATATCTAAATGGTTTAGATATGAGTTTTTATTATGAAATGAACAAAGTTTAATAAGTTATTTTCTAACTACAGTATATATCATCTAAAACAATTACTAATGAATGATGCCTTCCTCTTGTAGAAGTTTTAATGCAAGTCATTGCATTGGATTTTTCATTTAGTAGAAATTGATATACATTCTCTCTATCAAGCAACGTATTAGTTTACATATGTGAATCGTATCCATCATGATTGTCTTATTGTCATAGTTTAGGAGAAATGTTGGGATTAACAGTAACACATTGGTGTCTTTGGGTTTCCCCTAATTGATTTCTGTTGTGAGACCTGTAGATTTTGTTTGTGATCATCTCTTAAGTCACAATCAGCTACTATTCTAAATGGTTAAGTCTCGCAAAGAAAAAAATATACCATGAGGATACTATCCAGATATAAGTTGCTGTAATCACTGTTTTACAGTGTGAAGGTGAAGGCAGCAAAAGCTGACCAGGATGGGCTAAATTTGCAAGAAAAGCGGCTGAAACTTTTTCTTTCCTCTCTGTGAAAGTTAGTTAGAAACACATTTCTTGGCACTCATTACAGGAGCGAAAGAAAGGCTTGATGAGAATGACTTTCATTAGAGCAGTCAGCTGTGTCCCACTCAGTCTAAATGAGAAATCATTCTTAGAAACACACAAACATGCTTTCAGCCAAAAGGCTAACAATAGGCCTTGATTTGCAGGATGTAGAAGATAAGGAACTCTGAAAAAGGCTGCAGAGTGAATGTGCCATTTAGATTTTTTTTAAAACTTGTAATGACTTTCTCTTTCATCCCATTCATTCACTTATTTAGAAAATTTCCAATTTAAATAACAAATGCTTTGCTGCAAGTGCAGAATGTTTATTGTATTCCTCGTAATAAATCATTATTCTTCTATCAATAAAGCAGAAGTTACTTGACACTAATCAATTTAAAGACTGCTGTTTGAACCCTTGGTGCAGGTATTTAGCCTGTATTGCATCACAGTGCAATTATTTGGTGTGCTTATAAGACCAATTTATTAATGCCCAAGAAAACAAGCAATTGCAACTAAAAATAAATATTGAATTTGTTTTTCATCATATTGTCTTGATACCTTTTATCTATTTTAAGAAGCCTAAATTTTAATGACAAGCTGGAAATACAGAAATTACATCATATTCTAACATTATGTTCATTATGTAGATAACAATTAGATTAATCACTTTTATCTTCCATTTCATGAAACTCTACCCAAAACACTTCAAAACATTTGTTTGCTTCAGGTTACAGACCCTGTTTTTGCTTTGGTACCTAAAGGAGGGGTAGTCTGGCATATTAAAAAGCTGATAATAATCACCATGCAGGCTCTTCAGAAGATGCTCAGCGTAAACTCTTTGATGTGAAACAGGAAGGAGTGTGATGAGGAGGTAAGCAATAAATATAAGAGTAATAAAGCAAGTTGTTTTGATCACATAGACTGTTGCTAGTACATACTCTCTAGATCTAAGTTTGAGATGTACACATTTTTATTTTATTAGTATTAAAATTTTATTCTTGTATCTTTTTTTTGCTTAGTTTTTCTGTAATTCCAAAAACTTCTTGACCTAGTCACTCGCATTCAGGTTATTCTATGCATCTTTTTGTGATATAATCTTACAACATGAAATATATACAGTGTATTTATATATATATAAATATATATATATATATATATATATATATATATATATATATATATATATATATATATATATATATATATATATATATATACATATACATATATATGTATATATGTTTATGTATATATGTGTATGTATGTATATATATGTATATATATGTGTATATATATATATATATATATATATATATATATATATATATATATATATATATATATATATACCTTTTGAGACCTTTTGAGAGATATAACTCTCAAACCTTTTGAGAGATATAACTTTTTTTTTTTTTTTTTTTTTTGCAAATAATTATAAAACCCACAACATGTCCCACAACATGTCAAAGCATATTGAGTTTTATATTGCTGTGAAAATCTTTCTTCTCAGAATCTCGACAAGCTCTTACTTGCTTGTACTGAAATCATTTTAACACTTAGCAGCATTATTTAACTTATCCATCTATTATGTTTTGCTAATTAAAAAATATGACACTACAAATACGCCCCTAGTCAGGTTAGGAGACTGTACAAGCAAGGGCTGCAAGTGTTAAGATGTGTTGCTGACAGATTAAAAATGGAATGTCTGTAGCAAATATCAACACAAGCATGATATTTGTCTGCAATTTCCTGCCAATATCTTGTTATATTTGTCTTGCCTTTGGGAGGATTTAATTATGGAATGATATTATGTAAATAGTTTGATCTACCTTCTTTCCACTTGCAGCATCAATATATCTGTGTTGTCTTTACATGATATTAGTGCCTCATAAATTTTGTGCATGATCGTAGAGTTATCCTGTATAATCTGTAGATGGCAGAACTGGGCATAGAGTAAGCCTCAAGCTTGCTGGAATCTTCTTTTTCTTTGCATGTTTGCTAACGTGCAAACATGACATCTCACTGAAGCAAATTCTACATAGGACAAAATGGTTTTTTTTTCTCACAGGAAAAATGAAAGTTTTGTCAAGATCCTGAAATTCACTTTTAATAGAAATTAAATAGTCTGTTGAGCCTGCCTCAATTATTCCATAGTTAGATTTACTTGTTAAGTGTAAAACCTCACAGACAATCAGGACAAAGCACATAACAATGCAATTCAAAAGGTGAATCAACCCAGAGGAGCTTTTGCTTCATGTGTTCTGTGTTTTAATCAACTTTGGGTGACAGCACTGTCGACATTGCAGCAAAAAAGCTGTAATGAGACAATCACATATGTGCTAGAATCTTTGCAGCAAGGCCCTGCCTTTGCAGGGTGATTACCATGGTTACTTTGAGTCCTTCACAAGGACATCAGAGCAGTTGGTGAGTGACAGGAACTTTTCACCTCCCTCAGTCCCTACCGAGCCAGATGCCTCTCAGGGTAGACATGCTGTACTGTATCCTGTTACCTAAATCATACATGGTCATAGATGGAGAAGGCTGTCCCAGCTCTCACACAGCATGATGAGTCAATGACGTGCATTGATGTCGTAAAGCTGTTTACAAAGGATTATTGATCATACTTACCAATATATTCCATCTAAATTTAAAGCCCTAAATATAGTTTTTATGTAAATGCACAAGTAGATTATCATTTATAGAAGCTTGCAACAGTCTTATTTACAGAAGTAATATATTCTGCAAGGCAAATACTGTATGTTGTTTAAGGAAAAGATTACAGAGATGTAAAGAGGATGCAGGGATTGTCTTCACCTGTTTTTGTTAGGTCATTGCTCCTAAATGTCTTTCATTTGATAAGCCTTCCCTGCATTACCGCTTTTCTCTGTTTTTATTCATACCACTCTTGTAATAAGCTTTCAAGCCTCTAAAACTGTTTTTTTTTTTTTAGTTCTCAGTTGCTCATGTTCTGAGTGATTATTTTCCAAGTGGGTTTAATGCACAATTATGCTGTGATAGGTGGGACCACATGCAAAACCTAAATGGGCCCCAGTTTTTGCTGCAACTGTTGAATTCCCTTTAAAATTTTTATCATCACTGATTCACCCAGGACCTTAATAATACAACCAGTATGGTTAGCTAAATGGTGACCATGCCATCTTGAATACTTAATGACTTTGTACCCAAGCACAACCAATGCACCAACAGCAGTCCCGTATAGAGCTTGATTTTTACTCATTTGGTACCGACACAAGCCTCATTGGAGTCTTGGTTACCAGTTCCATCCATCCATCCATCCATCCATCTTCTGCCGCTTATCCGGGGTCGGGTCGCGGGGGCAGCAGCCTAAGCAGGGAAGCCCAGACTTCCCTCTCCCCAGCCACATTTGCCAACTCTGCGGGGGGGATCCCGAGGCGTTCCCAGGCCAGCCGAGAGATGTAATCCCTCCAGCGTGTCCTGGGTCTTCCCCGGGGTCTCCTCCCCAAGGGACGTGCCTGGAATACCTCACCAGGGAGGCGTCCAGGAGGCATCCTGACCAGATGCCCGAGCCACCTCAACTGGTTCCTCTCGATGCGAAGGAGCAGCGGCTCTACTCTGAGCCCCTCCCGGATGACTGAGCTCCTCACCCTATCTCTAAGGGAGAGCCCGGCCACCCTGCGGAGGAAACTCATTTCAGCCGCCTGTATACGAGATCTCGTTCTTTCGGTCACGACCCACAGCTCATGACCATAGGTGAGGGTAGGAACGTAGATCGACTGATAAATCGAGAGCTTCGCCTTCTGGCTCAGCTCCTTCTTCACCACGACAGACCGGCGCAGAGCCCGCATTACTGCAGACGCCGCACCGATCCGTCTGTCAATCTCACGCTCCATCCTTCCCTCACTCGTGAACAAGACCCCGAGATATTTAAACTCCTCCACTTGAGGCAGGACCTGACTCCCGACCCGGAGAGGGCAATCCACCCTATTCCGGCTGAGGACCATGGTCTCAGATTTTGAGGTGCTGATTCCCATCCCAGCCGCTTCACACTCGGCCGCGAATCGCTCAAGCGAGAGCTGGAGATCACGACCAGACGAAGCCAACAGGACCACATCATCCGCAAAAAGCAGGGACCCAATCCTGAGGCCACCAAGTCGGATCCCCTCAACCCCTCGGCTGCGCCTAGAAATTCTGTCCATATAAGTTATGAACAGAATCGGTGATAAAGGGCAGCCTTGGCGGAGTCCAACCCTCACCGGAAACGAATCCGACTTACTACCGGCAATGCGGACCAAGCTCTGACACCTGTCGTACAGGGACCGGACAGCTCGTACAAGGGGGTCCGGTACCCCATACTCCCGGAGTACCCCCCACAGGAGCCCCCGGGGGACACGGTCGAATGCCTTCTCCAGGTCCACAAAGCACATGTAGACTGGTTGGGCAAACTCCCATGCCCCCTCCAGGACCCCAGAGAGGGTATAGAGCTGGTCCACTGTTCCGCGACCAGGACGAAAACCACACTGCTCCTCCTCAATCCGGGATTCGACTATCCGGCGGACCCTCCTCTCCAGGACCCCTGAATAGACCTTACCAGGGAGGCTGAGGAGTGTGATTCCCCTGTAATTGGAACACACCCTCCGGTCCCCCTTCTTAAAAAGGGGGACCACTACCCCAGTCTGCCAATCCAGCGGTACTGCCCCCAATGTCCACGCGATGCTGCAGAGGCGTGTCAGCCAGGACAGCCCCACAGCATCCAGAGCCTTAAGGAACTCCGGGCGGATCTCATCCACCCCCGGGGCCTTGCCGCCAAGGAGCTTTTTGACCACCTCAGCGACTTCAGCCCCAGAGATAGGAGAGTCCACCCCTGAGTCCACCAGCTCTGCTCCCTCATGGGAAGCCGTGTTGGTAGGATTGAGGAGGTCTTCGAAGTATTCCCTCCACCGACCCACAACGTCCCGAGTTGAGGTCAGCAGCTCCCCATCTCCACTGTACACAGTATTGATGGAGCACTGCTTCCCCCCCCTGAGCCGCCGGATGGTGGACCAGAATCTCCTCGAAGCCGTCCGGAAGTCTTTCTCCATGGCCTCGCCGAACTCCTCCCATGCCCGAGTTTTTGCCTCGGCAACGGCCGAAGCCGCATGCCGCTTAGCCCGTCGGTACCCATCAGCTGCCTCCAGAGTCCCACAGGCCAAGAAGGCCCGATAGGACTCCTTCTTCAGCTTGACAGCATCCCTCACTGCTGGTGTCCACCAACGAGTCCTGGGATTACCGCCACGACAGGCACCAACGACCTTGCAGCCACAGCTCCGGCTGGCCGCCTCAGCAATAGAGGCACGGAACACAGCCCATTCGGACTCAATGTCCCCCGCCTCACCCGGGACATGTTCGAAGCTCTGCTGAAGGTGGGAGTTGAAGCTCGCTCTGACAGGGGACTCAGCCAGACGTTCCCAGCAGACCCTCACAACACGTTTGGGCCTGCCAGCTCTGACCGGCTTCCTCCCCCACCATCTGAGCCAACTCACCACCAGGTGGTGATCAGTTGACAGCTCCGCCCCCCTCTTCACCCGAGTGTCCAAGGCATGTGGCCGCAGGTCCGACGATACGACTACAAAGTCGATCATTGAACTGCGGCCCAGGGAATCCTGATGCCAGGTGTACATATGGACACTCTTATGCTGGAACATGGTGTTCGTTATAGACAATCCATGACGAGCACAGAAGTCCAATAACAAAACACCATTTGGGTTCAGAGGGGGGGGACCATGCCTCCCGATCACTCCCCTCCAGGTCTCACTGTCATTGCCCACGTGAGCATTGAAGTCCCCCAGCAGAACAATGGAGTCCCCAGAAGGAGCACCCTCCAGCACTCCCTCCAAGGACCCCAGAAAGGGTGGGTACTCTGAACTGCTGTTCGGCGCATAAGCACAGACAACAGTCAGGACCCGTCCCCCCACCCGGAGGCGGAGGGAAACTACCCTTTCATCCACCGGGGTAAACCCCAACGTGCAGGCACCAAGCTGGGGGCTGATGAGAATGCCCACACCTGCTCGGCGCCTCTCACCATGAGCAACTCCAGAGTGGAAGAAGGTCCAGCCCCTCTCGAGGGTACTGGTTCCAGAGCCCAAGCCATGCGTCGAGGTGAGTCCAACTATATCTAGTCGGAACCGCTCAACCTCGCGCACAAGCTCAGGCTCCTTCCCCACCAGAGAGGTGACGTTCCACGTCCCTAGAGCCAGCTTCTGCAGCCGGGGATCGGACCGCCAGGGTCCCCGCCCCTTGCTGCCGCCCAGCTCACATTGCACCCGACCCCTACGGCTCCTCCCGCAGATGGTGAGCCCACGGGAGGTGTTACCAGTTCCATTTAGTTATGTGTTTACCTGTTTATATTACTACATTTGAACATATTCCTGCAACCCTGGAATGCATCAGCATTTATAGTTTATTTTAACATAATCTATTTCCATACATACTCATTTCTCTCCTGGTTCCACAAACCTTTACTTTCCCTTTGAGCTTTAGAGCCACAATATAAGTGTAAGTGTATATTTGATGATTTGGATCTTTTCCATCACTCTGCTAATTTATCACTAGCTGAAATATATACAAATAAGTATTAGATGGATTTTATAGTAATATCTGCTATAATACTGCGTTGCGTCTTTGTGAATGCGGATGCCCCTGCAGGCTACGTAACCTAATTCATTATATAGCCAGCTCAAACTTTGCCTTGTTATCTATGATATGAAAAACATTGCTCCTCACAGTCAGTACCTTGCTGTACTCATTAATTCATTCATTATCCTAACCGCTCCATCCAATGAAGGGTCACGGGGAAGGTGGAGCCTATCCCAGCAGTCTTTGGGGGAAAGGCAGGGTACACCCTGGACAGCTCGCCAGTCCATTGCATATGCCACACATAGACAAACAACCACTCACTCCTAGGGGCAATTTAGAGTAACCAGTTAACCTAATATGCATGTCTTTGGATGGTGGGAGGAAGCCAGAGTTCCTGGAGAGAACCCCCCATACACAAGGAGAACATACAAACTCCACACAGCAAGGCCACTTTCCAAGCCCCGCCCCAGCCGTGGATCGAACCAGCGACCCTTGCTGGACTCTAAAATGTAAAGTGGTTTCATTCCGACTGTGAAAGGAAACAAAAGCACTTGTGGAAAATCTATTCAGACATAGGTGAATAGACATAGACATAGGTGAATGCTGTTTTAAATAAATGAGTCATTTGTTTTCTTATGAAGAGAGACATTGGTGTTCAAGTGAGTTGCTGGTAGATGGCAGGTTCAAGTATGATATTATTGTGAGTATCTGAATACACAGTTTGCTGGTGTGCTCATTGGACTGTTTGGGTACTTTTAGAAATGCCATACTCCTTTATCACCTGAGAGGATCACATCCTCCCCCTCAACTGTCTCATAATTCATGGTTAAGTTTCATTGCCTGAAGTAGAGTGAAAATGATCTGGAGAGGGGTGACACTGCACTGGTAAACGACAACAGCAATATCAGAGTAAAATCTAATCAGCCTTATAAATTCATCATATTTGACAACCACAATACACAAAGTGCCACTTTAGGCACAGCTGTGGATATTACAAATGTTGTTTACCCCTAGTATGCCCAATCTCAAAGCCTTATAGCTCGTGTCGCAGATCTGATTGGTGTGATCAGGTAAATGCCAGAGGCCAACATCTGGATGCTTTTCTTTCATAAACATCATCACTCATGCAATGATATTGTCACCTAGTCATGGTATGATGTTTGTTTTGTCACATTTCCTGATAATTACTTGGTGATGAAGTATGTGGGCAGGAGATGTGAAGTTGATTTTATTTCCTGTGATGATCTGTAGTTGTGGATGCTGAATACACTGCATTTGATCTTTCTAGAAATAAGCAGTTATACACAGATAAAATATATAAAAACATTTTGAAAACTCTATATTTATAGTATAAACTAATATGGATATTCATATTTAATGTTATTCTAGGGACATGAATGGGAATATTGACAAAATGAATATTCTGTTTCCATATTATCAAGTTTAATTTATTTGATTTCAGAATATAATTTCTGTCATTTCTCTACCTCACCAATGTTTTATTTAACCCTCAGATGTATGGATTATTAAAAAACAATGCATGTTTTTTTTTTTAAAACAATACTTTACTTTTATAGACATAAAGAGACACTTTTGTTGGTGTTTAATATTGACTTTTTATTTAGTTTACTTTTTTTTTCTAGTCTATAGAAATATTTATAAAAAAAAACATATTGTCATATTTATATAACAGAAATAGCCTTTTTTAAAAATAATTTTCTTGTCCTGTTTATCAATCTTTTACGATATTTGCTTATTCTTCAGTTAGCGGCAGTGTGTTGGGTGACTTTCATAATGTCCACTGAAGTTGCAACATTGCAAATATACAATCCCAGCTTATGAATATACAAGAAAACAGATTTTAAATTGGTGTCCACAGTAGGGGACACAATGAATCAAAGAGTTAAGTTTATTGTAGTTCCAGTGTGTAAACTTTGAATCCTAAGCTGAACCAGTTTTCTTTAACTGAATCCTTCAAACCATTTAAATTTTAAGAAAAAAAAAAACTTATTAGAAGTTGTTAAGAAGTTGTGAATTATGCAACTGTAATATTACACGTATGGTTGGTTCATTATTACAACATATGCTCAGCTGTGTGCAGGTTTCACACAACTAAAGAGCTCAAGCTAAAAACAAGCCTCTCTTTCTGATTTTCTATTTTTTTAGAATCCAGGATGATTTCATTACTGTTTATACCTGCATCTGAGCTCTTTCCAATGGACATAACCTTTACGTTCATCAGCACGATCAGTTATATATTTGGATAGTTCAATCAAAAGACAAAAGGAAAAACTGAGACTGTGACTTCCAGCTATGTCTCTGATAGTATTTTCTGTATCTGTAGCTATGTGACAGTTTTATAATTACCCTACCTAGCTAAAAAATCAAATGCCAGGCAAGAACAGACACTAAACAAAGGCCGGCCCATTAAAACAAACCTGTCCATGTGCGCCTGTGCTGGACATCACAGGCCTGACCTGTTGGTCTTTATTCTTCCTGTGGATAAATTAAGAGCACAGTTTGACGCTCTGTGAAGCCGTATTTAACCAAAGTGACAATTTGAAGTAAATGGCAATGCCAGGATGCTAACATGCTCAGAGATGTTAATATAGTAAAAAAATTATGTTTACTGTGCAACGACAAAGTGGCAAATTTTAATTATCCATATACAAACTCAATTCAATTTGGTAGCTACAGCGATGCATTATCATTACCATACACGGAATTATAATCAAAATTGTTACAAATTGAATTAAAGTGATTCTCAACCAGTTTTTAAATTTTTTTATTTTAAATGCTCTTCCATCAACGTACTGGATTCTCCATTGCAGGGAATAATTAGATCTGCACAAACATTGATCTTTCGTTATGTTTTTTGCATGACAAAATGTGGATTCATGTTAGAGTGGTATTCAGTATGAAATAATTGTCTGACAACATAAGCTATCAACACATCATTCAAATGAAAAGAAATCTAAATCAGAAAGCAAGGAGTGAGTTAACAGTCTACTTCAACAGCTTACTGAGCTCATTTATACTGACAGTGAGAGGCTTTATACTTCTGTATCATCTGTTTTTTTTTTTGTTGTTTTTTTTTTGTACCTTACCTTTTGTACCAACAAAGCTCTCTTGGCTAAATCTGACTTTCACTGTCTGATTTCTTAGGCAACTGTCTATATAACATAGGTTTAACAGAACCAGTTTGCGATATTCAAGCAATACACTCCAAAATGCCACAGAAACTAGACCTTGTCCTCAAAGATGATCCCAAGAGGTTGCAGAACTATCTTAAACATGTTCAGATGTGTGAAACATCTCTCCAAATCTGTCTTTATTCTCATTATTCTAGGAATGTTTTGGCTTGTATTCGAACCAGTAATAAGATTTAATGCAATCTTCTTCCAAACTGCTTGAAAATAAGAAAGTGGACTTATAGCAGGCGCTCTGCATTTACCTAGAATCAGTGTTTGCTCACTTGCTGAGTGCATTCCCTTCATTTATGTGTTTCTCTGAAGCACTTGCAGAGGGCTGTCAATACCATCTGCACAATCAAGAAAGAAATTTAGTTATTTGATGGAGCTGGCAGCTAGAAAAATTGACGTAGCTCAATTGGTGTCCCAGGCTTTGTTGTTAAAAATCAATGAAACAAAACAGAAAAAAGCAAAAAAAAAAAAAAAAAAAAAAAAAAAAAGAAAACTTAGGGAGAGAAATAGTAGCTCTGGCTCTTAGTGTATTTCACTTTTGTGAAGATATATCCACACAAAGTTGTTTTTCTTGCTTTCGGTTCTTCGAGTGAAGAGTATGAATCATAAGTTTTCTTGAACATGCAGAACAATGTGTTGTGTGTCAGCAGTGTGTTGAACAGTAATCTTGTGATCACAATTTCCTGAATTCGGTGCGTCATTCAGTTACAGACAGACAGGGACTCCATGTAATGCTCATGTCTAAGATTTATTCTTAGTTTTCCATGTCAGAGATTCTGTGCAGTGCACTTTGGTGGTGTAAGAAATTATGAATTACTGATATGGTTATGTTGCACATGCAGATGAGATGATTAGCACCCACACAATAGAGTCATCAAAATACCACTATTTGTATTTACTTAATAATTGACAATTCTTAAATGATGTTTTGTACAAACCAGCAAATGAATAGTTCCAACAAAACATAGATAATCAAAATATTCCTAAAATACTGCCACAAAAACTTAGAAAAGATTGTAAGTAAGCCTTTCAAGGCAATGCTTTTTTATTCTGGCAGACAGCTCTGGGAGCCCTGGAGATCTTTCAAGGAGATTTCTTCCATCTTGGGGCGTACATCGCAGACATTTATTACAGGCAAACTGATCCTCCCCCTTTTTTCATTTAGGCTTTTGCACTTAATAAAAATAATTCCTTGTGGAGCAAAATAGAGTTCTATGTTTTTTCTAACCTTGAAAAAACCCTTTGAAGTTGGAATAATCCATAAAAAAAGAAACAGAAATAATTGAAAAGGCTTGTGGCCTTGTACGTGTTTTTTTGTTTTGTTTATTTATTTATTTGTATTTCATTTTAGTTTTTTTTTCTCAGATTCTGTAACTCCCTCTTTTATTTATTTATTTATTCATTTATTTATTATTATTTTTACAAGGAAATAACTTTTCTTCAGCAGATGGAAAACTTGTCAAATATGCATTGACAAACCTACCAAGCAAATTGATGACTGTGGGTTCAGCAGGCAAGTGTGTTGCAGAAAGGCACAGATGGCTGCTGGCGGTGGTGAGGCTGTTTTACCAGGCGCCTGCAGAGTGAGTGCAGAGGTGGAGAGTGTCAGTGCAGACGATGGTGAGAACAGAGAGAGAACTCACTCGTCATATCTGTGAGACTGATATGCATCAATCAAGTTTAAAGTATTTTGCACTTTTGTGAAGAAGATCCTGGAATGTGTCAAATGAAGAACTGATTAAGAAAGAGATTGTTCTTATTTTAAAAGATTTAAAATGAATAATAATTATGTCATCATCACAACATGTCCTGGTCGTTTAGTAACTAAGCATCATCTATTTAATCTTCATTTTAGGGTCATTTAGAAACTCTTTTTGTTATAATTGTTGATCTTATCCAGTAATTCCTGATTCTTATCCTTTTCCTGTCAGATTTTATGTATCTTATCTTAAAGCGTTACACAATGGGCCGTACCTAAAGCTCAATCATTCAACGGGGATTTATGGAACACACTTGATTGACTGTGGTGACAATGAACTGAATAAATGATTGCATCACTGGCTAGAAAGAAACAGAGATGGAGGTTGAATTAGAGCAAATGAACTCACTTTCCGCACAGAGAACGTAATGAGCCTCATTTAATAACCTATTAGGTGTTTTCTATCTATTCTCAGGCAGACTGGAAGGCTACAACAACCCTGCACAAAGATAAACACCGTCTGGTATTACAGAGATAATTTTGCTGGTTTAAAGTGCCCTACAAGGAGAAATATAATTACCTAGAGGGATATAAAAATGAAACCCACGGGAGACACATCTAATGCTGCTGCTTTTGAAAGATCCTCATGTGAGTGTGTGTCATGTAAACATGCATCATTCTTTCTCTGCTGTGTGGTGATGCCACCTACTGGAGTGACTTTGGTTTTACATTATTTTCCCAGCAGAACACATGCTAATGTGAAGGCTATGAACTTTAACATCAAGTTTTCAGTTCATAGTGTGGTTGTGTGAACTCCTGAGACAGAGGGGGGGGGGGGGTTGACATTCTTTAGAGTGGACAGATTTCTATCGCTCTGCCTTCAGCAGCTGCCTCCAGATTTCTAAAGCCCTCAATACTTATTCATTTTCACACATACCATGTTCCAGCCATTGAATGGATATGTTTTGACTAAAACTGATAAAATGATCGTCTGAGGTGCCTAACAGGTGCTGGGTGTCAGTGTCACAGCACCTGCGTTTGACTCAAATTCCTAATGAACCCCATTCCATGTCTGCGTCCGTTCTTGGCTTAGCTGTGTTTTAAAATGGAAAACTAAACATGGGGGAACAAAGGGTTCACTGTGTCTACTGGTGATATTCGTCACCTGTGGTAACACTATGATGTAGTGGAGTTGGGATTACATGGGTTTAGGAATGTGAAAACTGACAACTTGGACAAGATGGCTATTGTTGAGGGTAACACCTGAACTGGTTGTAGAAGAGAAACCTGATCAGGATAAGATGGGAAAAGGCTCATCTCTGGTCAAGTAGCAACTCAAATAACAAGTTGATAAGCATTTGATCTAACATTATTGGATAAGCAGCAGTAATATTGTATATAATGTGGTTATAGTAGATCTGGTAGTCCTAGTATAGTAGTCCAAGCAGTACTCGTGTGATGTTTATGATAAGATGGATTCAGCAGATTTCAAACAATTTAATATTTCACTTGATAGGTTTGATATTATTTATAATCCTTCCTGTCTCAACAGTTTATATCATTTCTTGCCTTTTATTAAGTATTGTTATAAATATAAATGTATAGCTCATGATGATTCATAAAATCTCACAAAACAAAAGAATATTATGCCAAGAAACCATCACTATAACTAACAAAGCTCCCATTTTTAACCCTGAAGTTCATATGAAATCCGATGTGAAAGCTTATGTGAATAGAGCACAGTTATAAAGATCTCTGCGGGGTCATATATTTCAAACTGCAAACTTTAAGACCTCTGTTGGTACAGCTGTCCCACATAATAATCTGCAACAGAACCAGGTAGAGATTTCAGGAACTGTGCATTTCTCTTTTTCCTGATCCAGATGGGATGCATTAGGGAATCACCCTCATGAAGGAAGTTTGTACCCGTGCAATATGCAACAGCTGGGAGTTTCAGATCTCTCTCTTTAAAAACAAGGAAAGACGTAGAATAACATTTGGTGTATTGGGGATTTTTTTCACACACTTGTAAGGTGCACGAAGAGAGGGAAGTGGTGTGACTAGAATAACAGATGTGGATGTGGGAATAGAACCTAGAGAAGGAGAAAGGTGTGACTGTGTGTGCAAGTGGTGCTAAAGTGGGATAAAGTGTACAATGTCACGTTCTTAAGGACTTTACTAGTGTGTTTGGTCAGTCTTTGTTAACATACTCTGCAATGGCATAAAACACGGTTAATTTCAGCAACTCGTATTGAACAGAAATTTCTTTGCACTCTCTTTTTGCATGGCTACAAAAAAAAAAATCTAACATTTGTGTTATGCTTAAGGCTTGTTTACCCAAGTACATGTAAAATAATTTATTAGTACATAAAGTTAACATTCTTCACCTCTTCCAAACATGCTTCCTACTTATTCTGTTCACATCCCTTTCCCACCCTGCATTTTATGTACCTTACACATGTGTGAAAAAATCCTCAACTCACCAAATATTTAATATTTGTCCTTGTTTTAAAGTAAGAAATCTGAAGCTCCCAGCTGTTACCACCTATTATCCTCCCGGCCAAAACAATCTATTTTCTTTTCTACTTTGTTACAAGCTGATCTTCTGTTCGGAGGAGGAAATGGAAAGAAACTTTTTAATCAAAAAGCAAAACAAACAAAAAAGATCTCACCGGATCTAACCGACTAATTTAGCTGCTTAAATGCAACCAAGCTTTGGTGCCTAACTCTGCTCAAACTGCAAGAATGCGATTTTTAAAGTGTAAGCTGAATAAAGTCTCTTTCAGTCAGCTATAAATGTGCTACTTTGCCAACTGATTGATCATAAACTGAAATAATTGGACTATGTGGTGACATTTAGGTCATTCTTATTCATGCCAGATGTAGTGACTCAGGTATTTGGTTAGGATGACTCCCACTCAGAGGGACTACATCTGTCAGCTGGCCTAGAAACACCTAAGAATCCCCCTGGGGGAACTTGAAGAACCGGAGAAAGAAAAGTCTGAGTTTTGCTGTTGACATTTTTGCCTGACTCGGATAAGCAGTAGAAGAAGGATGGATGGATGTATAATCATGGGTATCATTCATTCATTCATTCATTCATTTTCTAAACTGCTTAATCCAATTCAGGGTCACGGGGAAGCTGGAGCCTATCCCAGCTGGCTTTGGGCAACAGGCAGGGTACACCCTGCACTGGTTCGATCCCCAAGGATTGAACCAGTGACCTTCTTGCTGTGAGGCCACAGTGCTAACCACTGTGCCACCGTGCAGCCTATCATGGGTATCTAAAAATGTAAATGTAACATAGTCTTTATATGTGATCATTTGAAATGCTGACATTGCTTGAGATGTTTTACGTTAATTCATTTTTGTTTGTGTTTCTGGTTTTCTTAATCTCTGGTGCTCCTTCCAGTTGCTCACTTTGTCTTCTTATATGTGTAGCAGATGGTGAAAAATCTGTGATCGGATAGCTGTGTTTTCTATTTTTTTGTGTATTTTGTTTTCCTCTTTGTCTTCTGTTTATTTTACATTTGGTGTCTGATCTCATTCTGTCATTTTTCTGTCTTCTTCTTCAGTCAGGTCCAGCAGTACTGTGTCAACTTAGTAAAACAAATATGTATGAAAATTCAAACAAACATATAAAAAATGAAAAAAACTTAAGTTATCAAGGGAATCTTTTATAAATCTCCTCTTGAAAAAGCATATTTGCTCAGCACAACACAGCAATCAGACCACTGTTCTGCTTGCTTTGATGTGGCACAGGATAATTTAAAAAATAAAACATGTTGATGTTGAATTTAGGGGATATGGGGGGGTTACAAACCCTTCATGTAAAGATTACAGATTTGAAAATGAAAAACATCTGGAGCAGTAGAGTTTGCCTGCTCCTAATATCTACTTGAAACCAGCGTCTCAGCTTTACTCTCTTTATAGTTAGATTCATAAAATGTAGCCATTAACTCTCATATACATACAGAACTAGGTTGATGTCAATAAGCTTCTGGTACGAAAGGAGCTAGTTTAAGGATTGACTTGACTCATCACATAATCAGGCTGCGCTGTCCACTTGTCTCCTTGTTTCCTCACAGGCAACCTAATGGTTTGTCAGTCTCTGAGTCAGAGTTTGTAAAGCCATTGTCACAAGGAGTAAATTTGACTACAGAAAATGCATCATGTAGTATTTTTTTCATATTTTGAAGAGCTTTGATAATTTAGTTCTGAGCAGCCATCTAAAGAGCTAAGAATTCATATGCACATTAAACTTTTTTTTAAATTTTATTATTGCAAATGGTTTATTTGTCCACTTGGAAGATTAAAGTTTAGTTTAACTGAACCCGATGCAAAAAACACTTCTTGTTGTGGTGCATGAATATGTTGGCATGTCATGGTATATTCATATTTTCTATAACAAGCAGTTGCTTGTGTTTGGCTCCACAGTGCATTGTAGCTATTAGAGTTCGTAAGAAAGGAGTCTTTGTCGCAGCCATCATCTAAACCCAGTCACACGGGGCATCTTGTGCCAGAGAGCCAAACTCATTTTTACCACTGCATTCCTGGGCTGTTTGGTAAGCCCGTAGGGGTCTTTTTCCTCCTCTTCACCTCCCTACCTCCACCTCCCCTTGTCTGGATTACTCATTCTATCTTCTTTTGGGTCCTAACAGGAGCATTAGATTTAGACAAGTTTTAGTTTCAAGTCACTTAAGTAAGCAATACATTTACACAGAACACACAGAGACAAAAAAACTGCAATCACTAGTTTCTTAACATTAATCTAAACTCAACCTTAGCCATATCTGCACTTGATCTGCACTTCTAAGTGTAACAATTACTCTTGAGGATTTTTCTGTTGGTTTCTAAAAGGAGGTATTTCCCACTGTAAAAGTGACCCACACAATGTATGTAAGACTGCGTTGTATATCTGACATTTTATGCACATTTGTCCTTGTAAAGACCCTTATTGGCATAAGCAGTCTCTTTACCTCTAACATTAAGGGACACAACAAACAACATAATCAATCACAAACGTCTAACTTTAATTCTAACAGTAGGTTTGAGTCCAATGTGAGTGCCTTGTAGAATTGAAATCCAAAGATGCAGTCTTTATACTTATCAGTTTATTTTCCCCAAAAAAGTGAAAAAGATGGGAGATTTAAAAATGAGACAGGATAAATCAGAACTGCTGTGTTGTGCAGTGTTATGTGATGGTCATAGAAACAGTAGCGTTAACTTGAACATGACTTGCTAGTGTTGCCTTCATAAGTCCTCAAGTCGCTTTGAAACTTTTTTTCTGTTTCTCTTAAATTGTCTCATTGGTCTGAGACCACGTGCCATATACTTGTGTTTCTCAGATTTTAGACAACCTATCAGTTTTTGAGTCTTTTCATGCTTCTTTGTTCCTTTGAGCTCTGTTTCACCATACAGGTCCACAAAGTGAAATACTGAGCGCTGATGTGATGATCAGAAGTTGTTTTGCACACTATTCTCTAAGCCATGGGAGGCATCAAAACAATAGACTTGATGCTGTATTCAGTTGCTGTCCTCTCATGTACATTAAGTTGAGTTTTAATCCTTTCAAAGTGTCTTGTGGCTTGCTCCCCACAGTGTTTCAATGACTAACAAACAAGCATTCATTGGCCAGCCAGACTTCCTAAGAAACTAAGTCATATGTTTATACATTCTTTCACTGAAAGGGCCTATTTGTGGTTGCGTTATTCCACTTTCCTAAGTTTCACTCTCTCTTGTTGTCTCCCTAAAGCATTTTCCTTTTTTTTCCCTGCTACATTTCCTTTGAGTGTGTTTCTCTCCATCTTTCTGTCTATGGCAATGTAAGATAGCAGAGAAATTGAATTTGAACATCTATTCACTTTAAAACCACCAATGCATTTGACTCCAAAGAGAGAAAGCAGCATCTAGAACAAACAGATGGGAAGCTTCATGTAAAGTATATCACTGACTTGCTATAAACTGCTTGTGATGTTTATAATGGCTGATGTTGTGGTGCGAGACATGTTTCAAGTTATTCTTGGAAAAGCGTGTCATGTTGAACTGCAGTATTTTTAAGTTTGAAATGAGTACTGTGGTAAAATTTTTCTCCTGCTAAGAGGCAGGGCCTTTACTAAACTTTACTAAATGCCCAAGGGGGCATTCACATTATTGAGATCCTGTTCGTCCATTTTTATTATTTTTCCGCCACACTTTGCCGCGCTACTCCTCCTGCACTGTTGAGGTCACTTCAGTCATTTACATCTCAAACCCTGCAGCTCCTTTGGGAGATGTGTGCTACAACTTTTATCATTTCAAATCTTTGTAGTTTTTGAGATATTTAACATTTTGTCAAAAATTAATTCAGCCTTGTGATTGGATGAAAGTCTTTCAAACCCACTGTGCATTGGATGTTGCAAAAATTCAGCTCTGCGATCTGTTTTGGGGGTGTCAGGGCTCTGCACCAGTTTGCAGTGTCTGGCTCATCAAGTTCCCGTCCCCATTGTCCTTCCTGCTAAATGTTTGGCACGCTACTCCTCCTACACCTTTTGCCTCACTTCAACCATTCAAATATCAAACTGTTTAGCTCATTCAGGAGATATGTGCTCTGACTTTTGGTCTTTCTAACATGTAAACTTTTCAAGTTATTCACATTTTTGCCAAATGTTAAAATCCTCTCCAGTGATTGGACAAAATGGAAGTCAGCTCAGCGATTGGTCCATTTTGTGCACCAGTACACAGGTACACATACAAGGCATGGGTTCAAATGCAGCATTTAACACATAGCTCATTTGTAGTTTGTCGGTGGTTGCTTGTGTGATGATGTGCAGTGCTGAAGGCTTCTCATTGTGAACTTTTGGTCTCAGCTGTGCACTTCAAGGAGCAACAGAAGTCATTTGAAAATGTCACAGTTAAATGTGAAGGATTTGTTCCAGCAATGCTCCCTGCAACACTTTGATAGATTGTAAACAACTTAAAAAAAAAAAATTCTCATCAAACAATAAAGTCTGTCACATCTTTAGTGGAGTTTAGTTCAACCACAGACATGTTCTTGCAATCCTGCTAATTACACCCTGCTGGACATGGAAAAAAGGCAATTGGAAAAAATTACAAGCATTTTTTCCAAGCTACAAGTAGGTGTTCTATGGTGTAGTGAGTTAAGACAGTGTGTTTCAGTACAGGAGATCATGTATTCAATTCCTGATGTAGGGCAATTAGAGAAAATGGCACTTGTGCTTTTTTTTTTCTTTTTCCAATTTCTTACACTAATGCAATTTCTTTTCAATCATTCAGCATAGTTCAATAAATGGGCATTCACAGTTGCTATTATTTCAATAATAGCTGGTTCTAGTTATTCAATTCTCATTATTTAAACATTAAATTAGCATGATTCTTAAAGTTTGATGTCTTTCTTTATGCAGCATGCTATATCTCTTTTATTATTTGATGGTTTGGGCACATGAGAAGGATATTTAACTTTGACTTTCATTTTTCTTAGATTTGGTAAATGGTGAATCTTGACTACGTCTACTTTACAGATTAGCATCAGTTAATTCTTTGGGTTTATCATACAGATCCCATTTTCTGGTTCTCTTGTCGCTACTATATCCATTTTGTCGTCTCCAGAACCAAATCAAATCTTTATGTACCTAACTTGAGGTTTACCTGCCTCAGCATGGTGATGGTGTGGTAAGGCTTGGACATATATGGCAGGCTGGTTTATGACATCTCAGATCTTCTAATGTTTTATTTTACCAGTGTAATCCTCTCTGTGTGATATGTTTTCCCACCCTGTGCTGTCTAATCGCATTTTCAGCTCTGCGTGTCCACTTATATCCCACACATGGCTCAAACAGTTATGTTTTTGTGAAATGTCTGATTCATCCAAGATGGATGAATAAATGCAAAGAACAAAGGATATTTTTGCATGTTTATTTCAAGTCCAACAATACAGTAAATTACATAATGCAATGTTGTAATAAAATGCTTGATCTATAGTAACATGGTTTTTATCAACTCCATCTTTAATGTGAGCCTTAAATGGCTGGCATGTGTAGTATTTCAATTAAATTCTACAGGCCTAATTTTACCACTCTACAAATCTAAAATGTTAACATGAAGCTGGAACATTCTCTTCCTTTATGAACACCTGGTATCACAAAAAAAAACCTTATTGATACAGTAAGTTAAAATGTGAGTCAATACAGCATTTTTTGTTTTTCTTGCATGTCATTGCATGTCGTGTCCTTTGAAGAGATAAAACCCTGCCCTGCACATTTACCTGAACCATAATCATTTTGCATGCAATTTCCACTGCAAAACCACTCAAAAGCCTGAAAAATGGCATGAAATGCAAGTTAAAAGCAATTTCTTAAATATACGTTGAAGAGTTTATATTCTGTCTGTATATATGGTGGACATGCACACTGTTTGGGTTTTCGTTTTAGTCATGGGTATAAAGTTACTTCCCAGGAAACACAAGTATAACCTGCAAGCTTTCAATCTATGTCAGTAATATGACATGTTCTTTTTACTGCACTCCAGCTGTAAAAAGAACATGTTTCCCCCACCTTTTCCTTCCAACTGGCAAAGTAAACTACAGATAAAACATAAAACCTTTCCTCCCTAGATACTTGTCGGATAATATGTTCTTAATTCTTTTCCAAAAGAGCAAAGGTACATTATGTTCTACGGTGAGTAATGAGTTCTGACTATGACTTCTGAGTCGGGGAAACAGACTGGCTCAGTTCTTTAGACTCTGCAGGTGCGACAAGCTTGTTTCATAAACACCTGCTGGGACTTTAGAGTATGTTGAACTCTGTGGCTGGTCGACCCTGGAATGTCAGTGTTTCTTGCAGACGGCAAATGACTGTTAACCAGTGAAGTCACTTGCAGACTGTTACTCTTGACAATAAATTTCAGAACATGACATCAGAATTCTGTATTTTTCCACAGTAAAACATGTCTTCATTTTTCCTGCTCATGGGATGCTCGAAATGTTTTCGATCACACTCACTTTATCTGGAAGGGTTTCTGGGTCGTCTGCCAGCCCTAACCTCAGCATCAACCCCTCAACAGTTTAGTGAGCAGGATGACTGAACGAGTCGACCCAAACTTGCCAGGATGAGAAAACTTTAAATCTAAATGTTATTCTTCTGGGTCCTCAAAGGATACATTGTGTGGGGATCCAGAATGACATACCAGGCTGTGAAAGAGGCTCTTTCTTGTTTTCTGCCCATTGGCCCCCTCCCAGTCTCTCCGGGGCGGCCTGTCTCTCTCTGACAACAGCTGCTTGCTGCCTGTGGAGGCCGGGGGTGAGCGGCACAGCTCCAGACATCTGTAGGCCCTGAGCCTGGGCCGCCTAGGTCTATTTCTTTTTCGCACACACATACATTGGAGCCCACAGTCTGCCCAACACAAAGAACTACATTCATCCCTCTCATACAGTCTCTGCTGGTGAGGAGGGTGTCTGAAGCTTCCAACCTCTCCCTCTTTATTGCCTCCTCTCTGTCCTTCCATATCTCCTGTCATTCTTGCAGGTAGTCTGTCCCTCCTCTTTCTAGAAATGTATATTCTACAATTCAGGTTCATGCAGCTCACATTATAATCAAACTTTGCAAGTTATGGAATACAGTGTGGACTGCAGGTGTCAAATACATGAGACAGTTTCCGGTTTTGAAAGCTCAATGTCTTTAGCTTTTAGCCATGTCTAAATTCGGTTACTTATAAGAAATATGTGGAAAAAAAGCAAACGCATATGGTTTTTGTACATCCCTCTGTGTGCATTTTACCTCCTAACCCTGAGAACAGGCATTCCACTGCTGAGGGCTTGCTGACTAAGTTCACAAAGGGATACTGAGAGAGGCCAGAGTGAACAGAGATCCTTTGTACAGAATGAATGTGGCCATGAGAAGTTTGGGAGCAGCATGGTTTGGGAAACATCACAACGTTGCGTTTTAGGAGCAACTTTACACTGGTTGGAAACCATCTACTTATAACACTGGAGCTCAAGATTGGCTGTTAGCCATCCATTGCCTTCGACATAGCCTGTCACCACAACTGCATAGCATCAGTGTGAGAACTTGGGCTCTGAACGATACAAGAAGTCAGCTTTTTCTGCATATCTCAGAGAAAATATGTGTGATGTCTCAACAAGGATTTAAGTGATCAGAAAAAAAAAAGTTCAATGGTTCAGCTTTTGCTTAAATATTGTGTCTCTAAGCATCTGTCCCACGAAAGCGTCCCTGAGTAACAGAGTGGATTACACACTGCAGAGCAGATGGATTTCTAATATGAATGCTGGAGCTCGAAATGTGCTGCAATGGAACCATTCCATTTGTTTCATTTTCATTATTTATTTTCAATTTTATTTTGAGCAATTTCCAGGATCACACACAAACTACCTTCACAAATTTTGACTCAGTTTGCAACAAACTAATGGTAACTTGAGGCAAATGAGAGTTTGCCTCAAACTCTACAACGAGCGTTGCTGCGATACATGTTGACCCTCAATATTAAAAAAAAAAAAAAAGTTTTTAGTTAAGCAGTCGGGATGTGGAATTCATTACAGTCACGTGTCAGAGTTCAGCACTTTTTACAGTCAGTCTGAAAAGGGCTTGAAGAAAATTCAGATGTGCGGAAACTAAAGCTGAGATATTTAACATTAATGTAGGAATTTAATTGTACTGTTTACTGTTCGTTCCAAATTTTCAATTTATTAGTCGCTATCTGGGCTTTGCTCACTTAGAGCAGATGGAAATGAGCTTAGCTTTAGCTGTTTGTGGTAAAAAAAAAAAAAAATGTATTGTGCATTGTTCTTGCTAAATAGGCATTCAGTTGAGCCTTTTCTTTTGGCTCTTTTTATGTTATTATTGGACAAACTGTTACAGCCCTGTTTGTTTTGTGGAGTTGTACTTTTCACACCTCAATCTCTCGTTCAGTTCCACAGGTTATGAGTTTTGCTTTGTAGTTAAGCTGAACAATTGACATTGTGGAAGTTGCTGATGATAACAGAAGATAAACAGCATTACAGAGCTGCCATTGATTCAGCTCCCTAAAATGATTCCTGTCATTGTCCCAGGAGGAAAAGGTTTGTGGTTGTTCCTCATATGACCTATGGATGGCACATGGCTATGTGTCAGAGAGGTGGCTCTGCTGTAACTGTTGTTGTTGGATGACTGAAAACATCACTTGTTAAAACAATACAAGTACTGATCTTCTAGAGTTTTATTTTTGCCTCTATCTTAATGAGTTATGAAGTCACACTGGTTTTGTCCTGTGAATACATTTATTTAAAGAGCGTATCCTAATAGTCTAAGGATTTTCTGTTTTGTTAAACCACAATCAACCTTAAAAAAAACTGCAGAAATGAAAATGTATGTATTTTTAATTGATGACTGCTCACAAATCATAGACAAAAGATTGTGAATTTCATCAGAACATTATGATCTGTACATAAACTCAGTCGTGTCCTATAGCTCTGCAGCGAAATCCTGCTTAGCTTTACACACCCCTGCATACACACGTTCAGTCTTATACAAACAGGCAATGTATAGCACAACTTGTCTGCTCATCTGCTTCTTATTAGTGACGACATGAGCGATGGCAAATGGGAGATATGGATCTCATTCCTCTGTAGACAAAGCCTCATTCATAGGCAAAAAGCTCAGATGTGGGAAGATGATTTCTGTAACTTGGACTTAAGCCGGGCAGAGGGGGTGGTGGGGAGGGGGTGGTGGTGGTGGTGGCTTGTAACAAATGTGTTTGGATGGATAGAGGGATGTTGACCCAGACAGAGGGAGGGTGGACTTTTGCACATCATTCTGCATTGTTGCCTGAGGAACTCAGAGAGTCTGACAATCTAAATCTAACCAAGTCTCTTCTGGTGTCTGACTGGTGTGAGAAACTATTCACCCAAAAACTAAAAAAAAATTTCCAGGTAAGAAAAGAGGAAAGCGATCCCTCAAATTAGCAAAACATCTTACAAGGTACAAGCGTTAACTTCTGGCATTACAGTGACTATTTTATATCAGCGCATCCAAAAGAGTTGTGTGTTTTGGAGCAGTTACAGGATAACAAGAACCCTTGTTCATCTTCATGTTTGCTAATCTTGTGCTTGGTCTGCCAGTGTTTGTGTTCTTCCCCCAAGTTGTTGGCTCTGCAGACAAATCCTTGTTAGATGCAAAGATAATAAGACTCCTTAGGAAAACAGGCTTTACCTTTAACATTGCCAGAATGTGGGACTCAGAACTATAGTACACAACAGTGCTGGATACTATTTTAAACTACACTAAATATCACTAGCACACCAAAAACGAAAGAAAAACAGAAATGTACTTTTTTTTTTTTTTTAACGTTTCTCGTGAAGTGCAAAACTTGTGTAATGCAGAGTATGTCGCATGCAATAAAATTAGTTCAATTTAGGTCATATTTTGCTTTAACAACTGTTTAAATGTCATTTATTGTATCAGCAGAATACAGGCAGTAAAGGTCTTTACTGCACCTGCTTCTGCTTTATTGTGTCCCATTTAACGCTGGATACAGTAGCAAAATATTAAATGTTGCTGAAACAAATCTTGCATAATCACAATTTTTGAAAATGAATTTCTTGTTCCACATTTCAGATTTTTTGTCCACCAGCAATTCATTCAGTAGCCCTGTGATTCAGTTTGACATTACACTGATCAAGTTTAGAGGTCGTTGACCTGTAGTTCAACTAAATACTGACGATATCATAACCATAATGCGTGCAATTGTTCATTGTCCTGACAATTGTGCGAGATCATCACTTTCACAAAACTCAAAAAACAATATAATCCTCCGCAGATTCTCGCACCACATCAAGACTCTCGAGATCTTTCCCCCCTCTGTTTCTCATCTCTGCTGTTTTCTTTCCTCTGTCAGGAACAAGGAAAGCAATCCACTCACTCAACAATTTGAGGGGAAAATCATCATAAAGCCTTGGCATCTTCTGATCAGATCCACATTTCTGAGGCAGTTCTCTTGCATGCCTCAACCTTATTATGCACTTCAACAGACTCACATGACTTGGCTGTGTGAGTATTTGTCTGTGAGCTGTGAGTTTTCACTGACGAGCAAAATCAACCAACCATTTTTTTCATGCATCAACAAAAGGAAGAGTTTATTTAGCATTTTGTTGTGTCTGTTTGCATGCAATTTGATGTCTCATACATGAGGGATGAAGGACTCTCTATGATGTCACTGAAAATAGGTTAATAAAAATAATAATCATAATAATAATTCAATTTTTGCTCCATCGTGGGAAATGGTTGAAATTGTCCCCAGAGAGAGGGCTGGAAAGGCCAGTTTGAACTTGTAATGTTTCCCAGTGACATTTCCATGTCGGAGCTGTTTCAGTACCACAATAATAGGTAGCAGACATTGTCAAACAGGTATCAGAATTTCATATGTTATGATGGTAAAAGGGACTGTTGTGAGTTGTTTCGATATTTGGGCTCGATTGTTTTTCTATATGTAAAATGTTGACATCAGTTTTTCTATGATAAATGAGTACTGGAAATGGAAATTACCACCAGAAGGTAAAGGTTTTTGCTTTCAATTACAGGCTGGAATGTTGAGCTGGAGGGTATTTGCCTCTGTTGCATGTCTCTGTTTACTTCCATGCTTTTTTCAGTCGAAACCTTTGAGCCAGAGCAGGAAGCGCATGTTGTAGTGAGTCAACTCAACAAGATACAAGTCCGGCACCTCCAGGTTTTCTGTAATCTACGAATACAGGCTAATGTTTTGGACTTTTCTCTCCTGGGCACTCCCCTCCCTCTCCACCACATGGAGCAGGGTTCATTTGAAAGGCACTGTTTGTTAAAGCTTTAGCGGTTAGTAAGTGCTTCCTTTGTTTGGTGGGAGCATGGAGACGGGGGTTAATATCTCCCAGGGAGCACATACAAAGAGGGCCTTCAGCTCCCCTGGCCGGAGAGGGGTGGCTGGATGAATGAGGCCAGGCTGCAGGGCAAAGGTGCCAGGGAGGGCACAGGAGGGTGGGTGAAGTCCAGGGGGACAGGAGGCATGACAAGAAGAGGCAAGAAATTTGACAGATCATGGAGTATTAGAACAGCAGAGGAAGATGAAGCTTGCAGGGGGTCAGGGACTTGAAGGGGTATTATTTATGAGTGATAGCAAGGGATGTCAAAGTGACATGAAACTGAGGTTACGATCGGTCTACATTTGTGCCTAAGTGACCCCCAACAAGGCAGGAACTGGATGATTTTGACTTTTAGACATTCCTTCTGTGTACTTTTAAAGCACAATAGCTTTAGTCTAGTAGTGGGGGTTAGTGATATGAAGAATTATGTTGGAAAAGATCTCTCAGGACTCTGTGGTCATTGTGGCTCCTCAAGCCAGGTGCTACAGGTTGCCGTACAGTAGGAATGAAGACAGTGAAAAGATGAAGCCACACCCCCCAAAACAAAGATATCACTCATGACAAGTGATAACAGACAAAAGGGTGTGTCAGGGCCATTCACATTTCCATATGAGAGACAGAAGAAGTGAGAGATGAGATCAGTGAGGAAGCTGGTGAAAAAAAATCAGAGGCAGGTAGAGAAATGAAAACTAATAACAGTCAAAATGATGTTAGAATTTGGACTCAAATGCTACAGACATAAAGTCACCATGTGAGATGTTGCATGAGTAAAAATACTGACAGACATATACTGTATGTAAAAACAGTTGCAGCGCCAGTGTCAGTACTACTTGGTGTTTGGGATTTCTGTGCACGTGCGCAGTGTCTATGTGGGGCACAAGCAGCAGAGGAATGCAATCAATTGTCCCTGTTACTCTGGAAAATCCAGCTACTGCAAAAAAGTCTGGTCTTCCCTCATTTATTAACTGCAGATCATAGAAACCTCTAACCTTTGGCATCATTTAGGCCTTTGGACGGCACAAAAAACTGGATTGGGAGATCCCAGCTGTGAAAGAAAGTGCAGACTCACAAGGAGTTTTGTGATGACATGTCTTGCATGACTCCTCCTTGTTAACTGGCTCCAAATCCATCCTGAGTTCCACCAATAGCTCCAAAATGGCAATGTTGGACAAGCGATGTGTTTTGATAATTATTTCTTAATTCATACCAAAAATATTGCCATTAGGATGATAAATGCATTCTCTAAGATACCTTTCTTTATTTTGGTATCTGCTTCTTGCAACAGTAACCATATCCGCAAATACAAATCCTTTGCAGCTCCTTTGGAAACTTGTTAATTAGATACCCAGTTTTTATTTGCAAAGTTGGTTTCAGGATCACTTTGTGGGTGCTAAATTAATACATTTACATTTTCTTCTCCCAATACATACAACATTGTGCATGAATGCCATATATTGCATATTCATTCATTATGTGCATCATATCTCATAACTGAACCAAAACAATATTCATTATGCAGCGAACAGTGTGTGCAACATTCTCCTTTAAATTACTAAATTTTACAGTTCAGACTTAAAATGATGAAATTCCATTTGTACAATTTCAATCTCATAGATTTAAGAGAAAATTATGTGTTGTGCAGCAGAAGTAAAAAAGTGAAAGAATTCATAAAAAGTGTTAGGGGCTGGACCTGGACCAGTGATCTCTGGCTTGTATACAGCAACTGTATAGAGCAACTAAAGACAGTGGCAGTTTTCCTTTGTTTTCGCTCTAAAAAACAAAACAAACAAATGAAAAAATAAAAAACTAAATAAATAAATAAAAAATATTAAGAATTTATTTATTGTAGTGGACATCTTTTGTTTAATGTCAAAGAAGAAAGCAGTCCATCAGAGGCCTTCTATGTTATTATTCTCCATTTAATATAATTTAATATAATTGCTGAAAACTTCACCTGGAAAAATGTATTCTAGCTTGTATCTGGCTTCATTCTGGATCTTACCCAAATTTTAATCCTTTTGAATAAAATATTATTCCAATGAGGAAATGGCTGATTTTTAATGATTGAAAGTCTTTTCTAAAACTAGCATTGTCCAAACACATGTATTAAAAGAGTTCCCCTAAAAGCTTGGAGAAATGTAATAGATTTTCAAACTTGGCCCTTCCATACATTATCACGGTCTGTATTATTTTGGAGTTAGATTGTAAACCATGACTTAGAAATCAGACTGCTACTGAGTGAGAATGTTCCATCCAGTGCAAAGCAGCTGCATTGTTGCCCTGAAACTGCTGTGTTTTAGACAGAGGTGTTTGAAACAAATAATGGAAAAGATTACCTCACATATAGATATTCAATTTCACTGTTTTGCTTTGCTAAATTACAGTAATGGCCACTCATATTGTCAAAAATCATCTGTTGTTATCTGGACTGACACTTCCAGTCATGTTCACATGATGGTTTCATTTTTGATTTGCAGACTGTAAAACATGTTTGCTTTGTAAAATAACTAAAAGCCATGAGTCTCATGTCTTCCAATGTTTATCTTTCCTGAGTAGCTAAATGCAGCTTTTATTAAAACACGTCTTTAGCAGACAGTTCTTTCTGAAACATGGCTCTGGTGGAATCAAAGGCATTGTCAGGTTCGACCTCAGTAATCCCACAATCTTCCTGGAAAAGCGGAGAGAAAATAAGTCATAACTGAAAATGGAGGGAAGCTTTATGTGGTGAAAGAGTTCTTAACATGGATTAACTTGCACATCTTCACATTCAATTTTCCAAACAAAAAAATCTGAAGGAAGTAGCTGTTGAAGAAAAACAGGGAAACTTACAAAAAATTCCTTCACCATCAATAACATGTTGCTTGAAAAGTGCATTAAAGATGGAGCTTCACAAATTTCACTGAATAAAATCTGAGTGATTCATTAGTTCAGAGAACATTACCAAAACATGTGTGTATGGTTCAGACATTTAAATACACATACAAAACTTGTTTCACTGGAAATTCACTCACTACCATTGTCACACACCCGTCATGTTTCTGAAAAGCTGGTTGGATATTTAGGCTGACCTTTAAGAATCCTCATCTGTTGAATGAGAAACGTTTGTGATACTGTTTTCTTGATATTTTTTCCCATAATTTTGACAGAGATTACAGGTGGATGTATGCCAGTCTTTTGTTGACACACAGGAAATTACATAATCACATTGGAATTTGTTAGAATTGAGTCGTAAACTGAAATGATCGCTAAAATGACTCACAGCGTTTTGGAGTTTGGCTTCGGCAGCCCTCAGATGTGCCTTAATGAACTACACTACAGTGTAAAAATAACTGAATTAATTTCAGCTAAACAAACATGTGAGATACTATCATGACAATAATTAGGAATGAACAACATTAGATGCCACCCCCCCATCAGCTGATCCAAGATCTGTAAGCCTTCTGATCAGAATGAATGTGACAAAACAGTATGATGGTGTAACAACATAATACAGTGCAACACAGCTGTAAGTCTTAACTCTGTAAGTTTAAAGTATTTACTTAAAAACAACATTTCTTGTAAATCCCTGAATTAGCTTTACTTTGCCTTTTAATACGGCTTTAATAAATGACTGTAATAAACAAAGACTTGTGTATACAACATAAGTAGATTTAATTCTATGGAATTTTGTCATTTCGAACATGTATCATGAGGATTTTAATCCAATTCTTGAATTCTTTGGAAATGACTTTATGACTTTATGAAGGAATCAAATTGCTGATATCTGACTAGTAAAAGTCACATATTTGTCTTTGTGACTGATAAAATATGATGTTGCAGTCAAATAAGTCAGTCTTTAAAAAAAGTGTTTTGGGTTCAAGTTGAACAATCAAGTTTTCAGAGCGCATACAAAAGTGAGTTGTAAATGCATCTGTTTTGCAGCTAATTTATAGCATTAAATGATATTCACAATAAAAAAAATAGGGATATCTGAGTTAAACAGGAGTCCATATGCTCAATAAAATCTGAACACATCACACCAGTTTTAAAATGTTTACACTGGCTTCCAGTCAGTCACAGGATAGATTTTAAAACCCTGCTGATTGTTAATAAATCCCAGAACAGTTTAGGCCCAGAATATATCTGTGATATGATCAGAGAATATAAACCAAGCAGAGCTCTTAGATCCAAAGACTCAGGTCATATAGTCCAGACCGGAGTCCAGACCAGAGTCCAGACCAGAGTCCAGACCAAACATGGAGAAGCAGCATTTAGCTGTTATGCTGCAAACAAGGGGAACAAACTGCCAGTGGAGATTAAACTCTCACTAAAAGACACCTTTAAATCCAGGTTAAAAACATTTCTTTTCCCATGCGCCTGCATGACATCTGCACAGTAACCTTTCATTAATCTTGCTTTTCACTATTTTAATCTAATTTATGATTTTATTGTGATTTTGCTATTTGTGTTGTCTTTTGTGCTTTTAATGTTTCATGTAAAGCATTTTAAATGGTCCTGTACATGAAAGGTGCTATACAAATAAACTTGCCTTGCATTGCCAAAAATGATCATCTACAATGAAAATCTCCCAAAGGGTCATAATTTGTGTCCTAAAATAAATTTATTTAAACTAAAATTGTGTGTGGTTATGAGTTAAAATCTATTGTGGGCCGTCAAATTCTGCACTATTGATGAGAACAAAATGCTTTTTGTTTTTTATTTTCTTCCCTTCGTTTGTACAAGTTTCAATAAACCAGATATAATGAGGTGTTTGGAAAAAGCACAACTTTGACCCCAGGTTTTGTCATTTATCCTAACACTGTCCATCACAGGTTGTTTTATTAGGGAGCAGTGAAAATCCAGCAATTCTTTTGGGTTATTATAAACAGTACCATTTAATCTTTAATCATTGAAAGAATGAATGAATAAACGAATTAGCAAGTAAATCAATGATCATTTAATTGAAACCCAAATGATGGCGTCTCTGTGCTTTAATATATTTTAGTATAATGGAGCCACAAACCTTGACAATATATTCAAGTTGCCATTTTACCATCTATAAATCTACTTTTAGTGAAAGCTAATCACATGTCATTCCCTCTTCACCTCGTTGTTGTCTCAATTGCTGTTGACCCATGTTATATTTCCTCTCACTGTGAAACATTTCCTCCTCCATTTTCTTTTTCTTTTTGGTTTCACAGCAGCACTGTCCTCTAAACGATCTCGTCCGATCCTTGCAGCTTTAAATTTGGTGTTCTGTTCTGATTCAAAGCAGTTCTGTGAAAGAATAATATTTACTCTGTTAAATCCCCCACTCCACCTCCACACATTCTCCTGCCTACAGAGCAGTTGGAGCGTGCCAACAATAGCACCCCTCCCTTCTTCCCTCTCTCTCCACCGCCCACTCAGCTCTCTCTCCCTGGTAATGTCGACAGAATCGGTGGCAGGTGTTTGTGTAAAATACTATGCCAGTGGGATATGAAGTGTACTTAGGACAGGGCTGGATAGAGTTTTCAAATATTGGACACCTCTCTTGGGATGTCATTGTAGACAAGAACACTATTGTTGTGTGCAGGATAACCCAAATTCTTCAAGGCCTTCAACAGAGATATCATAGCTTTGGATAGTGTGTAGAGTCTCCCACATAAAATGGTGCTGAAAGGTACCACTGGGTTTGGCTATTTTGCTTGGCTAAATTAATTTCCTCCAGGTGCAGCAATGGAATTCAGTGAGTCATGTGCCATTGATTTCTTTAAATTTAGTCAGACTGCACAATCCCATAATGCTGATGGATTCAACAAACTGTAGTCAGAGTAAAGTTAATGCAGAGCTGCTCTGAAACAAATTTGAAGTGTCACGCAGTAGGTTCATAAAATGCGCTAAAGGCTGGGAATTGTGCTTTAATGAATTGTGACGTTGCACCATCAAACTGTTGTACGTCTTATTTTTTTTCCAGACAAATATGACACATGCAAGACAGAAAGGGATTTTGTAGCTATATAAGGTGAGCGAGTGTCTCCACCCCAAACTCTTTTGACAAGCATCTGACAAGCAACCAGCTAACTAACTATTCTATCTTTATCATAAAAAATGCATCTTCTTCAAAAACTTCCAAACATTTTCCAGTCTTTCACCAGACAGCTGGGATGAGCAGATAAATGATACACTGCTAACATCGCCGGACTGTATTTCGGTTCTTTAGCGTGATCATACCGTTCAAGTCCTGGGCAGCTGAGAGGAGTGTTTGTTTCACAGTTTTAACAATACTGAACCCAGAGTTAACAGCTAGTGGGTCTAAACATGAGCTCCAATCTAAGCAATTTGCTTTAATTAAAATGAGCTCTGCTCTCTTTCCCCTGTGTGTGTTTCATTTGTGCTCATTTGAGATCAGTCAATCAAAATGTTGTACGAGCACATCTTAGAATGTGGCTCGCATTACATGGTTATCTTTCAGCTCTTCCAAATGTCCACTACACTGCTCTGTGACACTTCCAAATAAAGAATGCCATTCCCCAAAAGCCCAAAGCAGATCTTTTCATTTGTTATTTGGTGATACATGACCTTATGAGAGAGACATTCTTTGGATAAAAATGGTTTTCCAGAGTAAATTCCCTCCATTCTTGTGGTCAGAACTGCCTGGCACCATGGAGTGGAGTTTGTTACCATCCATCATTGCAAGTTGCCAGAATGAAGTAAACAGTTTTCAAATCAGACACACATGTCCTCATACTGTTTCTTAGTTGGAGGAGTTTTTAGTCTCAACAAATAAACTTTGCCAGAATTGCTTTCTATCTGATAAACAGACTTGAATTTGTGAGGGACTTCAAACTGAATGAGGTAATCCGCTCTGTGGTCAGGGAATGAACGTGGGACTGAGAAGAGTGAGTTCAGTATGACCTGTGCTTGCCCTACACCCCAGGACTTTGGTTTGGGGTTTTGAGTTTGGAGACAGCGAGAGTTCAGCTGGAGCAGCATTGCACTCTCTCTTTCAGCATACAAGTTGTGCTCCATGTGACTTATAAAGGAACCATTGTTAATGCCTTTACTGTTTTTCTATTGCAAAATTTGTTCTTTCTCATTAGAAAGCATCCCTGCAGTGGATCACATTTTCTAATAAGCATGACTTTTTAAGGAAAATGGGTAATTTATTTGTGGTTGGAATGCAGGAGTCAGCCTTACACAGCAGGTTTTGAAGTGAGCTTTCAGGGAATCTCCAGACGACAAAAGAATTTCCCTTCTATCTGCAAGTTGGGGTTATAAGTTTTATTGATTTTGCATAAGATACTTCAGTGTTGATAAAAGAAACAAGTGAGTTGGACCTATTCTTACAGCTCAGAACACAGCACACTAAGAAAAAGTTATGTCTGCCCGTCCAACTGTTCTGTACATCTCTTTACATCGAGTTGTTATTTTGTACAACTGAACACAGACTGTGTTCAAATCCCTGCTGCTAAGATAACAGAGCTGATTTGTTTTTTTCCACTGTTAAAGTGGTTCTAGTGCGCTCAGACTGCACTGATGCAACACTGTGGGGTGAGACAACATGCGAGACAAGGACTCATCATATCCCATTCAAGTATAATTACTGTACAAGACAGGAAATAAATACAATGTCAAGACCTTAATTAAACAAAACGTGCGTAATCAGTCACCTCTCACCCTTGCCATGATTTGGCAGAGCTGTTGAGCACACAGACCTTGATCACAGCTGGAGGAGCAGGGTGAGGTTTAATTAGAGTCAGAGCAGACATGAGAACATTAACTGGATCAGTGTGATGAAATGAGGAGTTTGTGGGCTTTTGTCCACTCTCTATGTTTGCAGTTTTTACAACTGTTTTGAAGGTTTATGTGGATTATACTAATACGCTTAATCCCTTTTTTCTTCTATTATGTTTGACGCTCACCCAGACACAAACACTCATAGTTACATACCTGTTACTCCCACTTATTACTCCAACCACTGCTTGATGCCTCCTTACCTTTATCCATCTTTCTTCTCCCACTCTTCTTGTCTCCTTTACTCTCTGCGCCTGTAAAGCCTTTCCGTGACTAGCTGTCATTAATCTTCTCTCTCTAGGGGCAGGATCTTGACTGTGTGCCAGGAAGTGCTCATACAAAGCCAAGACAGCCATCCAAAAAAACAGAGCCGCTTTCCTTGTTTCCAGAGCACGACGCAGCTTACACTCACGCTGCGGCCCTCGGGGCAACTGTGCTGCACACAACAAAGGAATGACTCTGAATGCAACCTTGCATATCATACCAAACATCCATATAAACATATTTACATGCTGCTTTATATACATACATGCATGGGATCCATCTCTTTTTCACCATGCAATATTGAGTTAACCTTTGTCTTCGTGTTGTCAGCACTGGCCATAAAAGACTCATATAAATAAGGTCATTTTACTAATTGCATGACATCATTTCGTCAACATTTTTGTGCATTATAATGTTTTAACAAACTTTGTCCCAAAAAAGAATAGCCAGTGTCTTTTTCCTTTCAGTCATCAGAGCACTGAGCCGCAGCAGCACCCAACTTTCAGGAGGAAAAAAAACACAGCTGCAAGTAAATGAGTAGTTTCACCATTGTTGTCATCTGAGCGTGATATGACCTATTATATCTCTTATTGATACAGTTTACAGGAAGGAACACTGAAAGCAAAATTACCAGCAAATTCTTTCTAGGTATCCTGTTCTGCAGCTTGACCAACCAGCTCCCTGGTTTAGTTGTTCCTTCTTGTCCTTTTAATCCTCTTAAAATAAGTTTATTTATATTTATTGCTTTAAATATATGAATATTAATAGTGCATCTCACTGTTAGAATTCACCTTCAGGATTAAAAATTAGGGTGCTGTGATGTATTTCTCTCTTTGTCTACTGGATGACCATTTTGGCATGTGAGTCAGAGTTTATTTGCCTAAATGAGGTTCAGTAGGTGAACCAAGTCTCTGCGTCATCCTTGGTGTGTTGGCAGCAGACTCTGGACTTTGTGTTGTAGACAGCAAATGACACATTGAAGCAGTGGGGAGAAAAATTGATAGTAATTTCAACATTCGCCTGTAATAAAAATGCAGGCCCTTCATCATCATAAAGAGCCACTGGGAGGTTTACGGTCCATTGTTGGTGCTATAAATGCCAGAGGAGACGGGAAGTAGGCGAGTGTGTAGCAACACCTTTTGTTTGCTTTACACTTTTAAACTGCTTGTCATGCCTTTTGGCCAAGGACCGTACTAATTCTATTTTGTTCATGATGTACATAAATAAGATTTTAAAAAAAAACAAGAGTTCATAGTTAATAAATATTAAGAATGAGTCCATGCTTAAAAGGGTTAAATATGTTAAAATCGAAAATTAGACAGCGTAAAACATCTGTATTGCAAACAATCTTTGTGATATCGATCATACCTTTACCTGAGCGAGTGAGCGCTCTTAACATAGAAAAGGTCTTTGACGTATTTTGCCTGGTACGATGAAAGTAAAGCAGCAGCTCATATACACGCTAAATGTACCCTCATACGCTTGTACCTTGGGAAACCTTCGTCTTTGTAAGTATTAATGTTAAGAAAACACTGGCATATGTGTTGGTATTATTCTTGTTGCTAGAAATATGTTGGTAATGTGATATGCACATGAGGTTTGAGCTAGGCCACCAACTTCCACTGTAGCATTGAGATGTGTGTGTCAGCCAGTAATTTGTTCTTCTTTTCTGTATGTTTCAGTTACAAAAGAAAAAATGGAAATGCAAATATAATTCATAAAGATCTTCAATAAGAAACAAGAAAAGCAAGCCTTGTGTGGAGAACTTTTTTTTAATATTTGCTGCTTTGTTCGCTGGCTGTCTAACTTCACATAGGCACGTGTTGTGAGGACAGCACAGTAAAAAGACGTTCACTCGGCGGGTTCCAGCATACAGAGCTACATTAAGCAACTATGAGTCTACGCTCAGGAAAGAGTTATCTCAAAGACTTTGCTGCTGAACAGCTAAGTGAAGCAACCGGTGGTGAGCAACAGCCAGACGTTTCACCTCAACCAGCTACAACACAGCAACAGTCACAACCAGGGGACACCAATTCACTGTCATCCAGAAGATCAAGTAAGCTGTCTCAACAGTCATCATCAACTACCTCTTCAGCCACAAAAGCCTATGCTAAAGCTAAGGCTGCATGAGCTCAATAAGCTTTTGCGGAGAAAGAGGCAGATGTGATGAAACAGAAAGCAGAATTGGAAGCAAGTATGCTAAAGCAAAAAGCTGATTTAGATGCAAGCCTCCATCTTCTACAGTGCCAGAAGGCTGCAGCTGCAGCTGAAGCTGAAGCCACAGCAAATGAAGAGGCAGAACTCCAAAGCGGGGAGCCCAACAGACCCCAGTATGTAGAGTTCGAGCCTATCAGTGCTGCACAGCGCACTAGTGAATATGTTCAACAACAAAGTGAGTTACTTTATTCAGATATTCAAGATGATGCTGTACAGCCTTTCGAGAGAAATGGGAAGGTTGATGTTCAAGACAGTACGCAAATGACCCATCCTGTTACAGCCAATGTTCAAACAAACCCACTACTGGGAAGCAGGGAAATGAAACTGGAGCCAACAGTGAACCCATACTCAGGTAACACCCACCTGCTTAACCCTCCAAAACAAACTACTGATCCTTCTAACAGCTACATGCCTATAACTAACAATGCACAAGAATTTGCAAAATATCTCATTCGTAAAGAACTGGTGAGCACAGGCCTCCTGCAATTTGATGATTAACCTGAAAACTATTGGGCATGGAAAACTTCATTTCTTAGTGCAACTAATGACCTGAACTTGTCTCCCAGAGAGGAATTGGATTTGTTAACAAGGTGGTTAGGTCCAAAGTCATCTGAACAAGCTAAACGCATTCGTGCTGTACACATCCTGAATCCTGCTGCGGGTGCCAAGATGGTCTGGCAACGTCTTGAAGAGTGCTATGGCTCACCTGAGGCCATTGAGGACGCACTCTTAAAAAAGGTAGAGGACTTTCCAAAACTTACAAATAAAGACAATGTTAAGTTACAAGAGCTTAGCAACATCTTACTGGAGCTGAATTGTGCCAAAGAAGATGGTGCTCTACTGGGGCTTGCTTACCTGGACACTGCTCGAGGAGTCAGACAAATAGTTGACAAACTTCCTTTTAACTTACAAGAAAGATGGTCAGCAGTAGGGATACAGTACAAAGAGGCTCATAATGTGTCATTCCCGCCTTTTTCAGTTTTTACGCAGTTTGTGCAGCAACAAGCAAAAATCAGGAACGACCCAAGCTTTACTGTGTCCAATGCCACCAGTCATGTTGCATCTCACTCAGAAAAACTGAGGCCCTACAGCCGCAAAACTACTGTGTCAGCACACAAAACGGACATTGTAGCAGAACCAAACCAGAATAGTCTCAATCCGAAGAAAATGGAAGAACCAGATCGCCAGTGCCCTTTGCACAAAAAACCTCACCCGCTTAAGAAGTGTAAGCTCTTCAGAGACAAACCAGTTGAAGAAAGACAGGCCTACCTGAAAGAGCATTACATCTGCTACAGGTGCTGTGGGTCTGTCCAACATATTGCAAAAGACTGTAAAACAGTGATAAAATGCATCGAGTGTGACAGCCCTAAACACTTATCAGCGATGCACCCTGGTCCTGCTCCAGCTCCAGCTCCAAAGAGCACCACACCAGCATGCAATGACAGCGAAGAGCAAACTGAGAGCTCACCCTCAGTCATCTCAAAGTGTACAGAGGTATGTAGCCAAAGCAATAGCCCACGTTCTTGTTCTAAGATCAGTTTAGTTAAAGCATACCCTGCAGGTCAAAAAGAGAAAGCAATAAAAATGTATGCTGTAATAGATGAACAGTCTAATAGGTCACTAGCTAAGTCAGAATTCTTTAGTCTCTTTGACATAGAAGCTAAACCAACTCCATACACCTTAAAGACTTGTTCTGGAAAAGCTCAAACATTTGGAAGGAGAGCTGTTAACTTCTTTCTTGAGTCCATAGATGGAAAGGTCAACATCCAGCTACCCCCTTTAATCGAATGTGAGTCTGTTCCGGATGATAGATCTGAGATATCCTCTCTGGAGATTGCACAGCATCATTCACATCTGCTTCCAGTGGTAGATAAAATCCAACCTTTTGATCAACATGCTCCAATCCTCTTACTCCTGGGTCGAGACATCCTCAGGGTACATAAGGTACGTGAGCAAATCAATGGGCCCAATAACGCACCCTATGCCCAAAGGCTATACTTAGGTTGGGTTATCGTGGGGGAAGTGTGTTTAGGAAAAACACATGGTCAGTCAGAAGTCAATGTGTACAAAACGCACATCTTGGACAACGGCCGAGCGTCCTACTTCGAACCCTGTCCAAACATAATTCATGTCAAAGAGAATTATGGTGTCGCTGTAAACACTATGCTTAACACAGACAACCTGGGACACTCTGTTTTTGTTAGATCGGAATGTGATTGCAAAAAAGCACTGTCTATTGATGACAAAGCATTCCTGAATATAATGGACAATGAAGTTAGTCAAAATCAAGAAAATAGCTGGGTGGCACCGTTACCTTTTCGCTCTCCAAGGAGAACACTTCCAAACAACAAAGAGCAAGCCCTAAAACGCCTACGCTGTCTACGAAAGACTCTAGAAAAGAAACCAGAAATGAAGGATCATTACATCCAGTTTATGCAGAAAATGTTGGATTATGATCAAGCTGAGCCTGCCCCTCCCCTGCCTGAAGGTAAAGAGCATTGGTATCTGCCCACATTCGGTGTATACCACCCACAGAAGCCAGAACAAATACGAGTCGTGTTTGATTCTAGTGCAGAGTGTGATGGGATATCCTTAAACCAAGCGCTTCTTAGTGGACCAGATTTAAACAACTCCTTGTTAGGAGTGCTGTTGCGCTTTCGTAAAGAGCCCATTGCCCTGACAGCTGATGTGCAGCAAATGTTTTACTGCATTGTAGTGCGTGAAGACCACAGGGACTATTTGCGCTACCTATGGTATGAAGACAATGACATGACAAAAAACATAGCTGAGTTCAGAATGAAAGTTCATGTGTTTGGAAACAGTCCATCTCCCGCTGTTGCCATCTACTGCATGAGACGGGCAGCACAGCAGGGTGAACGAGAACATGGCTCTGATGCAAGACAGTTTGTTGAACGGCAGTTTTATGTTGATGACGGGCTCACATCACTCGCCACGCCAGAGGAAGCAATCGACCTACTTACGAGGACTCAAAACATGTTGGCAGAATCTAATCTACGCCTTCACAAAGTGACATCGAACTGCAGTCAAGTTATGGAAGCTTTCCCTGCCGAAGATCGTGCAAAGGATGTGAAAGACTTGGATCTAGGAGTGGATCCTCTCCCTGTACAGAGAAGCTTAGGACTCTGTTGGAACCTGCAATCCGACAGCTTTGTGTTCAAAGTATCAAACGAGACCAAACCATTCACACGAAGGGGAGTATTGTCAACAGTTAATAGTCTCTATGACCCGCTAGGTTTTGTTGCCCCCATAACAATGCAGGGAAAAGCGCTACTTAGAGAGCTGTCATCTGATCAGAGAGACTGGGATGCCCCCCTACCCCCTGAAAGGCACGAGATGTGGGTCTTATGGAAAGACTCTTTACAAGCTCTTGAAAACCTTCAAATACCAAGGTGCTACAGGCCAGGTACGTTAAGCACACTGAAAGTGAAAGAATTGTGCATTTTCTCTGATGCCTCTACAGTGGCTATAGGAGCAGTAGCTTATCTGCGTACAGTTGACAGTGAAGGAAAGTGTCATATTGGATTTGTCATGGGGAAGTCTAAACTTGCACCCCGCCCTGCACACACAGTACCACGCCTAGAACTCTGCGCGGCCGTGCTTGCAGTAGAAATGTTTGAGCTCATCAGAGATGAGCTAGACTTTAAAGTAAACAATGTGATGTTTTACACCGACAGTAGAATTGTTTTAGGGTACATAAACAACAACTCCAAACGATTCTACATGTATGTTGCCAACAGGGTTACACGCATTAGAACAACCACGCACCCTAGCCAATGGCATTATGTACCAACTGACCAAAATCCAGCTGATCAAGCCACTAGGTTTATGGCAGCAGCTGACCTGCAGAACAGTAGCTGGTTCTCAGGTCCACACTTTTTGTATTCTGACACACACAGAGAATCAAACAACACCAGTCCTTTTGGGCTTGTCGAACCTGAAAATGACAGAGATACGTCAAGAAGTGAAAGTATTGAAAACTACGACATCAGAGCCACAGCTGGGCTCTGAGCGTTTTGGGAGATACTCTAGTTGGACCACGCTGTGCAGAGTCGTAGCCAGACTTATTCATGTTGTAAAATCATTCCCATATCCACAGACCCAGACTGTCCTGCAATACTCACCCCAGCGACGCTATTAACACAAAAGGCAAGTGCAGTTTATGCTCCATCTGGGAACTTCTCTTCGGGGCAGTTGTTTGGGAAACAGTGGAAACATGTTCAACATCTTGCAGACACCTTTTGGAAAAGGTGGAAAAGAGAATATTTGTCCACCTTACAAAGCCGTGCAAAATGGACAGACACTAGACCTAATGTCACAGAAGGAGATGTTGTGCTGCTTAAGGACTCCCAAGTCAGCAGGAACGAATGGCCCATGGGACGAGTAGTAAAAACCTTTCCCAGTGGTGACAAGAAGGTCCGCAAGGTGGAAGTACGAATTGCACGTGGAGGGACTGTTAAAGTACTCCTCAGACCAGTTTCAGAGATCATTGTTTTGCTTTCAGAGACTGAATGAACATTCCTTGATGCCAAATAACTATATCTGTTTAATCTGTTTAAGGAGGTTGTTGTGATGTTTAATGGTGATAGAATATCATTGTATCAAGCGGGGAGTGTCATGCCTTTTGGCCAAGGACCGTACTAATTCTATTTTGTTCATGATGTACATAAATAAGATAAAAAAAAAAAAAACAAGAGTTCATAGTTAATAAATATTAAGAATGAGTCCATGCTTAAAAGGGTTAAATATGTTAAAATCGAAAATTAGACAGCGTAAAACATCTGTATTGCAAACAATCTTTGTGATATCGATCATACCTTTACCTGAGCGAGTGAGCGCTCTTAACATAGAAAAGGTCTTTGACGTATTTTGCCTGGTACGATGAAAGTAAAGCAGCAGCTCATATACACGCTAAATGTACCCTCATACGCTTGTACCTTGGGAAACCTTCGTCTTTGTAAGTATTAATGTTAAGAAAACACTGGCATATGTGTTGGTATTATTCTTGTTGCTAGAAATATGTTGGTAATGTGATATGCACATGAGGTTTGAGCTAGGCCACCAACTTCCACTGTAGCATTGAGATGTGTGTCAGCCAGTAATTTGTTCTTCTTTTCTGTATGTTTCAGTTACAAAAGAAAAAATGGAAATGCAAATATAATTCATAAAGATCTTCAATAAGAAACAAGAAAAGCAAGCCTTGTGTGGAGAACTTTTTTTTAATATTTGCTGCTTTGTTCGCTGGCTGTCTAACTTCACATAGGCACATGTTGTGAGGACAGCACACTGCTGCTCTTATGTGTGTGAACATATGTGTCTCAGGGACTTGCTTTTGCTTTGGATATTTCTTTATCTTTTTGCTATAGCCAAAAGCTATAGCCTCAAGTTTCTCCCCCCCTGTCGGAATAGATACTGTTATCTACACAATAGAGAAAATAAGGGCCACCATCCATGGATGCACTGCAGTATCTTGTCCTAACAACAAGTCCCCCATTCAGCCCTCATCAACCACATCACAACACACACACACATACTTCATCCCTTTAGAACATAACATAGAAACACTTAAGACCACCACCACATGCTACTTAACTTACCCACTTCCCTTTGCCCTCAGCTCCTTTACAGTTCCTTCACTTCAGTCCAACCACACCACCATGCTTCCATTTAAACATTCCCTTATCTCCTCTGATCCGAAAACCAGAGCTTTACACGCAGTTTATTCGTTCTAAATAAAAAAAAAAACCAAAAGAACTGTGTTGTCAGTACATAAAATCTGTATGAATCTACTAAACAAACAAACAAAAAAAAAAAAACGCAAAATAAAGTATGCATGAGTGTGTTCAAAGTTCCTGCTTATTCAGTTGGCAGTATTGCTGTGCATCAGCTAAGTAGCATTTCATTAATTTCATCTCACATTAGTAGGGACATCAATAATTTAAACTCATTAGGATGTGAAACAGAGTTTCGGGAGCGCTGCACCTCCCTGAGGGCAGAATGAAATTACATTCAGGTGTGGATTATGGTGATCCTCTCCTCTTATGTGCAATGAAGCACACACAATAGGTGTGTTAAGGGTTATATCATACTAATTGCTGCTTGACTTCTTAAACACAAAAATGACATAAGCCCCGTGTCATTATTTTTTGAACGGACTTGAAAATGAAAACCTTTAAATTGTTTAAACAGAACTCTGTCCTCTGCTTAAAGCTAACAGTCAGTCAGCTGTATTTCACTGTGTTTGCCTGGAGGGAGAACACATTAACCTGCCTCTGCTGTCACGCTAGCTCACAGCTGAGTGAGTCAGTGCCAGAGAAGTTGGACCTCAGCATACCGTTCTCACACATCAAAAGTGCAGGTTAAAGGGACTCCATATATGGGTGCTTCAGAAACATGCCATGGCCCATTTAAAAGAACAGGTCAGGGAACAAAATATACACAAAGTGTTTTGAAGAGTGACCTCATTCTTTTGGCAAGTAGCTGAAAAAGCAATAAAGACAATAAAGAGTTAAGGCTAATCATACTGGATTAGCCAGTCAGGGATACTGTTTATTGTTCCTTTAAAGTGGTTGTTGGATATGTTGCACAGGAGTGCTCCTTCAAAGCACAGAATTTACCACAAATAGTTTTAATCTTTTAAGTGTTGCACAACAACAATACATAAAGTTATCATTTGGTGTACACACAATGAGGTGTGTTACTACAACGGCTGCGGCATATAGTAAACCTACATTCAGGCCCTGTGGATGCAACAGATTTCTAATTTCTGACAGTGGGAAATCAGATTAGAGTTGACAGCCTTTTTAGCTTAAACACATGCCCTTTTTTGGGGATACTTTGGGGATTAAACAAGACACCACGCTTTATAGAAATTACAATCTGAACTAATTAAATCAGAAATATTTCTTACCATAAATGTAATCGATTTTTTTAAGCTGAACTATGACTTGCTGATGTTTATCACTTATATGGTTATATGGAAGGATGTAAAAAAGGCTCCACTTAAAGAATGATAACATTGAATGATGATAAACACGAAAAGTCTGGCATCTAAAACAGATCTGCAGAATCCGTGAGGAGTCCCAAAGCTGTGGGAATCCTGACCATCTGTATCAATCAGCTCTCTTATCTGGACCAATCATGGGACTTGCAAATTCTACTGTCCATATGTGGAGAATGGATTTCATGTAATCTCAACAGATCACAGACCACCACTCAAGTTGGTTAGTATATCTAAATTTAGTCATGATGCCTGTGTAGCGCTAAAGGGCAGACACCACACTAGAACACACTGATCTGAAATGTGTGCATTGTATGCAAAATGTCTTTGTGTCTCTACATAAGGTACATCTGTTTTACTAAAATTCTGTTTTTTAATGCTTCACATGGATTCTATTTTATGTTTATTATATTACTATTTTAACTCATACTATGACAATTTATTATAATTATTAGAATATTTTTAAAGTCATACTTGCATTGCCAAAGGAGTGACTCACTTTATATATTTTACATATTTAAAAGCATGTGACAAATAACTCCTGTGCATACTTTTGCACCAAACATAATATATTTTTAACTAATTATTTAAAGCTGTATGTATAACTGTCTTTCTCTTTTTTGCTGGCAATGATTCTCTTCGTTTCAAAGCTGCTTTGTCATGGTTGCTCTTTTCTCTGCTATAGCATGCTGGGAAGAAGCCTTTGTATTCCAACCCTATCATTAACTGGCTGGTGTGTGGGAAGTGCAGTTTACAAAATGCTGTTTGATTTGACCAAAGTGAAAGTGACACAACCGCTTATCATTTTATCACATTCCTGCCTGTCTCTGCATAGGTGACTGGGAGAAATTTTTGCATTGAAAAACTAGTGAAACAATACCAAACCAAAGTATTCCCTTCATAAGCAGAAAGTAGAGCCCACAACTATATGTTTAAACTAAAACAAATATATAAAATTTATACTAGCAATTTCACTCCAAAAAAGTCATCTTGACAGATTTTCAAAGTATGTGCTTAGTTATTATACAGAATTATCCAATTGATTTAGCAAATAAAAGGGAACAATGCATCATTGAGAAAAGTTACAAATTTACAGAGTAAACAAGCTTCTCCATTGCATGGCCATTTTGTTGGTCTGTCTCCAGGCACACACCTTAGCGTACAGCACTTTGGTCCTGCAATGGTTTTTTATTTAAAGTGCTGTAGAAGTAAAGTTGGACTGGATTTGGATTGAAGTGTGAGGAAGGACAATCAGCTCTTTCACAGCTCTCACCCAACTGTCACACCTCATATCTGAGGCATCCAGTGGCTTCACAGACAAAGGCAATTGTTCCAAATGAGAACAGTCACAGAGGTGAACCCAGCATGAAACAATAGACACAGAAAAACAGCAAAGGTTAAGTTACAGTTTGTGTAAATTGAGCATTTTATTGTCTTTCCCTTGGATCGGACTTGTTTGCACCAAATATTGAATGGAGACTGTAAGAAGTATTGTTTTATTTATTCACATCGGTTGGTTCATATTCCCGATCAAACAGCTCCTTTGTCTCAACGTTTCGTCCAAGCACAGTCGAACAGTGCGCTGCATTGACGAGAAGCAGACAGATTATCTTGTTTGAATGGCTTTTCCAGAGCAGCAGAGAGGCCAGCACAACAATAGGTAACTTGTTGTAGGCACAACAAATCTAATATTCATTTAACATAGCTTTGTTGTAGGCTACTGTGGGGGCTGCGCATGCTGGTACAGTAACTGTTTGTATTTGCATAATACATTTCACCTCAGCAGGGCTGCTAATTGGGCTGTTTGGATGGAGCCAAAAGCCTCTGATAAAAGAGAGCAGCAGGCACAATTATAATAAGAGACAACAATGTGGGGATTGAAATAATCTCTTTTGTGGCTAAACGGGATGCTCCTTTCTTCCTGGACACCATGACTTTTTCTAATACAAAGAATGAGCAAGAATCAGCAGAACTTCCAGCTGAGAGGGGAATCTTGTTAAGTAACTGTTGACAAATCTGTCATCTATATAGCAGCGAGGCATACTGGTAACCATCCAGTCCGAATTGATCTGTGATCATAATGTTTCATGTCTTTATAAATTAGCAACTTGGACATGAGCATATTTACTTGCATTTACACCTCGGCCGAGGAGAGGTCATATATTTGGCAAAGTGGTTTGTCTGTCATACAAACATAACTAAAACAGTTATGGACAGATTTGGATTAAATTTTCAGGAAATTGTGTGAATAGAACAATTAGATGTTGAGATGGATCAGGATGCTCGCCTGAATTTTTTGCCCGCCTGCCTGAATTTTTTTTAAAGGATTCTTTTTTTATGGGTGTTTCAGAATTACAGCCCCTAACTCAAAAATAAGGCAAGGGAAGTTTATTTGTACAGCACATCTCATTTTAAGACAATTCAAAGTGCTTTACATAAAAGTAACGCCCACAAGCACTGGTAATCCAAGATAGACTTCCATCAGAACAAGACCTGCAATGCTCCTAACGCACGACAGCTGTTCATGGCATTTAACTCGTTTTTCTCTCCACCCCCTGCTCAGCCAAGCACGACGCTGACAGCAGAAATGTTTGCATCCTTTTTTACCGAAAAGGTTGCAACCATCAGTAATCAGTTCTCTGAGCCTGACCAACTCAGCCCACCGCATCCAGCTAGTGGTGCTTTACTTTGCTCCTTCCGCACTCTGAATGAGAATGAAGTCCTAAAACTTCTACAAAACTCTAAACCCACTACCTGTGCACTTGATCCTGTCCCTACTGATATCCTGCAGAGCATTTCTCCTACAATCAAAGCTTCAGTGACCCATGTTATGAACTCCTGTCTTGAATCTGGTGTCCTTCCCTCTGTCTTCAAGCAAGCTCGGGTAACCCCAAATGAAAATTTAAAAAAAAAAAAAAAAAAAAAAAAATAAAGCCTTTAGCACTTCATGTGAGGACCTGCGTCGACTGGACAGTCCACTAGCACCTTCCTACGATGTCCTCTGCTTGGTTTCGGGCTTGTGTTGTTCTCACTCATATATAAGTCGCTTTGGATAAAAGCGTCTGCTAAATGAATAGAATAGAATAGAATAGAATAGAATAATCAAAAATGACAATGAAGGTCTGTGCTCTTTGAGTGTTTCGAGTTGGAATATGTGACTCATTAATTTTAAATAACTAAATAATGTTTAATAACTAAATTAAAATGTGCTGCTAACTAAGATGAAGTCTTTGTTGTTCTTATGATGTTACACATGATGAACATTCATGGTGTGTCAGGACCTGCTATATCTCTGCTTTGTCTCAAAATTAATGCTGGAGTTTTAACTTGAAGGATGTGCGTTGCGTGACTGACTGAGATTGGCACTTGGAACAGAACTGGCATCCACAGACTAGATTCGAACTTGTTTTATTACCTTTGCACATCTGTTAGATGACAGTCATTCACACGCAACACTCAGTATTTAGCATGTTATTCACACATACTTTTGTATCTTTTGTAAGCATCAAGGAACAATTATAAAACAATCAGTAAACTTTAGTTTGCAGACGTGTCAAATAACTGAGAAATTCTGTCAGTGTTGGATAATATTGATGAAATAACAAGTTGGGAGAAGCCAATGTGTTCCACTGAACTATCAAATTAGCATTGCAAAGGCTATAATATACCTGATCATTCAGGCAGCATGGTATTGGTCAGTTACTTGAGAAATCAGCACATTAAGCAAAATATAAAACGATGCAATAACAAAAACAAGATATCACAGGTATTTGGGATATTTCATTTCACAGGAGGAACACAAAAACAGAAATTATTTATTGTTTGACCTTGTTCTTTGTGTTGTTACACAAGTTTGACACATTTTTCAGCGAATGAATGTTCTGTAATTATTTGTCACGCATTAAATTGTAACTTCGCTGGAGGTGTCACAGATAAAAAATGTATGACAGTAAATTAATATATATATGCTGAAATAACCTTTGATGTGTCCAAGTTTTGGCTGAGTGGTTGTGAAAAAGTATTGCGTTGTTCTTCGTTGTATCAGACGTGTTAGCATCTGCAGACCAACAGCACATCTCAGCAGAAATATTAAAAGGCTTTGTGCTTAATTGATACAAACTTTGATGCAATTCTCCTTTTAAATAATTTCTAGTCTTTAAATTGTTTAAAGTGTATTGAAAACACATCTGCAATGACCATTTAATGTTTGTATTTTTTATGTAGTGCACAACAGCACTGGACATATAGGCTGCTTTTGGCATTAGATCCAGGTGGGAGGGATGTTAGGTTATATGTTTAAAAGGTGCAGCTATATTCCCAATAGCACTGGCATGGTAGTAACGCAAACTTCATGGAAAATTAACTGTAATGTTGATATCCTACCTTGATACAGTACAAGGTATGAAGTAAAACATGTTGAACTGTAGAATCAAGACACTGACTAGTTTATGATACTTTTAAACATCTGTATTAATGTGAAAATAAGGATTTTCATTTTATTTATTCATATGCATTTCATACCTAATTGGTCTATTTACGGTTTTAAGGGGAAGCTACACTGGCTACCATCAGATAAGAGGCAGGGTACATACTGGACGGATGTACACAGAAGCAATTGCCTGGTTTTGGATGGTTGGCGGAAACCTAACTTCATACAGAGAGTCAATGCATGCAGTGGGAGAACGTACAAATTTCACTCCCCAGTTGAAATTCAAGCCAAAAAATTTCTTCCCATGGGGCTACAGTGCTAACCACTGGACCACTGTGCAGCCTTGGAGTCCAATTAGTTACAGTTAATCCATAAAACATTATAAAGTGTCAACCTCATCTTCATCATTTTCATCTTCATGCCGCTTATCCGGGGTCGGGTTGCGGGGGCAGCAGCCTAGGCAGGGAAGCCCAGACTTCCCTCTCCCCAGCTACATATGCCAACTCTGCGGAGGGGATCCCGAGGCATTCCCAGGTCAGCCGAGAGATATAATCCCTCCCTTCCCCGGGGTCTCCTTCCAGAGGGACGTGCCTGGAACATTTCACCAGGGAGGCATCCAGGAGGCATCCTGACCAGATGCCCGACCCACCTCAACTGGTCCCTCTCCATGCAGAGTAGCAGCAGCTCTACTTTGAGCACCTCTAAGGGAGAGCCCGGCCACCCTGCGGAGGAAAGTCATTTCAGCCGCCTGTATACGAGATCTCGTTCTTTCGGTTACAACCCACAACTCATGACCATAGGTGAGGGTAGGAACGTAGATCGACTGGTAAATCAAGAGCTTCGCCTTCTGGCTCAGCTCCTTCTTCACCACGACAGACCGGTGCAGAGTCCGCATTACTGCATACGCCGCACTGATCCATCTGTCGATCTGACGCTCCATCCTTCCCTCACTCGTGAACAAGACCCCGAGATATTTAAACTCCTCCACTTGAGGCAGGACCTCACTCCAGACCCGGAGAGGGCAATAAACCCTATTCCGGCTGAGGACCATGGTCTCAGTTTTTGGAGGTGCTGATTCTCATCCAAGCCGCTTCATACTCGGACGCGAATCGCTCAAGCGAGAGCTGGAGATCACAACCAGATAAAGCCAACAGGACCACGTCATCTGCAAAAAGCAGGGACCCAATCCTGAGGCCACCAAGCCAGATCCCCTCAACACCTCGGCTGCGCCTAGAAATTCTGTCCATATAAGCTATGAACAGAATCGGTGATAAAGGGCAGCCTTGGCGGAGTCCAACCCTCACCGGAAACGAATCCGACTTACTACCGGCAATGCGAACCAAGCTCTGACACCTGTCGTACAGGGACCGGACAGCTCGCACAAGGGGGTCCGGTACCCCATACTCCTGGAGTACCCCCCATGGGACACGGTCGAATGCCTTCTCCAGGTCCACAAAGCACATGTAGACTGGTTGGGCAAACTCCCATGCCCCCTCCAGGACCCCAAAGAGGGTATAGAGCTGGTCCACTGTTCCGCGACCAAGACGAAAACCACACTGCTCCTCCTCAATCCGAGATTTGACTATCCGGCGGACCCTCTTCTCCAGGACCCCTGAATAGACCTTACCAGGGAGCCTGAGGAGTGTGATTCCCCTGTAACTGGAACACACCCTCCACTGCCCTCCAGGTCTCACTGTCATTGCCCACATGAGCATTGAAGTCCCCCAGCAGAACAATGGAGTCCCCAGAAGGAGCACCCTCCAGCACTCCCTCCAAGGACTCCAGAAAGGGTGGTTACTCTGAACTGCTGTCCGGTGCATAAGCACAGACAACAGTCAGGACCCGTCCCCCCCACCCGAAGGCGGTGGGAAACTACCCTTTCATCCACTGGGGTAAACCCCAACATGCAGGCACCAAGCTGGGGGCTGATGAGAATGCCCACACCTGCTCGGCGCCTCTCACCATCAGCAACTCCAGAGTGGAAGAAAGTCCAGCCCCTCTCGAGGGTACTGGTTCCAGAGCCCAAGCCATGCGTCGAGGTGAGTCCTACTATATCTAGCCGGAACCGCTCAATCTCACGCACAAGCTCAGGCTCCTTCCCCACCAGAGAGGTGACTCCCCAGAGTCAGCTTCTGCAGCCGGGGATCGGACCGCGAGGGTCCCCGCCCCTTGCTGCCGCCCAGCTCACACTGCACCCGACCCCTACGGCTCCTCCCGTAGATGGTGAGTCCACGGGAGGTGGGGCCCATGTAACCTTTTCAGGCTGAGCCCGGTCGGGCCACATGTGTAAAGGCCCGGCCACCAGACGCTCGGTCTCGTACCCCACCTCCACGCTTGGCTCCAGAGGGGAGTCCCGGTAACCCGCGTCCAGGCAAGGGAACATTTCTGCCCGGGTTTGTGTTCATCATAGGGGTTGATGAGCCATGCTTGGTCTGGTCCCTCCCCTTGACACCTGCTTGCCATGGGTGACCCTACTAGGGGCATAATGCCCCAGACAACATAGCTGCTAGGATCTTTGGGACACACAAACCCCTCCACCACAATAAGGTGATGGCTCAAGGAGGGGTGACTGCTCAGGGAAGGGACCTTACAGCCAACCTCTCCACCTCTTATACGATGGAGTGTGTGCCCAGATGTGTCAAACATGAGGATATAGTGAAGTTCTAGCATCTTGAAAGCTGCCTGTTGCATGTCTCAAATGCCTGTTCACATTCAGTGATGTCAAAACTCTGAGTGTCTCCAAATTTTTGCCAGTTTTATCTTATGTCTGTACAAACCCTGGGAATATCTGATGCAGAGAGCAAGTACTGTACACAAGGAACAGCGGTAAAATACTTTGCAAGGCTTTGACTTCCATATCAGATTTATACGAGACAATATAAAACTTTGATTTCAAGGATTTCATAGGTAAACAGAAAACCAGAGAGAGCATTTCAGATGTATTGGGTAATACAAGGATTTCTCTTACCATCTTTATCTTGAACCAGCTTCAATTTTAAACCACCCTGCATTTGTTGCACCTGCATTTGATTTGATAACAGCAAATTCTCATCAGTGCCAGTTAACTGTAAAACTCAGCTATATTGTTCATTTAAGTTCAGATGGAAAAGACAATTTCTCTTCTACTAACACTATTTAAACAGCTTCTTAATGAGACTTGCACCCTGTCCTGGGTTTACTTGCCTCTCGCCTGATGGCAGCTGATAAGAGGCAGCAGTTGTAACACACAAATAGAACAACGGTGATGTCCATGGTTTATCCAGCCCAAAGGTGATTAGGAATTACCTCCTTTTGACTGTTTACAAAGGTTGGCTATTTCTTCAGCGTTTTTCTATGAGAGCCTCGTTGGATTGCTGTTCATAAAAAATAGTAATTTATCAGGCTACCATTTAAAGGTGGTCAACAAAAAAGAGGGTAACGTTCCACTATTTTATCCTCCTTGCTATAAAATGTTGGTGCAGTGTATCCAGATTTTTATAACTTCTGTTTTGTTAAACAACATATACGTCTTTATGTTGTAATTCTCTGAACATGTGCTTTTTTGTATTGCGGTGTGTCTGTTTTTGTATCCTTACACTGTTCCCTTTAAGGCGCAATGCAGAGATACCCTTTTTTTGCCCCTCACCCATCCTTTCCTCATGTAATCTTTTTTTTTGGTGCGCCGCTCACGTGGCTGCTGCCTCAGTCCGCTTAAACTTGTTATGTTTATGTGTACAGTATGCTGTTTGTCTACTCCTAGACTGGTTGTACTGGACAAAATTTCCTTGTGCCGGGATGTTCGCTGACAATAAATGCTTCTGATTCTGGTTCTGATTACTAAGAAAAGCATATCCTCAGTATAAAAGTTACTTTTTTCTGTTACAGATGTTTTGATTCATTTAACTTAAATAAAATCCAACTTAAAGTTTTTTTCTCTTTCATACCGTAACAGAACAGGAACTATTTCTTTCATTGTTACCTGTGTTATCTGTGATCCCTGAGATTAGTCAGATCAGTGCTATTTCACCCTTCAAAAACAAACAAAAAATAATTGTTTGACTATGTGACGCCATCCTATTGCTGCTACATCATGGCCTTTTGACCCACTTTTATAGTACACATAAGAATAGCTCATGACCTATCCAGATCACTGATCAAATAAAATGTAACCTCAAATGAAAACTTTTTATATCTGAATATGCTCTGAGGCCAAAGTAGAAGTAGAGATATGTGATACAACTGAATATTCTGTTTCAAAAATGCAAACATTTCTGGATCCATTTTATCATATGTTTCAGAGAACAACTCATATATTTTAACACCATTCATTTGCTGTTGGCTCTACTTGCATTCTCACTGAATTCCTTGGTTGCAGAGGACTTGACTGTGTGTTCTGTCAGCTTTCTATTAGTCTTGATATTTAACTTGTAGACAGTACCAGTCAAAGTTTGGACACATACCCATTTTACCATTGAGCATGTGTACCCAAACCTTTGACTGATGATGTACATACAAATGATTATTAGTTCTGTTCTTTGAACTTAGTAGCAGAGTTTACTTGAAAGGTATTTTTGAGCATCGTGTCTCTCGTTACACTGGTGAGTGCTCTGGGCTCTTCAGGATCTCTGTTGCTGACAGACCATGACTCAGACCAGAGCTGACATGAATTCAGCGGATGCTTGTAGTCACGCAATGCTGATGTTTAAAGTCTGAAAATAGAGTTTCTTTCCTTTTCTTTTGAGTATCATGACAACATAATGGTTTTGCATGTCCCAGTCTCAGCAACATTTCTATATTCATAACTTCTATCATTAATAGTGTCAATAAATCCTTTAACATTTTTGATCCAGGGGGATTAAAGTTCAGGTGCAGAAAAAGAAAATTAAATCCCAACATCTAATAAGGTGCCAGTAAAACCTCACTGTGGGTGAATTCCTGTTTCCAGTCAATCATAAACTGAAGCAAGAGAAACTTCATAACCTCCATAGGAAACAGGTGCTGACTCAGTGAGGAGAGGAATGTCAGAAGAATGGGGAGGGAAGGGTGGAGCTGCTGTGTGTATATGGGTGAGAGAGAGAGTGTGAGGTGAATGTAAATGTGTGCTGAGTATGTGAGAGCTTGTGGGGGAGAAAACAAGGGGAGGAGACTCTCTTGGGATTGCGTGCGGACATCAAATGTTTACCTGTAACAAAAAGAAAAGGGGAAGGTGTAGTAGGCAGAAAAGAAGAGGAAAAAAACGGCCGTGGTTTACAGGGGTGGGCGGGGACCCAAAGCCTGAAGCATGAGCTTCGCACGCAACTTAACAATACTACCTTTATGAAGACTGTATTGCGTTAGTCAGTGAGCATACACGCACACAGACACACACTCAAGTAAACTATCACACTCCAGCACACACATCGCACGGCATGGAATTTAACAGGAAAAGATGAGTGATTGATGGGACTAAAACATCAGGAAAAAAAAAGAAAAAACCTTTTTGATAATAAGATCAAACACAGTCTAGCTGTCATGTAGCTACACATTACACACCATATAGCTGAGTCCATCTGGGGAACAGCTGGAATTCCTGCTCAACACAAGTGGTACTTGTGTCCATTTAAGCTTTGCCCAGGACTAAAACATCTAAAAGCAGATGTTTAACATTCCTTCTCATGCCAGATATACTCCCTGTGGCTGCCTTGTTCATTTTTCTTCTTAACTGGCCTACAAATCAAGGAAATGAGGGGCATCTTTTGTTGTGGGAACCACAGAGAGCCTGGGTAATTTACCAACAGGCACTCTTGTGCTTTGTGAGTCTTTCTTTGGATGCCTATCTCCCATCCACTGTATCACAGCTCTCAATCACAAGGTTGCCTATCTAAACCGAGAATAAAGAGCCTAGAAAAAGCTGAACTGGTGTCGGGTTTATCGTAGATCACTAACAACAGTTGTATGTTTATTTTAAGACCATTGTGTAAGTTTGCAGCGACACCTCTAAATCATCTTCGTCTGTTGCTACAGTTCCTGTCAAGATTAATTCCCCCGATTTTTAACTGATTTCTTTGCTTTTTTCTCTGTATGTTCTGTGTAACCTTTACAAACATGAGCAAGCAATATGTGTATATTGATAGACACATTTTTGCTTATGTGGCTTGTTTTTTATTCTTTATTGGTTGAACAAACTGTCAGTCGCAGCTCTGATTGGCAGCTAGCGTGTAAAAGGCAGAGTTATTGGGATTTAACCCAGGGCGCCTGCGGTCAGCACAATATGTGTACTATATATAATTTGGCTGTTTAAGTCTTGTGATTGTGTGAGTGGAGAAAGAGAGAGAGAAAGAGAGAGAGAGCAAGGGCTATACACACAGTGAGATCAGGGCTTTCTCTCTTGTGAGTGTCTTCAGAGTGCAGGTACAATAAGGAGCATTGTTCAGCTGGCAGGCCCCTGCGTGCCGGCTCCCCCTTCCATACCTGAGCACAGAGACAGGTGTATTTCTCCTAGTCACGCATAGCCCTGCCACACTCCCAGCTCCTGACACACTGCTTGCTACTAAGATCACACACACACACACACACACACACGCGCGCGCAATCTTCTATGAATAAATAAAAATGTTTCTGTTTTGATGTTGAATGTCAGGAAATGGCCCTATTTTTTCACTCATCACTTTACACAAATTTGTCCATATTTTAAAGGAAAAAACTGAACTGAGTTATGCTATGTAGATTTTTATTGGATTGGATTTTCCACTTGCTCATATTATGTTTGGCAACAAGGGCAGCTTCAACACTGCATGGGAACGCTCTTACAAGCTTATTTTTGCATCTTTCCTTTGGCGGTATCTACCATTATTCTTGGGTGTATTGTTCTAACTCAGCTAGTTACTAGAGAGGCATGTGGAGAATCAGCGTATCAATACTCTTAGTTCTCTCTAAAGATCACCTTTCAGGTTGGGACTTTCATTGGGCCATTCAAAGACTTTCAAGAGTTCTAAGCCCAGTGTTTTCCGAAGACATTTTTATTTTGTGTTGTTGTTGTAATGAAGATCTTAATCGAACTCAAAAATTCAAAACAGACAAAATAAAAAGTTTGAAAACTTTCATGAATCCATATTTCAAGTATTTTTCCGGGTCTCCAAGTCCTTGCTACATAAACCAATCATCACAGAATGTTCACCGTTTTTGGCTAAGAAAGGTATCAAAGCTGAGTTTTTTTCACATTTCACTGCAAATTTCAGGTGATTTAGACTTTCTTTCCTTTCGAAGGATTTTGACAGCAAATGTTTCAGACTCATTCAGCAAGCTGTAATATGTATTTTAGTAGGAAATAGTCTCTACCTGGCCATGTAACCACCGAGGTTTGATTAGGTGAGTACGCTGATGGCTGTATTACCACAATAAAACTGTGGATGTCTTTCATTGTGATCTCTGACTTTTCCCCATATAAACAAACTGATTCCTGATAATGGAGTTTGGCTGAAGAGCAAAACCTACAGAGTCTGTTTATGGTTCCAGTCTGAGTACTTTAATTCTGTAAAAATGTTGAATCTTCCCCTCAGATCTCTGTTTTGACACACGCGAGTCTTCCACATGTAGCAATAACTAGAATGAAATGGAAGTTTTTAAGGAAAGAAATTTGCTGAATGTTTGTGCAGAATGGATATTCTTCAAAAGATCCTTCAAAAACCTGCTTCTGCTTTTTCACTCGACCATTCTGAGAAGACCTATGAGGGAACTAAGATGTTAAATACTTTTAAAGTTGAATGTGAAACAAATACAAAGGTTCCAAACACCATCTATATACACACACTTACTGAATCTAGATATTATTTATTCCTTGCAGTGGATTGCTTGCTTGGAGTACCTTAATAAAACATCAAATTTTCTTTATTCTTTCCTTATTAAAATTTAAACCTTAAATCAGTCTAGTGGATTTGTTTTAGTTTTGCAAATCAAAAATTGTGTCATAGGCTCTACAAAATAGCCTGGTTGTGGATGTGTTCATTCATCGCTCTATATTACCTCTGCTGATAACATGCATTTTAAAATTTGATGTTCATGCAGTAAGATTTGCTCTTTGACACAGAAACCCAATAAAATTAGTAAGTTACTGGTTTACAAATACCGTCCAAGAAGGGTGTGTTTGTCCAAATAAACCCCCCCTTTGTCTTGTGCAACAGTATACATTAGAGTTGAAGAAGAATTGAGTCATACATGGCTGTAGTACTGTACAGCTTCTCCGGGCCAAAAGTTCATTTAAATTCTCCTTAGGTGAGAAAATGTGTTTAAGTAAACCAAATTCCTGTCACAGTTTGACATCGTAATGCAGGGTGAGATGGGAAAGGCTTACAGAGAGCAATAAATAAAAGGAGATAACTATGAAGAAAGAAAGTTAATTTACCAAAATGTTTACGGTTAGCATGAATCGAATAATTAGTTGGAAGGGGTTTGTGTCACTGATTACATGGTGCGCTTTGAAAGCTTCTCTTCTCCCCACTTCTGACTCCCTGAGGTGCTGGAAGGAATCCAACTCGATCAGTCTCATTGCTAAAGAGGATTAGCTCTTTATCCTGGATGCTTCCATAGAAAAGAGGTGCATGGCACATTATGGCTTATTATGTAGAACAGATGCAAGCCAATTTTTTCAACCAGCTCTCACATGAGAAAACTTCACTCACGTCACTCTGAAACCTTGTCTTGACCCCTGTTTAGCTTCATTTACCCGTCCCCACAAGCAGGCCAAAGAAACAGACGTAACTCTGCGTGTTGGCTTTACATGGAATTACATCAGCTGCCAACATGGAACCTAACCTCAGGTTTCCTGGCTGATGTTGACCAAATTAATTCCCCGGCGGATGTAGAAGTAATAACACCAATGAAAAGTGGGGAAGTGAGAAAATAAGGAGGGGTAACCAAGTGTGGCTGGCCAGCAAGTTAGCGCAGGGTGCATTGCCAGCATAAAGGCTAGCATTTATAGGGAAATATTCATCACTGTCTCATGTACACTTTGTTTTCTTCCAGGCCGTAATGCACATCTTATCCTGCTATATAAACGGCCTGACTGGTGGTAAAGCCAGCATTAATGCAACTCTTTCTGTCTTTTGGTCTCAGAGGCTCTTGTTCTCGATCCTGTCGCTGAAGCTTGTGCACTCAGAGCCACATAAGGAAACATTTGTTCCCAGTCTGGTTGAATGGAGCCTTGTGTTGGAGGTAGTCAAAGAGATACAAGGGGATAGGACATCTAAACAGTCCAACACAAGAGCTCTGCTCTGAAGCCCCTCTCTGTCTGAGCTGGGCCAGTAATGAATGTGCTCTAGTCTTAATCACTCTCAGAGTACACTGGAGATATGACTGACTCAATTGTCCTCTCTGTTTTGTATGTCTAAAAGCGGTCATAGAGGCCATTGCTTCTAGTAAATATTAGTTTCACCATCACTGCGCTACAGTAGATCGCATACAGATTTCACAGTCCGCTTGTGGACATACTGTAAAAGTATTGTTTAGGCTTTTGAAATGCATTCAAAGATTCTCTGCCTTTAGTCAGGCTTGTTTCCTCTGGATTCACTGATGCAGTCTTCTTTTAGCTCCCGTCTGTTTGAGTACACTTCAGAATGGGCTTTTGCTGTCTGGATATGATTACCGTCGTCACACCAATCTGGAAAACATTTGTGTGCACATTAGCACATACTGAACATACACTTAGAGCTACAATTGGGCGAACACACGTTCGCTGACACTTGTGTAAACTCATAGGTACACCTACACACGTATGCAATGTATATGCACATTTGGAAATGATGCCTTGGCGTGTCATCTTACTCTGTTGATTGCTGAGCACTAAATCAGAGGGAAGTTCTGGCTCCATTGTTTGCATTCATCGCATAGTTTTGGATGAAAGGCATCTTCTTCTTAATTACAGATAACTGCTTCTACTAATACCTTCATTCAGTTTTGATTCATGTTTAATGAGCTAGTGAGAACTTATTTGGAAGATGAGGGGTCAGCACGGTGAACCAGACAAAATGTGCAACACTCCTTTTCTTTTTCTTTCTTTCTTTCTTTCTCAAAAGGAAAAAAAAAAGCCCTTCACACAGCAGCAATGGCTTAGGAATGTGAGACAGGAATGCTGTTGAGTTACTATAAAGGGGGTTTGATCACTGAAAACAATGTCTTTGTGTTTTCATCTCCAACTCTAGTCACGCAATGCTGTGTGCACAAACCTCCAGTAACTTTTCAACCCCTGAACACAAGAAAGCCATCAAGTACCTGCAATTGACAGAATCGCGTGCAATTCAGGTACTCCTGGACTGTACTGGAGATTTGCCAAAGGAGTGAAGGAAAAGTGGAGTGGAGCTTCACCTGCTACTGTGTAGATGGAATGTATTTAGTGTCAAGCTTGATTATGTTTGCTAGTGGGAATTTATCTGGTTTTTTCGGAGGATTTGCACTTTTTTTTTTTTTTTTTAAATCTTGTAAGTGTTGTATTAACCCAGATGTGCTTTTTACCCTGAATTTATCTCAGATATGTAATTGATTAGGACAATACTTTAAAATGATTTTTTTTTAAATTATAATATCAAAACTGCTGGATGTAATAAGTACACTTACTCAGGAATCTTCTTTTTCTTTTTCTTTACTAAGAAATATTACAGATGCATATGTTTATAAGGACTTTGTACTCTGATAGACATTAAATAAGCAGATATGTAACTCCACTTGACCATCACATTGACCAGTAAACTAACTTATGATATAACAACTCTTTGACTCTGTGCTCCGCTCCTTGGAATCCAGTCCTTGTTTTATTTTTATATATCAAGGGAAACTATGATCCCAGAAATACAAGCAAGCCTGGAGGTGGTTAGGACATGAAAGTGAAGTAAGAAAGACAAGAGATTCATTCATGGGAGGGTGATTCAAGGCACCGACATCCCTGTATCTTTGTACAGCGACAGATGATCATTATTACTCATACACACGGCTCACACCGGGCTCACACGCAACCTGGAGTCAGTCCAACAGATGATAAGTGATTGCAATGTATACCCTTGAGACAATAAATTACTGACTTACAAGACAACAAACAACTTGATAACAATGTTGGTATAAAAAAGAAAAAAAGCAAACAATACAAACACTGAAATAAGGAAAAATCATTATTATCATGAACTTAAATTGGGCCACTATGATGGCAGTAACAGTTTTTTATAGGTTTAGTGTTCTCTGTTAACAGCAAACTGATTTCTTTTCATTTAAGCAGATCTTAAAAACAATTTGACCATCATTACATTTGGAAATTTTGCTTCTTATTTTGTTCTTTTAAAGACGTTGTTCTCACACAATCTCCCACAATCCCCCTCCCCGTTCCCCCACCCCATGATAAGAAGGAACAGCAATTGACTCCATTTCCCATCACGCCTTGCGCGCCTCCGTTTGCCGACAGCATGTGTTGCGCTGCTCTCTTCAAACTATGGCTCAGTGAGGCTGTGGCTGTTCATAGGGGAGCATCACAACAGCAGAGCAGCTTGCTAGGGCTGCTGAGGAACCCATCACCGCTTTGGATTTTACGGAAAGCAACAGCATCCTCCTTTACTCATCGGGAATAATAAACCTGATCGATTTGCCGAGAATAATTTTACACACGGATTCTTCTGACACACTTAAAGGATTAAACAGCAGTTAAATAACATTTCCGCACTGTCACATGTGCAGGAGTTAGAATGGCAACAGCCGATGGATTTATAAGTCATTCTGTGGACAGTTTGGTGAATAATGATGGGATTACTGTTTCCAGGACGCGTGGCGCTTGTTCGTGCCTCACTCCTGCTTCTGGACAAGTCGGCTGACGGACAGTCGCGTCTCTTGGGATACTTGGGATCCACGCATGGTCAAGAGTGGCCACTACCAGAGATCATCAGCGCTATGTTACACTTTTAGAAATCCAGCCTGTGTGTTGTTGTGGGTTTTGGCTCCGCGCAAGGAAAACCCGAGTGGGCAATACCCTGGGATATATCTGGAAACTGCGCTCCACGGATGTTCACTGATTTGCTTAACATCAGCATGTATCTCCCATATTAGCAGGTACGTAGAAAATATCAACAACTTATTACTTTTTGACGTTGAAAGCTTATTAGAAACGCCAGTTCTTTCAAAAATAAATGCCTCCATTTAGTTTTCTAAAGCTTCTTTAATCCGGTTTAGTCAAAAGGGTCTCAGTAAGGAATCATGTCATTCCCTCTGCTGTCATTTTACAACTTAAAGTCTTAACAGTGTCTATTTTGGCCAAAGGTTCTGTCGTTATCTCTCTAACACACCCATTTGGCACAAATCTTCTCTACCAAATTGCCTTTTACGGTTAGATTCTAGCGTGGGACTTCTTAGGATGATATTAATGTTTCTTCTTTAGATGTTTATTATATATATATATATATATATATATATATATATATATATATATAACTTCTTAAATCTGCCTGTTCAGAGTGAAAAACGGTGTCAGTCTCAACACTGCTTAAAATAGCGTCAAGTCTGTTCAGTCCTCCCATTCTAAAATGTGCACCTCGTAAAAGATCATCATGCACCTGCAGTGCCAGGTGTCCACAGCTCGCTCACAGAGTAATGACCTGTCACAAGCTGCGGAAAACCGTGTCCAGCAAAAACAAACGCACAGTGTGTACAGTGTCTATAAAAAAAAAAAAAAAAAAAGCACCGTGTTGTCCTGCCACCTCTCTTACAGTGGCTCCATTCAGGTGACAGTGGATCAGTGTGAACTCCCGTGTCCTCAGGTTGGCCCGTCCTGAGAAGCGGCTGTCATTCCTGCTGGCTGCCGCCACCTGACACATTAGTGTGCATGAGGTGTGAGATCTGCACTGTGTTTAACACTCATCAGGATTGGAGTTGAACCTGCAGATGCATGCAGTGCATCTGGGAAGGTTATGCAGTCATGATTCTGTGAGAGAAGTTTGCTTCTTGGCATGTCTGCTGACATGGTGGCAGTGCAGTGATATAGGTGGTGTGTGTCCATTCAGCTTAATGCGATGAAGCCTTCATCTTCTTTCACCGCCTTCCAACTGTCACCTCTCAGTACATTTGCTTAGCAATAAAATATTCCATCTATTGCTTGGCCAGGGTACAGAGCCTTACTATATGTATGTATACAGTGTGAGCAGAGGCCGAGCATCCTCTCAAACTCATCAACCCCCTCCCTCACACCCCCTCCATTAAAAATCTTCTCCAAACAAGACCCCCTTTCTCCAATGAAGAGGGACCCTCTGTCTAATGCCAAGTGACTCTCATGGCCAGCATTGACGGTGGGACACTTGCTTCACAAAAGGAGCTGAAGTGTCAAATAAACTCGGTCAGAGCCCCCGACACACAAGAATTCCTTTATCTGGCACCCTGGGAGGCAGACAAAGACGGACTTTGTGTCAGTGAACAGGCCTTGACTAAACACAGGACCTTTTTTTTTTTTTTTTGTACACTTCATCTCACAACTTTTGCCTCTCCTTCCTCCTCCTCCTTTTGTCATTTAAACGGCAGAGCGGGAACAGGCTCCCGTTGGTGTGACCTCGCTCGCCCAGCATCTGTCTAGCATGTGGCCAACATCACCTCTGTACTGGAGAACCTCTTTGGAAACACTTGTGTGATGCTCACATACCCCATGAAATCAGCCATAATGTTACATTAGATGCATCTTTTTCAGTACTTGCGTCTGTTTAAATCGACAGCTGAGAACGGAGAAGCAGGAATTGGCTGTGTTCCTGTCTTGTAGCACTGAGACTGCTGGCTGCACTGTCCTATGATATGCTTGTGGTGCTTGAAAACACATCAGGGCAAGACTTAAGAACTCTGGTTTCATTTTAGTAAACTTTCTTGAGGAACTTTCTCACAACTTGCCATTGTTTTAGTTGATTTAAATTAACATTTGTGTTATTCTTGTTACACTTGTGAGGAATATATATATGTGGTAATCAGTGGTCTGTGTATAGAGCTGCCTGGCCCTAAAGATACATGTTAGTATCAAGGCGAATGCTTTGGTTGAGCATGTTAACGGTGTTTATGATCTTAAACGTAGTGGTGATTTATTATGACTTAACTCGAGTCCCCAACTTTGACTGATTTTTGTAGAGTGAGAGCGTCTGACCTGTTAATGAACCCAGGCTGTGTGTCACATTTATTTTTTTGACCACTGAAGTTGAAAGCATTAATTACACCTAGTTTATGCCCTCAGCATGTCTTCACCCTGTCTGAAGGTAGAAACTTCAAGGTGCAGGAAAAGTTCCTTCCATCCTTGTAGTCAGATAGCAGATTAATGACCCCCATGAGAAATGCCAGAGGAGGAAAAACATGTTTGAAGGGGTAAGAACGTGTGTATTTTTGCATATTGTGCACCATTAACACTCAGCTTGAATGTGTTTAGAATAGGCTCTAAAGTTTGTCTAAACAGAAGAACTGTCATTTATTAGTAGTGCAGGAACAATGGGGAGCTTGTCTCTGGGGTGGTGGGGGCAGGAGGGGGGCCAGAGGGGGCCGGTGGAGCCAGGGGAGGGTGGCCTGAGATTGGGCAGCAGCCTCTGACCAAGAACAAACCCCTGTCTGATGAAGAGAACTGCTGACCCTTCCTGAGTAAAATGGCACCTTTGTTTCGAGGTGTATGTGTTTGTGCCTATGTGTTTATGTGTGTGTGAAAGAGAGAAGGAGAGGGGTTTTAAAAAGCTGGGAGTGCTTTTCAAGACTTTTTTTTTTTTTCTTTGGGGCTTTGGTGATTTTTTCCTTCCGTCTATTATTACTCTTAGCTTAGCTTTTGAGATGGGCTTTCACATTATTTGGTGGGAAATTAAGGATTCATTGGAAACAGAAACATCTAAATTATCAGTATTTTTGTGAACAGTCGTCACTTTCATTAGTTTGGAGTTCTAAATAAAAAAAACAAAAAACAAAAAAAAAATTCAGAATGTAATAAAGCCCAACTTTGTGTTGCACTTACAAAATCCTTCTTCAATAGTTGTTTTCAGATCTTTCTCCAAAGTGTCTCAAATATCCAGCTGATCATCGTACCAGTAATGCCACACAAAGCTTTACTCTTCTGATGCTATGACACCAGACCTCTGATTTAGACTAATTAGCCATTTTGTGTATTCCTCTGGCTTGTTGCCACAGTTGTGGCAGAGTTATCTCCTCTCTAATGAAGCTGATGAGGGTAAGATGCTTTGTTTCAATATCAGAGTAAAAGCATTGAAGGAAATGAGGGAGGAGAGAGATGAGGGGTAAATGCTGGTGAGTAATAACAGCAGACTACTGATTTCCTAACAGGAAACCACAACTTAGGAGTGCTAGTGTGTGTATATTTGGATCGAGGGGGTGTTTTCCCAGTTTGGGAGTTATCAGGAAGTGGGAGGCTGAGAGAGACAGACAACCTGTGCTTTAGTGAGAGTGTGGTTAAGAGGAAGTAATGAACATGAGTGAGGGGTTCTTCAGAGTCATGCTTCTGGGTCTGACACTTAAAACTTGTCCTCTTTGATAAAGCTTCCCTGTTTCTGCACCTGCTGTTCGGACGTTCTCCATGTATTTTGTAGACATTTTACTCCACTTCCCTTATGATGATGGTAAAATCAGGTGTGATGCCATCAGCTTGGATTTTGTTGTCCTGCCTTCTGTGTGAGTGCAGACAGACTGAACTGTACAGAGAAAACTGTGTAAAGACGAGGACAGGTTCTTCCTCCTGAACATGTAAACAGTAAACGCACAGCACAGGGGCGGCTCTGTCAGCTCAGACATGGGCAGACAGCAGTGCATTCAGAATCTGCCTCAGGAAGGCTAAACTTGCACAACAGTCAGCTCTTTAGTGACACTGCAGCTCTACAAAAATGGAGTCTTGTGACAATTAAAAAAAATCTTCATATTTTATGATAAGACTGTAATGCAGAGAAGGCCATGATCACGTCTTCATGTCGTTCTGTTGTGCATGTGAATCTTTAGCGTCCGTGTCTCTTAGCAGACCTTTAGGTGTGTTCCCCACCAGCTTTGTGTGAACAGAAGAATGATTTAGATTCCAAACATTTCTCTCAACCTGAGCTCACTTGTTCTTTTCTTGCTCTGATTTTGGAGGGAAAATTCCTCCCCTTTGTGTTTCTCTCTCATAAATGTCACATTCCACCAAACCTGTGACCGGGTTGGGTCTTTGCTTTACCCGATGTGAATCACCATGGCAGCCTCTCTGCCTTTCAGCCAGTCACACCTACGTAAGTAAGCCATCTTCATTCAGTTCCCCCCTTAATTCCTCCTTCCTTTTATTTGCTCTCAGTGGGGAGAAGAAAGGAGACATTTATGTTGTGAAGAGGAGCATGAAATTTCCTGTGTGACCTCCCAGAGACATGGTGGACCACCAAAGCTCCCCAGATGACTGTTTATCTGAGCATTAAGTCCTTTGTCTGCAAGGAATGTCCAAAAACTAGTTTTAGAGCATGTTATATAAAACTATTTATATTTTAATGCTGTTTATTTATTTTTATTTTTTTTAATAAGGTTACAACAATTTCTAAATGGAAAGTATAATTGAGGTTGATTGTGAAACACCTGTGCTTGCCCTGACATCTAGAGGGAGAAACAGATAATTGTAACATTACAGTCAGTGATTATTTGGCAGATGTTCATAGTTAAGGCTGTTCAAGTAGACCTGTGTATTATAGTGTAAAGCTATGGCAGTGGCTTCCTGAGACAATGTGGAACCTATGAAAAAAAAAAAAATGGGGGGTTAATATATATTTTATATGTCTATTTTTTCAGGATTGAAGTTATTGTGGGCTTCTAATGTATGTTTGTGTCTGTTTTAATTGTAATATTTTTGTTTCCTTTATGTAGACTTTATTTCTCTTGGCATTCGCGTGACGCTGGATGTATTTCTGAAACTCTGCTGCCCTCTAGTGGACAATGAGTCCAATTACTTTCTAAGCCGTCATTGCTCTTCATTTTCTGCATTAAGCTGCTAAGGGTTCATTTTTATCTTAGACTTTCTTTCAAAAACATGTTCATTAGCAAGCCATTTTGCAACCTTTGGATCAAGCAGAGTGCTTGAATGCACTCATGTTCATGTATCCATGCTCTATTTCAAATGTGCTCATGTGCATTAAAGCATTTATTGTTGGTCACATGCATGTGTGTGTGCCATAAAATCCCAGCTATAAAAATTAATTTAGCTTTGATTTTCCTAACAGGGTTCATCAGACATTGAATTATTTGCATTTATATTGATTGTGTCTAAACAATGCACTATTAAATGTACTGTGATTCATACTATACTATATTATAAACAAGTTTCATAGTTAGGTCCATCCCTTAGTTGTACCAGGAACGCAAATACTTATCTGATAATGTCTGATCGTACATGTCTGAGTTAAACATCTGTTAAAAAATCCTAATATTACATGGCCAAGTGGATTTGGGGTAGAGCCAACTGGCTCAACTTCAGTGGGGTTGGAAATTAATCAGACGTGTCTTGAACAGCCCTGAGATGGACTGGTGACCTATTCAGTCTGTACCCTGCCTCTCACCAAATAATTGCTTCCCTACAACCATTACATGGACTAAGTGGTTAAGAAAATGAATGAATGTCTTGAACACTGGTGTATTTTCTTCAGTTTGCCACTAGATGTCGGAATTTCATCCTTTTCTAGAACCAGACTTTGAGTCATCAGGTTCCATTTCTCCATCTACTCTTTTGAAATATTTTGTTTTATTCAGGAGTCACAGATGTATTGAGGCTATCCTATCCATGTATTTAGGTGAATAGTGGGAGACAATTCAAACAGATTACCAGTTTATTATGGAAACAAACAAAAATGGTCACTTACAGCTGTAAGGTCAAAGTTACTACACTACACTACAAGCATTGTGCCACCCTAGTTGCATTTATACTGAATAAATAAGTATACCACAAAAGAGACCTTATTTTAATGTTGATTAATAATCACTGCGATATCTTGGAGAAATGCTGTGATGGACATTTGTCGATGCATTAACTTTTCTCAGAAAGATATTCGATTCATTTTAACTCATGGCCTGTTTGAGTTTTCCCCCGTAAGACTTACTCCACTAATTAATATTTCGACAATCACTCAAAAATGGTTTTAAAAATGATGTTTCTGATAGATTTACAAACCGTGCACGCCGCACAGAAAAAGTAATCAGTCTTCACTGTGGCCACTAGATGGCACTGTTGTAACACAGAACATGGCTTCCCACTTGGAAAGAAGCTCTGCTTTACATGTTGGAGTAACACTGTTATGCATGGAGTAATGGATGTAGATTGGCATTATTATCTTCTTATTGCCCCTCATTCTAACTCATCCCCCTTTGAAGATCAAAGTGACTGTATGCCTCTGTGTGTACCGACACTGATAAACTCAATAAAACCAACTGTTCACATTGTACATCTGTCTGTCTTGACCCTTTTTCCCAGCCTTACAAGTGGAAATTCAGATGAACATGGAGTCACCTCTGCAACAGTTTTCAAAGACTGCTCAGAAAACAGGTTAAGAAATCAAGAAATCATCTTGGGTTTGATCACTTATGAGCATGTTTACACTCATCTGAGCATTCAGATGGAATAAATGAAAGAGAGACACAGGTGATACAGCCAAGGAGCAGTTCTGGCAGCTTGCGATTGTGTGCCAGCAACAGCACAAGTACAATGCAAGGATTCCCCAACTTCAGTTCCCAAAAGGAATATGAGTACTATTTCACTGACTCAGAAAACAAAAAAGTAAACGTATTAAAAGAAAGTCAAACTTTGTGAACACAAACTACTAACAAAGGAGCAGTTTGCATACAGATCCTTGTTGGACTCATTTGTCTTCTTATAGGTACCCTTAAAACATGACAGTTTAGTTTAATCCGCTCCTGTTTCTTCATGGTGTGCTCTCTTCTTTTGTTTTTTTAAGTTTGATTTTATAGCCTCCAACAAATCAGAGAGTATGTGGTTAATCAGGCTCATGCCAGTTGGAGATTATGGGATAGAGTTTCTTGAGAAAACATACTCATGGGCAAGCTATTTTGCAACCTTTGGAACAAGCAGAGCGGTTGAATGCACTCATGTTCATGTATGTATTTCAAATGTGCTCATGTGCATTAAAGTATTTATTGGTGTGCTTTGAATGCACAACCACACCTCTTGTTCTAGGACAAGTGTATGTCAAGCTGTCCATAATCTATCACTAATCAGTTGTTGTCATCCAGGGGACTTTAGCCACCTTTTAAAAAGGGCAACAAAGTTGTGCACACAGAAATACGTGCACAGCCGTCTCCGTAACTTCTGTTCTACAACCTTCTTATCTACTGCCCACTTTCTTTCATTTCCCATTCCTGCGTATTCTCAGGGAAAGTTTCCTCTTTGGTTTTTGTGCAGACCTGCATTAACCACATCCATATTCATAACAGCTGCTAATCCACAGCACATGTGAACGATTGCCACACTGCTCCCAGGCGCTTATCTTTTCCCATCGCTCCAAAATTACTCATCTCTTCAGAATAATCAATCACTGAAATCTGTCTGCTGCTTTTGATTGCTGCTACTGCAGGTTAGCTGAGCTGAGCTGAAAACCTGACCAGGCGTGTTTCAAGCAGACAGGCAACAGATCCATGTTTCACCCACCCCCCCGAGCTGTTGATCGCAGACAACATGAGGCAAGTTAAGGTGGAGCTTTAGTAAAGATACGGAGGAGGAAGTCTGTAGGATATTTTTAAGTACATGTCTATCAACTCTGGTTCAGGTAAACCTCTGTCTACTGTCCAAGTTAATCATTAATACTAAACTTCGCTGTTTTTCTGTGCTTTGCAAGTTGACAAAGCTCTAGGAAAACATTTGTTCATTAGCTGTATTTTTCAAAGTTTAAACCTCTGAATGGTGGCTCTTGCAATAACTACATTTTGCAGCTGTGCAGTAAAGCGTTACATAGTGAGACTTTTTTCTCAAAGTATTTATTATTGCTCTGCGTCTTTGTTCCCAGCAGTTGATGTTAACAGGGTGCTTTTAGCAGGGGCAGCTCCTTTACAGGCCTTTCTTAGTGTGTGCCATGCACTTTTTTTTTTTTTTTGTCTTTCCACCGGGTCACCTCCACAGTAACAGAGGCAATTAGAAAACTGGGGAAATCTACATCTTACACATCTGCTGCTACTCTTAATGCGTGATGCAGCTTTCAGTCGGCAGCAGCCTAAATGGGGTGCACGTGTGTTGTTGCTGAACATCTGTGCAGAGCCTGACTATTAATGTAGTTTCAGTAGATGTATGTGCATGCAGCTGCCAGTCTATTACCACAAAAAGCAGGTTAGCACTGGTGCATGGCTGTTGTGAGCTTGGTTCTCAGTGTGGTACGAGAGGAGCTTTTGTGAGGTTGTGCACAGATGTTTTTGTGTCTTCTTCCATTCGTTTACTCGTCCACTGTAAACTCTGCCAGCCCATGCCTTTTTAGACATCTGCCTCAGTTTCTCTCTGTCCATTTGGCTTTTTTGTGAATCCCCAAAGCTGCAACGGTAGCAACTTTAAATCCAAACCCTGTGTCCCACAGTTTATGCATGAAATATAATGGTGACATTTTGCATAATAACTTTGTAAAGTCAGGAAGTTGTGTGGACTACTGATGCCAAGTGAGCTCATCTAAACATATATATATATATATATATATATATATATATATATATATATATATATATATATATATATATATATACTTTCTTTTGGTACATGACTGAGAAGTAGGAGAGAGCCAGGTGGTCTTGGTAATGAGATTAAGGACGCTCAGGTGAGACAGGACTTCTTCGGTCCTCCCAGAACAGTGGCGCCATGCGACAGACCAACTGGCCTGAGCTCTGGAGTCTGCTGTAACCACAGAGGAGTGGCAGAGAACAGATTGTGAAAACATTTTGGAAAATGTGAGTGAGGTGGTCCGGGACCTAGTGGCTACAGATGGCAAGCTTTCCTCCTCCCAGCTGCCATCTTATCGACTTTAATGATGTGAGAGCGATGGCCAGTCCCTCTGCCCCCTGGGTCTCTGTGTCCTTCATGGCTGCCAAGGCAACAGCAATGGCAGCGGTGCACTAATAAAGCACCACATGGTACTGATTGAACTGTATTAAACTTCTCTTTCCGTAACTCACTTTCACCCATTTGTTGAATCAGGAGGATCAAACAATTGGACCAGTTTGATAATCTTTATGTTTAAAAAGCTTTACTTACTAAAATAACCTCAGGTAATCACATATAGCAGACGTTTATGAAACTAAAGAACATCCTGAGGATAAACTTATTTCCTGATCAGCAATTTTTGTAGTTTAAACATATTTTGATGAAACTTAGCTTTGGAAATTGACATTTTCCACTCTTTCGTCCCACTTCTTGTTTTTCACCCATGTCCTTCTGTCTTTGACTTGGCTTATTTGGAGGGAGCTCCGGGGTCGGCATTCATTTAACAGTCAGGTATAAACAGGCATTAAAAAGCAGCATGGTCCTAATTAGCTGAGGCTGCTCGGATGTTTGGTGTGATTGTGTAATGTTTCTTTTTCAGTCAGTGTGTAAGTGCACGCTGTGTCAGGCCACCGTGCTGATCACCTACCCTTAGCTTTATTACACTCTGCAATGTTGCAAGGATGAGGTGAGACAGGAAGCATTTGCATTGAGTCAGAACAACAGCAAACACTGCGACCAGTGTTTGCTATTATAAATGACATGAACCTTCTTTGCCCCTTTAAAATGTAAAAAGCATCTGATCTAAGCTGGTTCAGTGTGCACCTTTGCCTGTGCTGGGACCAGTAATTGAGACTAATTTTAAACAAACTACAAGTCAATTTTGGTCAATGATTTTAGCACCACCATAACGATGATGCTTATTTTCTGAAGAATTAGCTGAATGTCTCACCTCTGCTGTACAGTGAAGCAATGACATTTAGCCAGGTCATAAAGGAGCTACGAGAGTCATAAAAACACCTTATGATGTCTGGTTTCTGTAGCCAGGTTATTAAGCAGTAAAGTCCTATTGTAAAAATGTTGATTGAACCGATATAGCTGAGGAGAGCGTAGCAAAGATGAAAAGAACCTAACTCAGCCATACTTTCATAATCCTACTGTGGGCTTGGCTTTTACCGGTAAGCACACAGGAAAATTCTTTGAATTCCCCGGCTTCACACCCTCACTCTACTTTTGCCGCCTGGCAGCCAATACCTCTGGCTACATAAGTACCCACCCCCCTTTTTGTAGTGCACCTGACGTCACTGAGTTCAATTATTTCTTCTTAAGTGATTTGTGTCTTTTCTTCATCTTTTTTAAAAACATTCTTTTCCTTTATAGTTTGTACATTGGACTGAATCTAAAGATAAGGAAGAGCAGCATGGTGGAACATGCACTTTTAACCTTGCACACGCTCGCACTCATGCTCGCAGCAATATTCAGCTCCTGTGTAGGTGGGCCGGATCACAGTCTGACCATACTGGAAGCTATCCACAAGTTTGGACGCATGACTCCTCTGCCCTTTTCCTTTGTCCTTCATCTCCTCTATCTGTCTTTCTATAATTGTGTCCCAGACCCAGACATGTTCATAAATAAACTGGATCTCTCCCTCCTCAACCAGACCCAAGCCATGTTTATATTCAGGCCTGTGTGAGGGAGGGGGCATCTGGACCACTGGGCCTGCTTCACCACCTCTCTTCGAGCTCAGGTGGAATCAAGATGTGCTTCTAGCAGCTGCAACCTAGACTAATATAGACTTTATACATAGACATTGAGTCCTGGTAGATGTGTTTTTTTTTAAAAGTTTTATTGAAGATTAAACTATCCTTGACCTGAGTTCCACACTTTTTGTCTTAACACACTGCAATCTGTTAAAACAAAGGAAAAAGATCCAGATGCTGATGTGTTTACAGTGTTGGAAGTTTCATGTCTGTATCACATCTTGTGTAACTGATTCCGCTGTTGCGTCATGTTTTGCTTCCTCTTTTTCAAGATTCACACAATACCTAAACATAATTTCTTTTGTAATTTTTCCAGAGCATAAACTATTCTTTGTCAGAACAGTTTAATCTTTTAGTTCCTGCTTTGCTCTTATGCAAGTGGTTGAATGTGACTGAGATTTGTCAAGATAGACAGTAGAGGAGATTTTTGGTTTATTTACATTAGCTAGATGTGGTCTCCTGGCCTTCATTTCATTTGGTACAGGAGCCAGGCTATTAAAACTAATGAACACTTATTACCCTGAGTTGGATCCTGAGCTCTTTACTAAACATCCCTTCTGTAGCTGTTTGTTTTACTTGTACCTGATTATTCAAACAGAGCAGTAAAACATGTGGTTGAGCCTTTGCCTCTGGTCTTTACAGGTAGTCCCATAAATAGTCTGATCTATGATATGTGATTGGACAGCCATGGTTTTTATGTGCTCAGACACGGGTGGGCTTCACTTTTCTGCACTAATCATCTTGGACTGAGCCCAGCATATGCAGCGCATGCACTACACAGTTTGGTGGTCTGTGTGTTGAATCATTCAAGAAGCCTACACGAGGTTGTGCCGTGTCATTGTTTCAAAACAAAACAGTTTATTGCTCAGCACATCGTGGTTTTTATTAACTTTTATGTCCCATCAAGTTGTGAGTTTTCTTTCTTTTTTTTATTTTTTATTTTTGTAGTGAGTGTCAGTTAAGACATCTGTTTTGCAAATGTGAGGTACACGTGGATCCTACGACTCCTCATATCTCAACAACTGAATTTAATGTGATATTTTATTATTGCTGGCAGATAATACAAGATTTTATTCCTCAAGTTTCATTGCAACATTTAAAACAGTGATGCACTTTGAACATACAAGCCAAAGTTTTTCCTAAATGCCAAATTTGTACTTGAACATAAATGTTCTGTCTTGTTTACAGATGAAAGTCTGTCATCAGTGTCACCTTATGGTCTTTTTCTCATTGCTTAAACACACCAGTATTTGCTTGCTTGATGGCTTTATAATTGTTTGCTGATCACCAGGTGTTAGTAAAGATTATAGCAACAACTGACAGATGTGCTTGCGTGGCTACATAAAATGTGTGTGCGCATATGGCTGTGTGCTTGTGCATGTTTGTCTTTGCGACAGACGGAGTTGGTGTGGGACACATGAAAGTGTGCATTTGGCCTTCCCCGTTGCGACCTTTGTGCGGCATCAATCAGTCCAAACGGCTTGGCTGATGCTCAAGGAAGGGAGGAGGCCTGTCTTCTAACTATTCTCCCAACACTTGTGGTTTTCAAGATGATACCTGCATATGGAAAGCATGGTCAAATAAACAGCGTTTAGAGTTTCCCATGTCTGTACCAATCTGTCAAAAAGAGACAGAGCTCGGCTTTCATCCCCCTCCTCCCCCTCCGCATCACACCCAACCCCTCCTACTGCTCTACTGCCTCTGTCATCCCCAGGTGGAATTTCCCTGGAGTGAGAGTTGGCTATTTCTATTTGTTTTAACCTAATTAAATAATGTGAGAAGACAAGGCACTCAATGGAGCCTTTGTTTGTTAAATACAAGATAATACAAATGTGCACCTTTTCAGGAATGGGTGCAGGGGGACAGAATGAGACGTGGAGAGATAAACCTGAATATGAGAGGACAGAAACTCTTTCCCGGCTGCTTTTCTATGAGCGACATTACCTGTTCACCCCTGAGCAGGAAGCATATCGGCCGTTTTTGCTGAAACCTTATCTGGTGAAATTAAAAGGTAGGACTATATGTGCTGCTATGTCTGGGTCAGAGCAGCAGTTCCAACGCTCTTGTATTACATTTCACTTTACATGCTATCATTGTAAAAATCTGTAATTAAATATAGAAGGCAAGGCACCACACCTATAAATCTAGCATGATTATAAAGGCCTGTGCTGGCTTGATACTTGGACTCCACCTACGTCAGTGCAGCTGGCACCCTTTTACTGTGTGAGATAGTGTGTGTTTGTGTGTGTGTGTGTGTGTGTGTGTGTGTGTGTGTGTGTGTGTGTGTGTGTGTGTGTGTGTGTGTACACGAAGGCTAAAGACGATATCAGTCCCTGTTGTACTTGCTGTAGTCACTCTACCACTTTGTGCTGAAGAGTTTGAAGATTTCACAACATGTAACCTTTTCCAACCTTACATCCATTTTTTTTCTTTACTGAAACAGCATACACTGCACTGGCAGCTCACCATGATGGATGGAACAGATTGGACGATTAAGGCACAATGTCATGACAAAATGTTTAGCTATAGATGGACAGTGGGTAGCTCTGTAATGAAAGAAGAAGGAAGCTAAAGAAGTTGTAGGTCAGGCATTGTGTGAGATCATTGAAGACAGGCGTATGGAAATACTTTTTAGGCCTTGAGAGTGTCCCAGCTGTGGCTTCTGGTGAAAGGAACACTGGATCCTCACTGTGGGGGCCTTCCTCTGTTCTCTCCTGGAGAGAGGGTGCCTCCAAAGTGCCTGATAGTGCACATTTTTCTTGGATGCTTCACAAAGTCTTTCATCTTTCTTTGAACACATCTGAAGATGTATTTTTATCACAGAACAGATGACGGGGGTAATCCTTTGGTGTCTTGCCACCCCCAACTGACCGTTTACTTCCTCTTTGTGTTTTGCTTTCCCTCCCTTTATTTGCCCCCCCTCTTATCAGCTAATCCCTCCTTGCATAGAGCGGTCAATTAAGAGGCTTAGCTGATTGAAAACGAGACTATTTTGGATGCATGGAATGTGTGAAAATGCCGTGAAAATGGGGGTTGTGACTGGCCCTCCAAGAAGAGAAAGGAGGGAAATTGAGCTTTTTGGTGGAATTCGTTTCCTAAAGGACCGTCTTTGTCACATCTGAGAGGTTCGAGTCAAACCTTTTGAACAGTGGAGCAGAAACGGAGTGAAGAAATCTCACATCCCCAGCTCTTTTTGTTACACAAGCAGTTTAGTGCAGAGATGTTGAACGTCACAATCCAGACACTTTTGCAACTGTAACAATGTTGTATTGACCTTAGCATTCCTGCACGTTAGTGGGGATTTTTTTTTTTGAAAAGTAAAACACATAAAACATCCTGCACAGGAAATGCACAAGTACACAGAGTTTCTGATCTGCTTACTAAGCTTAGACAAAAATGACCAAGATTATGACTCTGCAAAATGCTTTGGTATAGTAATCCTTAGAATTATGGTTTTAAAGCTTTAGCAAAATGTGTTTCACAAGACTATCTTGTTTGTAGGCTTTTTCGTTACCTGTAGATGACTACAGCCATGTTTTCATGCCAGTCATGCTCTCTTTCACTTATTAAAGACAAATTTCTTGCCCCCTCAAAAGTAACTTTTGTCAAAATGTCACCATCATCTCAGCATTTAGAGTTAAAAACGACACATTTTTCTAATCCTTCTTAAATGAGGGAATTCATACTTTGCGCACAAGCCTCAGCTGTACTCTTACATTTAATCCACCTTAAATTGAATGAGTGGCAGGCCATTTCTGCTGTGAAGTCTGAGATTCAGCTGGGGGTGAAAGAAATGCTTTCTGTGTACAAAACATAAACGAGATGTGCTTTGGAACAGACTCCACGCTGTGCTGCTCGAAAAGGAGAAGTAGAGGGAAGGGTGGGGGTAATTGCCATATTACGGGGAAGGAATTCAAAATAAATTTAATCTCCCAATCCCTTTCACCCCCCCCCCCCCCCCCCCCCCCCAACTCCCTCCCCCAGAGAGGTTTACAGTGAACATGCTCCATCTTGTTATAAGACACAAGGAGAGTACAGAAAGGCAGAAATGGAGACGTGGTGGAAAGACCTTGAGGTTCTGGGTTCTGATCGAGGTACCTGACTGGCTCCACCAGGAAAAACTTTGGTGGGAAGGTTCACTCTGACGAGGTTGATTAATGTGCCAAAAGGCTGGAGGCCGTCTCTGAGTTTATATGTGTCCACGCTGTAAAAGCTAAAATACCTCTGCCAAGGAGACAGCAGAGGTAATGTTTTTGCCAGCATTTATGTCTGTTTATCTGTCCTGCTTTCTGGTTTTTTTTTTTTTAGCCACTTTAAGCAAAAACTACAATATATATTTAAATGATTTTTTTTTCTGAGAATGAGTCTTGGTATAACTTCGATTCTATTAAATTTTTGACAGGTTCTTTATCATTGTGATATAGTTCCCTTTTCAGTATATATACATATAACTCCTCAGTAAATGGCCGGGGAGCTCATTGAAAAAAAAAAAAAAAAAATACAAGAGAAGATCTCAGCAGGTTTTACAAGATATGAAAGATAGATCTGAATCCTAGCAAAATGACAACAATCCAGACAGGAAAGAAATAGGGGATCTTTGGAATTTTATTTACTTAAGGAGAACAAATTCTGATATAAACATGTAGCAAGCACAATAATAGAGCGAAGACACTGTGGATTTGTTGTCAGTGAATGTGAGAGTCTAATAGTGTATCCATATAAGATGAATGTAGATCTAAAACAACGGGTGGAAATCATAATATGGATGGAATTGAGCTGCTTGGCAGAGGTCTGCCCTTTCAGAGTGCTTTTCAAGTTCAAATATGCTTTTCTCTGCCAGTGCTTCCCCTATAGTACCTCACTTTGTTGGTAGGCAGTGTCATCACTGTCAGGCACGTCCAGACAGGGAAGGTTAGTCAACGGGAGAAATGTTGGCATGAATGAATGATGCTGAGGCTTTTGTTTGGACTTGATATGCAGATTCTGTGATCTGACAAGATGAGTGGACACTTCCTGAAACACTTATTCTCCCTTGTGACACCTTCCTGTCTCATTTTCCACCAAGTGACCTGATCACCCAAAACCATGGTGAGGCTGTGTCAGCTTGTGAGAAGCAGAAGCACAGTTGAAGCCCAGGTTGGGTTTTATTCTGTGTCATTGCATAGTTTATAGGCTCTTTGTGGGACTTATGGTGGGCTGAACTTTTATAATGTAATCGTTTATCCTCCTCCTGCAACAACACTGTTAAAACTTTCGGCATGCTGAGGCAAGAATTTAGTCAAGAGTCTTGCTGGCCCAGACACAGCAGAGCATAAACAATGGAGTTCAGGGCCTGGCAACATACATGGCACACAAACGCACTCACACTGCTCCATAAATCTATTGCGATGTCTGAAAAAGGGAGGTCTATTTCTTGCATCCTGCCAGTGTTTCCATGTGGGTGTCTCTTTTCTTACTCAGTCTGTGACAGCGTTTATGATAATCAATCCCTTTGGGTTTTTGCACATCATAAACACTAACTATGAAACAAAAATGGAATAATAATAAAAAAAGAAAAGAATATTTGTGTTTTCATTAGCTTAAGATCTGTGTATGTATCACAAGAATGTGAAGATCTTTGTCATTGACTTTTGCCATTCTCACTGGCATTTTTCAGTGGGAGCCCATAAAGGACACAATGATCTAATTGGTTGCTATATACATTCGATGCCGCTGGCAGCCTGAATTCCTCCACTCTGCGCCTGTAAATGATTAGTTCAAACTAGGGTCAATAGTGTATCCATGGAGGACTTTTCCCGCGGTTTTATGCATGTGGTGTGTTTACTTGGTCCATGGTTTTATTTTCAGGTGAGTCATCTTCCACTGTTGAGAAGGGACAGTGAGGTCATCATGAGGTCTTTCTTTGAGTGGCAGTTAAAGCAACGTTGGTCTTGCTTTCAGGTAGTAAAAGGTAAATGAGGGAGTTTTTTAAGCCTATAATCCCAACCTCTTACCATGTGTCACCCATGTTTATCCAGTCTTTTTCACAAACAGAAAGTTTTGATGAACAGAATCAGAGGAGGTCACCCATCCTCTCGTCTGTTCTCCTTAGATTTATGTCATTTAACTATCAGCTGCTCAATTTGAAAAATACTTCCTGTTGAAAAGAAGAAATGTCCCCTAACCTGCCACCACTGAACAGGAGGATTGGCAGTATGATTGCATGGGATTGTCTCTGCTGTGTCCCAACCATCTCATTAGGGAAACACCCGCCTGGATTTCAGGGTGCTGACAGGCTGATTCTGTGTGATGTGTTGCCCCGCGCCTTGACATGCGATCCCCTCAGCTGCCGGGTGAACACTATGCCCTGTGTTGATGGGGATGGCAGTTGAATGGATCACATTTCCAGCAGAAGCAGGAAGTGAGAATTGGAGGGTTCCTGCTACCAGGCCCCTTCTTTCCTCCACGTCCTACACAGAGCCAAACTGAAACCATGTGTGTTCTCACCCTATGGACCTCTGCGTACAGCCGGCCTGGCTGCCTGGTTGGCAAGTGATGTGGTCTTCCTAACAACATGTGATCTCAGGAAACATTCAGCCCCTCTTTCTCGTTATTGTTATTTGAATCCCCCCTCTGTATAACTCCACAGGGGTCTCTTGGGAGAAGTGGTAAGTGATTCCTCTCTGTGTCCGGACTCTAGAGATATACCCCCTCCCTTTTCAAGCTTTCATTCAAGGTTAGGCACACGATGGATGTGATTGGGGAAGTACAGTAGTCTGTCCACAGGTCATTTCCTGCTGCCATGGGTTAACTAGGAGCAGATTAAGAAAAATGGCTTAAACTCACAATGACAATAGAGGAACTAAGTCTCTGTTAATTATGCAAAGCTGAACATTAATCACATAAAATGTAGCTTGTATTAGAGAGGCAAAAAGAATTAACATGGAAAAATGTCTTTTTTTTTTTTTTTTTTTTTTTTTTCTTCAAATGCCCAACATTTAAAACTGTCATTGACTTGATAAAGACTTTTTGCTGGTAATATTGTGTTGAAGATTTTTCCAAGCATTACATTTGTGTGCAAGGTCGTCAATCACAATATGTCAGCCGAGACATGCTCGGGCATGGGAATACCCCTGGGATGAGGTATTTATGTTGATGGAAAGTGAGGGTGTATGAGGCTGATTAAGCAAAATACCTGCTCTTTTTTTCAATCCCTTCAATTCCAGATAGGTGTTTACAGAAAACACTCTCTGATGAAGGGATAATCTGGCAAAAATATACAGTATGTATTTCTTTGACTCACTCACTCTCCCATTTGCTGACCTCTTTGCTCACATGCAGAAAGGAGAAAGTCCAGTAAACTTGTGTGTGGAAGTGATTTGTACATGAAAATTTACATTTAAAGAGGCAAAATAGAGATGCAGGGATAAGACTATACTAGTACCTAAGTGTTTGTGAGTGATTGCTTCTGTCTCTTTCCTCTTTTCCTCCTATGTCTCATGTGAAAGTCAGCCCTGGCCCATTTCCCGCAGCCCATTTTTTCCCAATGAGACATGTATTGTGGGGACACCTGTGGGCTGCCATTTCCACTGCGAAGTCTTGAGGGATGGGGGCGTGGTAGCATTGTGGGCTTTTAATCAAGACGCGTTGACTAATCGCTAAAGGATTAGCCTCTTAGACAAGGACTCTTTCATTCTGATACCTTATGTGGTGCAAAGACTGGTGGAGACTGCAGGCGGGAGAGAGTAAATTTTCTGAGGGGGCATGGGGGAGTACAGATGGCATACTGTACCTGGGTGTGCTTTGTTTGATCATGCCTGAGCCGTCTGCGTATACACACAATGCACACATACACATATATCCCGAGGCTGGATCTTTTCCCACTTTTTTAAGTTGGAGACAGCACTGCATAGTTCTCACAGCAGTCACATACTGAGACTGTGGCATCAGCAGAGTGGAATACCCCATCCAGCAGAAAAAAATCTAAAATCTTGGCTTGTTTGGAGCAACAAATCCATTGTGCCAACTCTTGCCCTTCCATGCACATAGTCTCTGACAAAGATGGAGTTTAACATTCCATGAACTGTTTGTTTAAGTGTATTTGTGAGTGGACTGTGGGCTTGTATATTGTTGTATGTAAATGAAGCACAAAAACACTATTGGAGCTCTGTGACAGAATTCGGACATGATGTTGCCCAGATCCCACTAGTGTGTATTTAAGGGTTTGATGAGGTCATTCATAACACCATATATACACATACAACCAGCACATGCCCAGATGTAGGCCAAGATATAAGGCAGAAAAAAGGGGGTGAACCATGCTATTGCTCAATCCCAAATTTGAAGTAATTTCTGCAGATTCTTCAAGTAACAGCAATGATTAATCCCAAATCTATTTATTTTCCAAATAGGAGTACATGGACGTGACTGCATTGGGAGGAAGGCTGTGCAGAACTTGTTTTGGTTAATTAATATGCTCCCACGTTCATAGGAGTGCGCTTCTTCTTTCAGCCACTCTGCATATATATACACACTATATATCAATACACAAAAGGCGAGCGTATGCTCAAGAAAACTTTGGCATTTCCAGCTCTTTGCAGGAGATTGCACTCATATCCGGGATAATCTGCCTATGGTGTGACATGATGTGTTTGCAAGGATTTTCCATCTGCACAGTTTGCATGTAAAGACTGTCAGTTTAAAGTTTCAGATTTCCACTAAAGACACCTATCAGAGCAAGCTGTTGCACACTAAGCCATCCCTGAATAGAACACGCTGCAGTGCAAGCATAGGCCCAAGACAACCCTTGTAACATGACAAAGGACAAATGAGGGCAAACACTGCTCTGATTCATGCCTTTTAAAAACGCTTCCGTCGGGGTAGCACCTTTCTGAGGTCTTCTATTCTTCCTTTGATTAACCCTGACTGAAGGGTATGTTTGCACTGAGCCCCTTTTAACCAGCTATCTGTCAAGTTTCTCTTGCGCCCGATCTGTCACAGTGACGCCCTTTGTAAAAGTTTGCTGTGTGTGTGTGTCAGGTGCATGGAGTAAGGTGTGCATTGTCAGCAATATTTACTGAGTGATTGAAGTTGCGTATTATCTCAAGTAGACCTTGTTCATGGAAATGTGGCTGAACAAATGTACAAGAACGGAAAAAGCAGTTATATCAGCTCCTAGAATCCTGACCTCGTACTTCAGTCTGTGTTAGAAACCTCCTTTTCTTTGTTAAGTGGTTCCATTAAACGTATTAGGTGCACCTTCTCGGTTCTGTGTGCTCTCAAATATTGTGGCCTTTTGTTTGTCTAGCCACACATTACCTGGAGCTGCCTTAAGGAACTGCCAGTCTGGATCCGCAGTTCGTTGACTGTTTCTCACAGCTAATGTGGAAATGAAAACAAAGAAAATAAATTAAATGGCACTGAAGTATTTGCGGGCTGGGAGATGGAGAGGTGAGACATACCTTACAGAGAAAGGGAGGTGCGAGGTGGAAGCTTAGGCAGCAGGACTTGAATAGGTGTGTGTGTGTCTGTTTATATACCTGTGTGTCTGTTAAGAGGCAGTATTTACGAACCACAGCGCTGGGAACTTGTGTTTGGCCCTCCAGGTGTGTGTGCTGGTGGTTGTCAGGACTTGTGAGCCCCGCTGCGGAGGCGGCTACATGACGGTTGTAATGATAGGTTGTGCCGGGTGAAGACATGAGTGTGTGTGTGTGTGTGTTGCTGAAGGCAAGTGTTAGCTTGGCTTTCGATGATATACTTGCACACTCATATACACAAGCCTATGCACACAGTCAACAGTGTACCTTGTATTAAACCTCAAAGCCCACACAACACAAGCAATTAGATTCATGACATCAGGACGAGTAAGCACTTGCCAAGTGAGGGGGGCCAAGTTCTACAAGTCAGGGTCAGATAATCCTCAACCAACCAGTTCCGTTTGAAAATTCAGCCTCTTAAGTCAGGTGACAGAGGGGTCAAGTGCAGGTTGGGCTGTAATTTGGCAGAAAGAGGATGAAGTGCCTCCTGTCTGTCTCTGACCTCTTGACTTAACTACGTTTATAGCTATCCAGGCTGCATTTGTACCAAACTGATCCACTTCAGTCAGTCTGGAGTATTTACCTGTTGTTTTGTATGTGCAGATGAGAATGATTCAGTCCTGGCTTTGCACCATCTCCCCCTTTGAATATGAAAACTGATCTCCAAGAACCTTTTCTTTCATTTTTCCTTATTTTCCAAGTTTTGTATCTTCATCAACACAAGTCTTTAAACTTGAAAGACTCTTCTCAACAGGAAATTATTTATCTATCTTTAGCTTAACTTCTGCGTTATGTTTTTTTTTTTCTTTTAAGAAAGAGAACTCAATCAGATTAAGAATATGCCTTTATGATCGGCAGCCATACTCGGAAGGATATACAAGTTCAGATCTGCAGATGTTTAAATTGTTTTTTTGTCTGCTGACAAGAACATACCTGGAGCTCATTAAATGGGATATTTACTCCAGTGCACTCTCCAGTCATTTACAATAATATGAAACGGTAATATTCCTGCTCGACAAAGATGCTCATTGTTGTGGCTTGCAACAAGGCCTTGCATCTCAGGGAAGTAAATCCGGCTGTGGCTCGTCGCAGCACACATTAAAGCTCTCAGGAGGACCTTTCTCAGTGCCGCCAAATTCCGCAGTGGCCTGACCACTTATGCCGCATCCGTTTGCCCCATTCTGCATTTGTCTGTTTTTTGATACCACAATATTCAAAAAGAAGAGTGAGAAAAGGAAGAGAGACAACAGGCCAGCTATTGTCTTGCCTCACATGGGGTTTCAACAGAACGTCTCATGTCTTCATATCTCATTCTAAACTTTGATTTGTGGTTTTAAGTCGCTTGAAGTGCTAGCGCTTCGTGTCAGAATGCCTCTGACATAGCAACTGCTTCTTAAAAATGTGACATGTAATGATAATGATGCATACGCCAAATGAGTTTTAGATAGACTGTCTGAAAATGGCGACTTGCCACATTTTAGGCTCGGGAGCAAAGTAATAAAAATCATACTCGGTGACAGATGAACAATGGGAAACAAAAGTTTGTTTTTAAAGCTTTTGTCCATGAGGATCAGATGCTGTTGTCAGGTCCAAGAGAGATTATTTTTCGATTAGATTTTCTACTTTGAATAAGACTCTAATGGGTCCAGATCAAAGACGTCAAGAGGATATTTCCTGCTGTCTGAGAGCTTATGGCTGGTTCAAAGAAATCCTACTGTTGACTGCAGCTGGTCTTCTAAGGAGCTCTGACTTTGTCTTATAGAAGCTTCAGCTTTAGTCAGTCCTCAGCAGTACATTGGTATACATCTCCCCATGCACTGCGGTCAAAGGCTTTAGACAACATTGAGCTGACTGCAGAGATACCAAGGTGCCATTCTATCATGCTCAGCTCTTGTTGTTTCTTTTACTTTTTCCCCCATTCTTAGATGGCAGTGCCCAGAAGCAGTATCAGCCTATTTATATTTCTTTTTTAAAAATTTTTTAAAAATTTATTTTGGCAACAGAACACTGCTTTAGTTTAGACAGTGCATTCCTAATGAATGACACACTGCGGTGTGGAGAAGGATTTGTGAGTGCTTTGGCTTTCATATTCTGCAGCTTTGGCTCATGAGCAACACCTGGGTGTATCCATGACAACTGTTACCACAATGAACAGTGATTTCACCACCAACCGGTTTGACAGAGAGTTTCTGCACTTGTTCAAGGATGATGAGGGAAATGCTTGCTTGACAGTGCTGGATGTGGCATACAGAAGTGTCTCTACTCATAAAATGTATTCTATTTACACGTTTCTCCCTCAAACCCATATCAGGAGTAGGTTTATAGAGTGTAGATCCTGGTTTATACTTTCAGGTAGAGGATCTTGTCCAATTTTGTCAAGGCTGATTACCTGTGTGTGTGGCTAACCCACATGTGGTCTGTGGTGAGATGGCCTGATAGGTGGGACTGAGGCAGCATTGTTTGTAGAGGGTCTCTGAATGACCTGCTCCTCAATCTTATCAGCAGGAGCCCATAGGACCCTTATCAAGCATCCTGGAAAGGACCTCCACTGACATCATAGTGTTAAGGGTCCACTCTGGTTTGGATTCTTGTGAATCACTACAGATCTAAAAGCAAGTTCTGACATTTTATTACTAAAAAAAAACAAAAAAAAACACCCTTTACTCTGTTAATCCTGCCGAACTTGTCCAGTTCGAGAGCTATTGTCTGGCAGTCCAGACAGTGGACAAACATGCCAGACTGGGGGAAAAAACGTATCAGTTTGGAAACCATCTGATTCACTGAATGTTTCCAGCTGACTCACTGTTAGCTCACCTGGTGTTTATTGCAAAATAATGATTTCCACTGGTGTTTTTATTGAAAATGTGTGCAGGTGTTCAAACCTCAAGTAATTTCATGTGTAATTGCATTCAAATAAAAATAATTCATTTGGCCATTTTTATCTACTCCTTTATTATTCTAAAGAAGTCAATGGGTGCGGGCGATTGCCAAAATTAGAACATAATTTATGAAAGAAAAACAAGCTTGAGAAGTTTTTCCTGATAGGTGAGGTGTCAGAGAAACATAGTGTCACTGCAAGCTATATGGGCTGGTTGGAGATGAATGGAACCGGACTAGTGGCGTGATCAGGTGCCCTCATAGGTCGTTTCAGTTGGCACTGTCTTTTTGTCAGCACTTTAAGATTTACTGCTACTCTTCTGTGAATGAACCAGAACCATAGCTATTTGTTTTCCCAATACTGTTGACTTGCAAAGTTTTATCATTTTACCATGTTGTCGTTTTTGCGTGCTGTACCTGCACTTCTTGGTATTTTTAATCACCGTAATGTCACACAGATACGTGACAGATACTTTCAGGAGTTCATGGGGAAAAGTGTGAAAACAACATATTAAATTATTTATGCGTTAACCTTGTCATTCTGAAAGGGAAGTTAGCGTATTTCATTTATTCATTTTTAAAGTTTTCTACCTGTTCTTAAATCTGATTATTCTCCCAAGTATGTCAGTAATGAAGAGTTGCAGGCTGTAACCATAGAGGACGCCATGTAGCGTGGGAAGTTTGCTGAACTTCCTGACCCCCATGCACCACCACAGCTCATTGTCCCTCATTACGAGATATAGGAATGCTCCTCATCTTTTGTTTTAACATCTATGGCACTCATGAAGTTGAGAGCAATTTTGCATACTATAGAATGATCACTAGCTTGGCATCCTGCCCTTTCATTCTCCTTCGAGGCTATTCTCAAACAGGATTTGTGGGCAGCTCTCTCCTGGATCTTTTAAATCACTTCAAGCGTTACTGAAGCCTTTTTCACCGAAAGCGGGCACCAATCTAATGGCATCATTTGGACCTGCACACATCCAGAGAATCAACCCCCTTTTTTTCTGTGCTAAGGGGTTTGTGAACGAGGGAAAACAAAAGGCCGGCCCAGCGAAGCGCATCTTGGCTGGCGGACTGAATAGAGGGGCCCCTTTCATGGCTGTTTATGAGCACCCCTCTTCAAAAACACACATACAAATCACATCCAGTTCTCCCAGTGCTCCTCTGATATAAGGATAATGGCAAGGGGGGGGGAGAGAAGGAGTATGTGGTGGAATCTCTTCGGACCTCTTTCATATATTTTGTCCTAATTGTTGTGTTTTTATCCTGTCATCATAACTTTATCATCTGATCTGTCAATTTCTATTATAGGCTTAATTATGTTGCATACGTGTGAGTTTGCCCTCTCTTCTGAACATGTCATTAATCCATTATGACCTGTTGGTACACAGCTTTCAAGCTGGGAGTAGTACATTTTGCATTGACTTATTCTGGAAAGCCTAAACATTTTTTTTAAAGATTAACAAAAGTTAATCAGATCAGATTAACTTTGATACAAGCTCATTATTTTAGATAAGATGGGGCAAAAACTTATTAACCACTCTGTTGCATCACTTGTTACTCAATTATTGCTCATATAAGCAAAGTTTCTATTGATTCTAACCGTGGTTGTGGTTAATATTGGCCACAAATTGCCAATGTTTATGTGCATTAACACAACTGACCAACATTAAAGCTCATTTTTTTAAAAAAAAAAAAGTAATTTACTCAATATAATGTGAATATTTAGAGAAAAGCAAAAACTCCTATTTCAGCACCTAAAACTCATGTTTTTTGGTCAATGACTTAAACTTCCATTAAATTCCAAATATAAAGTTTGAGTCCTTTTTTTTTTTTTTTTTTGTCATGCCATGCTTTATTATATAACTAATCATTTTAGCGCTATGAATACCACAACAAAGATTAATCAAACCAACCTAAAGTATGTCACTGTGTACATTTGCACACAGAGCACAAGAAACTTGTGGATGCATGCCTCTTTCCATGGATCAGAGATAAAGGTCAGAGCGCTGACAAACTCTTAACAAATTACAAGTCACCTTGCCATGAAAGAGCTCTTCTCACAACTGCCTTTTCCGTTCTGTGTCATATCTTGTTCAACAGGTAGGGTTTGATGGACAGGAGGAATGCAGGTTGAGAGATTTGTTTTGTAATGGTAGCCCATTCTTTGGGTGTTCTTAAGCAAACACAGTGGCGCTATGTCCTGTTTTTACGGGTTTCTCACGTCACTGTTCAAACTCTAAAACAGGCTGATCCCAGAGAGTACATGAAAGAGAGCAAACACCGTTCTAATACTTCACCACTCTGACCTTCTGCTAACTTGATACACACAAATAGACAAACACACACCCTTTTTTTTGCCAGTGCAATGCAAAATTAACATTTTGATCTCAATTTAATTTTTAAACTAATTAAAATGAAGCAAAGTCTCATTGATAGTCAAAGCTCTGCAGGCTTCGAGTGTACAAAATGTAAGGATGTAGACCTGATGTTGTCTTCACCTGAGGAAGTAGCTTTATCTTTTGTAAATGTAGCACAGCTTTCATAACATGGACGGTGTTGTGTTTGAGCAGCGTATGAGGGCTGCGTTTCAGCTCCATATGTCCACCTAATTGAGTGTTACTTTAATGTGTATGGGTCAAATGCTCGGAAAAAAAAATGGTGGGGATACTGTGGGAAAATTTGAAAGCTCACAAAATGATGGATTTTCAAGTGGTCCCCTAATTCCAACAAAATGTAATGAAACAGCACAATGTCTATTTTTATTAATAGCGTGGAAAAATATAGAGGGAAAAATGTAGTGCTCCCTGGTCGGTGCGCACTGCTGTGCGTCTGAGGCTGATTTAGTTTATATAAGTATGTGAGAAGTAGTTAGGTGTGTATGTGTTTGGACTTGTGTGTCACTGCAGTGTGCCTTTACAATGCTGCCAAGCTCCCTGCCATGTTTCTCTTTCATACAGAAATAAAAGAACCAAACAACACCTCCTGCTTCTATAAATCCCTCTGCGATCCTCTTACTGTTCTGCTCTTTTTTTTTTCTCCTCTTGTTTTAAATCTGTCTCTGATATACAAGGCATTCCTTCGAGGTTGTGTAAAACGATTTGGGGGTGAATAGACACAGCAACTGAGATGCGGGGAAATGGCGAGAAAGAGAGTGAGGAAAGTGGTTCGTCTTGCTGGGTTTCATGTCCTACAGTGGGCTCATATTTCTCAGCTCGCTTCACAGTGGTGGCTTGCTGGCTTATCGTCAGCCTCCTCAGCTCTTTCCGTCATGCGTGGCTTGCCTTAATCTCTCCTGTGTACTGTAAACCGCACCTAATAACCCCGCACACGATTAAAGCAAACATCTTAATAATAGCCTGCCTCATTATCAACTCGCATTGGGGAAAATGAGTGGTTCAGCTTGAACTCTTTACTGTGGCTCATGTATAAGGTAGAGAACGAGGCAACCTGCTTATTTAGTGTCTTTTATTTAAAAAAAAAAAAAAAAAATGGCGTTCTTACTCTGTAAATCTTGAGAAATGAACCGAATTTCTTTTGTTTGTAATAATTATTGCCAACAAAATCTGCTGTTGTGGAATAGTTTTCTGAAGTTTGTGAAGGCAATCTGCAAAAACGAGACTTTGGGTGCAGGACTGAATGTAGCATGCTGCTCTAGAGGGTGCTGTTTACTGAGGAAATGGGCTTTCCTCCCACTTATCCTCTCTTTGGCTCTCATTAAATGCAGTTAGTTTCTATTACCTTATAACAAGAAAGTTCTTAACATTTCATTATTAAAATAAATGCTATGCTATTTTGTAGCAGACAGATCATATTCAACTCTTAAGGAAACCTGAAAAAAAAAACCAAAAACAAACCACGCACCTCACTGAAGATTTCTGTAAGGAAATGTTTTATACTTTGACAAAGAATGTGTGTTGTTATGCTGCAAGGCGTGTCTGCAATGGCATTAGCCACTGTGTTTCTGTGCGTGTAAATGTGCATCCTCACTTGTGTGTTCACAGTAACACGCACACACACAAGCATACAGATGGTTCAACAGGTTTCACACAGACAACAAGAGAAGATGATGAGCTGTCAGTCAGGACTGAGATGGGGAACAATCTGTCCGTGGCGACGATTACACCTGTGCTGTCTGTGATTTCCTGCAGCAGTTTAGCAGTGTGTAATCCCTAACATCGCCCGTGTTTATGCTTGTGTTTTAGTTACAGGCCTGACTCTTGCATGCTTTTGAGCTTAGATGGGACTTCTGCTTCACTTGCTCCTCATCTTGGCCTCAGGGCATCTTCCCAAGCCTGCCACACACAGGCTCATCCTCAAGATGTATGGATACAGTTGTTTCACACCATAAACTTGCCCTTGTGTCATCTTGTGTTCAATTTTTCTACACAGTATGTATGTTTGTTTGTTTAGAAACTGAAAGAAAAGACTTTAGCTTTTAAGAATGTTATGTAAAATTTAATTCCGTTCTAAATTTAGAGATCGGAGAGCTATTTTTCTCTGGTTCTCTGTAATAGGATCACTTTCAGGAAATATTGGATAGTGACAGCTTCTTGATGTACTGAGTATTTGAGGAGGTCTTTTTTATTTGGTTGTTTTATATGGTTTGTGTTTCGTCACGAGTGATGCTGGCTTCCCCACTGAAGTCATAGATGGGGAGGAGAGACGTTCACTGCCAGAGACTGAACTCATTTTTTTCCCTTTTTTTGTGAATATGTTAAATTTAGACCTCTGCTTCAGCCAAAAGTTTGTCCCAAACTCCCTGAATGACACACCTTTCGAGAAGTGACTCTCAACATCTGCTATTTTTATCATAATCACCCCTTCCCCCTTGTTTTTTTCCTTTCTTCTCCTTCTTTTTTTTCTGACCGACACATTGTAAATGTTCTGTTTTTCATTTAGATTTGTTGGGTGGATTATTTTTGAGAGGATCCCAATTCCCACTGAAGGCTACGCTTCAGCAGTGTTTATGAAAGCTCTGTGCTCTGACGTGGGTTGCAGTAGAGAACCAGTAAAAGGTCCTCTCTGCTCACACACCCTCCATACACTGCTGCCCAATGAAAGGTCTTCTGTAGTGGTGGCATTTCAATCCTTGAAAGTTAGTTGGCCGATTGGATAATGGGATTTGGTTTGCCATTCCAGGGAGCAAACCAAGATGTGACGATGCATAAAGGTACAAATGAGAACTTCTGCTGACTGAGACAAACCTAACACTATGTAAAGTCTTGCCCTGTTTAAGCAGAGTATTGAAGCCTTGTGCAGCCGTCACTCAGCTGTTATTCCTGTCTCTGCTCTGTCGTAGATGGCTCTGTGCTCCACTGTAAAGCCATCATGGTTTTATAAACTGGTTTTTTAGGCTTTGAGCCATTTTTCTCTCAAACATCATGTAATACAGTTATCCCCAGGGACCAATAAAGTACGTCTAATTCTGACTGTTACATGCTCTAACACCATTTCACCCAATGTAATCCTACTGCGCAAAGAAAGAGTGACGAGCCAGTAGATATTGCATTGGAATACTGCTGTTTGATCAGTATGAAATTTATATTTGTCTATTTTTTTTTCCACAGTGAAGGAATCTGCATTCTTGGAATGAGATGTCAAGTCTTTAATAGCCTCCCAGGGATCTTCTGGTAAGTTTATGCATTTCTGAAGTCCCTGTTAACCAGCTCAGTCTGCTTGTGGTGTTTCAGCATTACAATTCATCTCCTGTAAACCTTTTTTCTGGTGTGGAACATGTGTAAAACCATGTGTCCTTATTGAGCTATTGTGGATATTATAAAGTGATGTTATGCCCTTCTACAAGCTTTTGTGCTCAGTTGGTAGGGTTTCGCTTCACAGCTTTTGTGGCTCACCCAGATGTGCAAAATGTTCTGTAACAAAGTCAACATATGCCAGAGACATATAGTGTTACTGTGGTTCGGGCTTATAAAACTGACGCAACTCCTACTTTTACTGTTGGCACAACTGGTAGCCAAATGTTGTTAACTATTTAACTTAACATGAGGAATTGCACGAAAATATGCTGGGTGATGTTTGTTGTGGCGGACTTTAAAGATTGTTATTGTCTTCAAAATGACATCATTACACAAATCATTTAATTGCTCTGCTTTTCAAGGCCACAGCCGATACTGCTACTTTTGCTGCTGTGCTGTAGTTCGCACTGCTCTGTTTGCTTAGCTACTCTCTCACATCCCATCAGGCCTCCTTGACGCCCCCACTGATAGCTCCCATGCTGTACTCCCACTCTCAGCTGGTCTACCCTTTACCAACCAGTGTGTGCCTGTCAGTGTGTCACTCCAGGGTGATGCCCCTCTCTCAGCCCCTCTGGGCCTTGTTGCATCCAAAGCACTTCATGTTTGCCCAATCATTCGGGATCCGGATACGGAGATGAATTGTTAACTACAGCAGGTCAGCCAGAGCCCCATGCCCCCCCCTCAGCCCTCTCTGCCCTCCCTCGACCTGCTGTTGACTCATCTCCATGGAAATCGAGCAGGAATTTTTTTTCCCCTTTTTTTTTTATGTGATTGCTGCCAGCCAGCTCCATGGCCAATCTTCACCGCCACCATTTCCTCTTCTCATCATTCCTTTTTGCTTCAGATTAGCCAATCAAAAGGCTGTTGAAGAGAATCACATGTTCAGGAAGTGATGATGCTGGGCACCATGTTGTTGTATAAGGAACAAACTGTGTGTTATTTGGTAAAAAAAGAGAATCTAGTCGTGAAGGATTTCCTGACACACAAGCTGCAGCCTTTTTCAATCTGCACATAATCAGATGTTTGAGGAGATTACAGATTTACATGTGGCCGATTAGGATGAACTATTTAAAGAATCCCATTCCTCTTTGGCTGTTTTTGTCCTCAAAAACATGATCAAGTTCATTTTTTTTTGTCATACTTTTATTTAGTCCAAACTTATTTACAAGCTCAAATGTATGCAATGTAATTGTGTTTATGTGTGTGTGCGTTCCATGTCTTATTAGCTTAGGGCAGGTGAGTGTTTGCCTACCTGTCTTCCTTTTTGAAATCAATGTTTGCTCAAGGAAAGCACCACGTCCGATTCGTCATTGACTGTTATTGTTCAGCCCATCCGACTGGTGCCTCAGGATTGAGTCGTGTTGAGAAATGTGTGCTTTTCTTTGACTTTTGACTCAGTGTGCTTTTAACGTGTTAATGGCAAAATAGTCATATACACACCACTGTGCCATGGCATAATAATGTGCCATGAGAGATCACCTGGTGTGCCATGAGAAATGATCCAGTTTTACCTAAATGGTCTAAAAAGTAGCTTTGTGTTCATCCAAACAGGCCCAGGAGCAGAAAGATCATAAAATTGTTTTCTTGTGTTTGTCTGATTTCTGTTCAAGAAACTTTGACAAGATTGACTTTATATTATTAAATAAGCTTTACCAAAAAAAGAGAAAAATTACTTTGTGGTGTGCCTTGTGATTTTTATCAGTGGAAAAAAAAAAGTGCCTTGACTCAAAAAAGGTTGAAAAACACTGATATACACAAGAAAACTCCAAATGCAGCTGACAAAAACAGCCCTCTTCTCTTCTGGTTTACATCTGTAATTGCGCAGATGGAACCTGTGTCACCCGATATGCTGTAGACAATTACAAAAATCTTAAATTATTTCTCATGCAAATCACAGTAGGAAACAACACATTGTATGACGCACTTTTGCAGAAATTCTTTTCCAACAAGACACATCCTGTAGATGCAGAAGAAGATGAGTAAAGTTGGCTCCTTTGCTTTTTTCTTTGCTAATGAGGAAGCTTCAGTGCATTAATTCCTCCTGCTTCTCGAGTGGTAAAGAACCATGACACACATCATGTGCATGTGTAAATGCTTTAATGAACCCTGTGTTTGCACACACCTGTGTAACAACAACAGCAAATGCTGCTTTTTTTTAAGTATTATTTGAATATATTTGAATTGTGTGTTTTTGTGCATCTGTCTTCCTGTGCCACTATTTGGGTGGTCCTCATGGCTGGTTTGATCGTAATCCTCCTGTCCCATAAATCAATGTCCAGGCTCTGGCTGGGAGCTGGTGCTATGTGCCTCATTGGAGCGAGGGGTTTGAGGCACTAAGCTGAGACCCCAGCTCTGCCCTGTCCTGGCCCGGCTGCACGTCAGCTCTCCACACCACCTTTAAAATAACTCGTCATGCATGGCTACCTTTGGGAAATGGCCTCAGCTCCAAGTACATACTTGCATCTGACAATACAAGCTAAAGCAGACGTGGATGGCACCATCATAAACCAGATGACTCATTTCCATGTTTTCAAAAGTTTTTTTTTTTTTTTTTTTAATATCATACAAATCAGTTTTCTATTAACACAATAATTTATTTGTTCTGACTAGTGAGTAACCCAAGTAGACTTTGATAGCCTTTTATAGACCTACTTTCTGTAGAAATGTTTCCACCTGATTGAAAGTGCTAAGATTAAAGTCACATCTTTGTCTTTGTAGGGCGTCTACCTCTCTGTGAGAACGACAAGTGAGGATGAAGGCCTGTCCGAGCTGTCTGGCTTGCATACAGCTCTCCGCTGAGCTTTTATCTAGGGAGATTGGTTGCAGCTCTGCCCAGACCCGACTTCCAGGGAGTGCACAGTCCTGAGACCTGTGGCATTAATAAAGATAATGCTGTTTGGAATAATAACAGTCAATTCTACCCAATAGAGGGAAGAGAAAAGAGACACAAGTGTAGCAGAATACAAAAGAAACAAAGATGAAAGGCTGCTAGGTGGGTCCGTGCACCTCTCTAGCTCTCATGTTGGAACTGATGGAACATATCATCATGTTCATATACAAACAATGCTGAGTGGGACTCTATGCCAATTTTGACCCTTAGAGCCATGACGCAGACATGCAATTTGTTCTTTTGTCTGCCAAGATCACAGAGGGAGGATGGTGACTTGTCTTTCCTTTTATTTCGCTCATTTTTTTTCCTCTCTTGCTTCTTTTCTTTCCATTTTTTTTACTATTGCCCATTGCATTCTGTGAGTGCAATTTAATTTGATGAGCAGGTGGTCTTTTTTAATCTGACAGTGCTTTTGGCTCCCACCTCTGGCGTGTGGTGCATTCAGTTGAAGTTGGTCATGTAGGCCAGGATTAGGAGGGTGGATGAGGAGGGGGACCAGTCAGAGTGTTGGTAGTCGTAACTTCAATGCCCTTTAGTCAGAACCATGCAGAGTGTTGGTTGAAAGAGTTATTTTGTTGCCTAAGCTCTCTGCTGCACCCCAGATGGCTTTTGTGTTGGCCAAGGACTTGCTAAGGGACAGGGTTAAAGAAGCAGAGTCCTTCAAGCCTGGTAAGTCTCTGGGCCCAGCAGGTAAAGCACTGTGGTCAAGATGACTGAGAAAGCAGAATGCTGCCATCGTTGCACTTTTTCATCTTGAAGCTGAACAGTAGACCAAAACAAAATGGGTGGATTAGAGTAAAGGGCAGATTCTTTTGTTTTTCTCAGTGCACCAACAGACACACGTACTCCGTAAGATTAAGGCCACTGAACATTCGCCCATGTTGAGAACTAATGAAGCTTTTCATCTGATGTCACACACGGAGTAAGGGAAGGAAAACAGAGGGGGGACATCTCTGTGTTCCAGTGCCATTGGAGGCTTTTTCTCCGCAATATCTCTTCATTGCGCAAAGTCACAACCCGCTTTCACTGCTTCACCTTTGATCTGAAACTTCTCTACACAGTGCTAATTGAGCAACCTCTTCTCTCCTGGAGGGAATTTATGACCCATTTCTTTATCTGTCCAACATTCCTTTGCTATACGGTATCTCCACGGTGACACATAAACAAGCAATCAATATTTAGAGAGTAATGCTGAACAGGTGTGCTGCCATGCTGTCATTCAGAAACGGGATAAAACTGCTGTATCAAAACATGCTCATTTTAAGATGCAAGTTTATTAACACGGCACTGATTAATTGTTACTGGAAAAAATGAGGACAAGTCTGGCTAAAGAGGGTTTTAGCGGAATCAAATCATCACCTCACAGAATGAGGCTAACAAGAAAGCAGTGTCAAAGTGAGTAATGGAGTGGTAACAGCATGGTCAGAATATCAGGCTGTGGTCTTTGAGGTCTGATCTGTAAATCAAACTAGGAGGAGTGATTTGGTTAGACCGATCTGTTCGCCATTTTTGGTTTGTCCCCCAAGTGTTTATCATGGAGGTTCACAAGTGGCTACTTTGACTTGCACTGATAAACAGCAGGGATTAGATGCAGGCCTTGCTGTGTTATAGCTGGAGCCCCTGGGCTTGTAACCACATGGACCGGGAATGTTAGTCATTTGTTTATTATTGCTGATATTTGCCGGCTCCTAATCCTCGGTGGGATTAACCAGATTAGATATGTTCCTCACCCTACCTTTTCTTTCCACTGTTGTAGTCCCTGACATTTACAAGAGGAGGTTTTGCATGTGTGCATGGATGACACGTGTATGCAGTGGTATGAGTCGTGCGTTACGTCCCATGTGTCAATAAAGGATGTTTGTAATCAGCATAGGTTGACATATTTACCCACACACTTCATCCCTTTTAATGCTGTGTTTGGGGTCAGTGAGAAAACTCTGTTTGATGACTAATATTTTTCTATCCATGCCAGGACATCTTGCATTGTGGTTGTGCTCGAAGCTGAATCTCTCAAAACGGGGTTCCAGGAGTGGTTTTTCCTCTTTCTTTCTTTTTTTTTTTTTTTAAACGGAAACAACCTAAGAGCCCTGTAGGAACCAATTAATCAAAGTTGAATGTCAGTGTAGCGTCACTGGAACTGGAAACTACTGACATCACGAAGTAAGAGAAAATGGTCTAAGTGGCATTTGTGTCTGTTTGGTGTGTCATGGAGCCACTGGCTGAGAATCTCCTGGATCTGAGAATGTGCAGGATTTAACTGAGAAGGGCAAACTCATTCAGAGTGAGCTTTTTCGGGCTGATCCCGATCACTGTAGAAATCTGTTTCCAGTTTCAAAACATGACCATGCACATGCTCATTAACATGCCATACTCTTTCACCCACACAATGTTTTTGTGGGTGAGGAAGTCCTGCAAATCTGCACAAACACCCAGCACACAATTCCTGCTGCCCAATTCCTCCCACAAACATACACAGAAGCAGATACAACAGGGTTGCAAGACTGACAGACGCATAGCATGTAATTATCCAAGTTTATGTGAGGCCAAAAGGTTAAGAATGATGGTTCATTATTTTCTAGGATACTTCAGTTAACTTGCCTGGATGACAATCTCATCTCACCAGGTAGAGTAAAGCTTACTAGACTTTGTTGCAAAGCCAAGTTAACCTAGTTTTTAGATTTGTTTTAAGCAAGTTAAAAATGCTATATAACCAATATTTACATCAAGGATCAAATATATTGTATTTCATCTGAATGCATGTCAATAGTTTTGAAAACATTACTTAAATAAGTGAAAAGTGCACACACATCAGTTAATTAAATTCTTACTTATTTGTTTTTGTCTGCTTAATTGAAGTTCAGTAAACCCACAAATACTCTACATCCCTCAAACCACACAGCAACTATACTAATGTTGGGTGTGACTGACTAAATTAATGTTCAGCCCTCCGTCTGCATCCTTCTTTCCCCTGCACAGAAAGTCGTTTTTTACTTGCTGCACATGTAAGCTCTGCAGCCACAGCTGAACTTCATGTGGTGTTGGTTAATTGGCAGTTTTGGGTAAGTGCAGATATGCTTGACTATGCATATCTTCTTCAATGTCCCTTGCACTGCTTGCCTTTTAAAAGTGTCCTTTAATTGGCTGCACAGTCACAGTCTCCTGCTTTAACTGTCCCCTGTGGTACCTGAATGTGGCCCATTTGACCCTGAGGCCCAAGGGTGAAAGCCAAGTATTTGGCAACCTCAATTTATGGCCGTTTGCTTTTTTTCTTAGTCTAATCTATGTTGTGATTTTTCTCTCCGTTTTGTTTTCCAGCACTGACTATGAGCTTTGAAGGTGATTTTTTTCCCCCTCTTTTTTATTAGACAGATTTGGGTGTCTGACAGCAAAATCCGCTCAGTTTCAACACCTTTCCACAACTCTTGAATAGACTGTGTTTGTATGAGAGTCCATCAGCTTCTTTCATGCAGTTCTGTCAACAGTGTAACATGCCTGCCACCTCAGGCCCAAAGAAGGCCTCACTTTTGGGCTCCAGGGGACTGACTTGCCCATCTAATTCATCTGACTATGGCTTCTTCTTGCACATTGGCTCCCTCCAACTGGGCTGCATCAGTGCTGCTCAAAGACTTGAGAATACTGTGATCCCACCATGGGGTCTATAGCTGTGGCTCCAGCTGTGCTACACTTTAATCCCCATCCCTTTTAACCACAATGGGAAACATGTGCTTAGTCTGTGTAGGGTACAGGCCCACCATGGGAGACACTGTTTACCTTCATTCTAAAACTAACATTTCACAGCTCCTGTGACCACTACTGGACACTACTACTTCACTGCTTCTGATGGCCAATGGGTTAAAAAAAAAAGTGGCAGATCATTTGGTGACAGTTTTATTTGACTAGTAATTATTAATCACAATTGTTGCTCCTGGATAAATGGCCTTCACTTCACACCTTGTAAATTTAATGTTTCTCTGAATCATGACCAAAGGAGAAGGGTTGGGTTTGTATTTTTCCTTCATAGCCACTTAATGTAATTGTATAAAGTTAATGGGTTCTCATTCTAAAAGTACATCGGCATATGACACTGGTAAATGCACTCGTTTGCTTTTTAGTTAAAAAGGAGATTATATTTAGAAAGCAACTTAATATTTACAGTTTTGTATTTATTATCAGTTTTAGATATTTTTAGATTTTGGAGTGCATCTCTCCATTTCCATGTCATAAAATAGGCATCCAACTTAATGGCATTTTTGTTATTTATTAAAGTTGTATCCCAGTTTTTATGCAGACAAGATGCTAAAAGTCTGTCTAAGCATTGAAATATGCAACTCATCAATCACGGTATCAGTTTGAGCCTTTATTTTGCCTCAGTAACAGTCCAGTTGAGAGAAAACAAGAGATGATAAGCCTGTTTAGTCACAAAAGCATTCAATCCAGACAATGATTTAGCATGTTCTTGGAAATTTATGTAACATTTTCTGTAGTCTCATGGGTAAATACTAAGTTTTTACTCTAATTCAGAATCCTACAAGAGATGCAAACATCTAAAATGGTCTGTTTCTGTGGCAAGCAGCTGATACGCTTCCAGATGGTTCACTATAAGTTGAGAAGAAAGTTCAGTTTTGTAGATGGTGATGCTGGGTGACTGATTATTAGCCCAACTGTGAAGACATTGTTGTCAGTAACAGAAAACATGAATGTCTGTCATTATACATATAGCGTTTACATGCATCTATGTATGCGTGTAAACTTGTGTTGCACATAAATGTTTTGCTTCCTGTTAATGGTTTTTGGTCTGGTTTGGGTAATCCCCAATGTCCTGCTATGTAAGAGCATAAATAGACACTTTTTCACAGCATTTACAAATATCCGCACAATAGTTCATTGTACACAGTTTTCTTTATGGTTTTATTTGGAGTCTGATGTGATGTGACCAGTTCCCACCTCCTGGCTTTTATGCTTTGTGATCAAATCAGATTCTGGCCTCCACAGGTGTGGCAGGTGATCTGAGGGTTGAGTGAGCTCTTCCGAGGGTAACCATAGCCTTAGCTTCCCATGTTGCCCCACCTCATTCTGCCCTTTCCTGTCTTCTTATCTGAGCATCCAGTGCAACCTAACCGAGGGGTACGGTACCTCTTCTCCTCCAGTCCACATGCTGCTTGTCTCTATTGCTGCTCTTCTCGGATTCCACTGTGAAGAGAGAATGACCCCACATGAGCTGAACTTGAGTTGGACTGACTGACAGAGTCCTGACACCCCATTGTGGGCTCAACCATCTCAACTTCCAGCCACCCACAACTTCCAAACCATTGACCTCTACAACACCAAGGGCAAAGACAGCACACACAGTGGGCTACACAGCATGCTCACTAAGGATTTTGGTCATTATAATGGACATTGTCACCACATTTATTGCTTTTTTTTTTTTTCTTTTTCATTTTTTTAAATTCTCTACAAATAAGCAAAGACAATAAGATTCGATTGTTGGTTGGGCCAGAGGGATGTAGTTGATGGGTTTTCTAATTACCTGAGTGGAGACTTATTGTACATCCTGTAGGGGTGGATTGCCCTTACTCTTGCTGTCTGGGTTTGATTAACTTAACCAGTTCACCAACAGGCAGCCAACCACCCTCCTTCACATTGCAAGTCTCAGGGTGAAAGACATGTATTTGCAGAGGCTCTGATATGTTTAGCATATGTAGCATGTTTAGTATTCACAAACTCACAAACAGTGATTAAACACTGTTCAATCACTCTGCTACTCACTATGTTTCCATCCAGTTTTGCACTTGTCTGTTAACTCAGTCACTCCATGGGACTATTAAGCTTCTTAAACGTGAACTCGCTGACAAAGACAAACTTGACACTTATTTGTGAATAAAAAGCTGTGATTTTCTTGCCTTTTAATAAATCTGCACTTTGTAGCTTGAATTGGATTTGAATCATTTGTGAATCATCTATCATTTGCATTCCAACCAAACACACCATAAACACGTTTCCACATGTGCTCATTCCACAGCAGAGCTGTAGAACAGCAGCTGAATGCTGCTGCAAAGAAGCTTATCACACCCCTCTATGATTACCCCTAACAAAGAAATAGTTTATCTTTTCCAAGGAAAGCAGAATTTGCAGAACGCTTTGCAGCCTCGTCTAATCGAGAGCTAACTATTGATAAATACTTTACATTTGCTGAATTCTTCGAGAATTTTTGAGTTAGTATTTCCTCTCTTAGCTGATCCTAGCAGTTTGTGTGCACTCACAAAGACAGGAAGGTTTGCGGGGCAAAATCTGATTAAGCGAGTATTGTGAGTGTGTGTTGTGTGCATATGAGCCTCGAGCTTTAAATGTGGGTGTGTGCTTGCAGACCTCAGCACAGCTCGGAGATGTAATCTGATTTGCAGAAGGGAATGGGTCGTTTCACATGACTGGTTTAAAGGACCGCTGGCGCAAGGTTGTGCCAGAGTCCCTGGCTGGTTTGGATGCATGTGTGCTTGCATGCTTGTGTGTATTTATTTGTTTTCACCAAGATGACTGCAGAAATATGAGTGTTTGTTGGTACAGGCTCCCACACAGTAGAAATGGAGAGGTGTTGAAGTCTGCGGCAAACCAGAGTGCTGCAGTTATTCCGTTGTCAATGGCTTTAAATAAGATTTGTTTGGGAAAAGCTACATGAAGTCAGGCCACCGCTAATTAACAGTCAATTACACATCTGGAAAAAAGTAAAGCTGTGCTTCAGAATGATGCCAGTTTTGTTTGCAGCTTTCTGTTTACACATCTCTTATAATCAGAGCTTTATTTTGAGCTAATGGACCATCAGAAATTATATCAAATAATTGAGATCATCCTATAGCCTCAACAGTCTTTAAGGATCTCCAGGATCAAATGTCCCCAAAGCTTTGCCTCTGAATCCTCTCAGTTTTTCTTTCTTTGCAAATAATTTGTTGTTTTTTTGTTGTAGATATTTTCCTTACCCTCTCTCTCTCTCTCTTCCTGAGGCAGATAAGGTCAATCATGTGATTTTTATTGAAGACTGGCTTGAAGAAACAACCACAGTTTGTGTGCAGGAGTGTGTTTGTGTATCATCTGGCCTTGTTAATAAAGGCAGGTTGTTTTCCAACTCGAGGTTGTCAGTAGTGGTTGAGACATACAAGTTTCAAAGAAATAAGCCATCATACTATGATATTTGCAGGCTCATGTGTTGGTGGATCCATGTGTGAGCTTTTCTAAATCCGAACAACTCTTGTTTGTGAGCTGGGGTCTCCCTGTGTTGATGCTTGCTGAGTCTGAATGGTTCAAGAGTGTGTGCTCTGTGTTTGTGTGTTTTCTCTTCTGGTCTGTGGAGAGTTCATAAGCAGGAGGATGCAGCTAGCAGGAAGCTCTGATCCCATCAGGCGTGTCAGCAGGGGCAGTTTTTCATAAGGTAGTAATCTCACCACACAAAGGGGTGTCCAATATGAGAGAGAGCCCCTACCCCTCAGCTAATCAAGACCTGACCAGCCCTTCTCCTGGCTCACCAACTCTCTAAACATTACCTCATCTGGAGGCTTAGCCTAGCCACATGCAACTCCAACTTTCTGGTGTACATGATAACTCACTTAGCACAGTGTGATAGCTTTAAAAAAAAAGGGAAATATAAGAAAGGATATAAAAGAAGCATGCAACTACCTATGGCGTCTGGTGCCAAGGAAAGGTATTTTAAAAGGGAGAGGAAAGAAAGAATCATTTTACCATGTCCTCCAGAAACTCTGTGAAGCAATTTCCCAGTATTCAGTTTCCTTCCCTACCGTCCTGTTATTGCTGTTTTCCTCTCAACTCTTGGAGCCTTCAACCTGAAAGGAGTTTTTTTTTTTTTTTTTTTTTTTTTTACTTCAGGCTTTGTGTCACTCGGAAACAGTACATTTGTTGCCAAGGTAACAGGTCTGGGACAGAAAAACTAAAGGGCAGGGCACACCTTTGTTTGTGAATGGATGAAGAGGGACCCAAGTTGTCATTTGTCCAAAGAGCACAGCTTCATTTTGAAACATTTTTGCATCAAGAAACTGACAGGTTTTCCGAGCCAGTATCTACCTGAACCTGTTGACCTTATAAAATAAACCAGCACACCAAATAAATTTGAAATGGTTTACTGGAAAAGTCACTTTGACTGCGTATGTTGTCCTGATCTGCCAAGTTTTTACAGAGCTCCCCTGAAACCTTAGATTTACATAAAACAGAGTTGGTTGAGCTAACTTGCTAATATAAGTTTAACTTTTTTATTTTACTGGAGAGAATCTGAGTTGCCCAATGAAGAAACTTCTCAAATGGGACACATAATAAAAACAATCAACTTTTGTGATTGAGAGCATATATTTTTATGTCTGGAGCAGAGGCAGACTGGGACCAAAGACTAGAACTGGCATTTTGACTCACACCAGCCTATATACAGTCATCCACACCACAAATCTTTGCACTACCTTAAATGTCTACATCAGCCGTGCAACCCCTTAAAACCACCAAAGTCATGCAGTGAGTTATCAGGAATCAAACATTGTAGACAAATTAAATACTTCCAAAAAGTGCACTTTGTTAATAAAACATAAATCTAAACTTTAACACAGGGATGGATATTGAAGCAGCATTCATCCCACCATGTGTTTGATAGAGAGAAAACAGAACAGCCATGAGAAATGTTTCCAGGAAAACTGTTCCTGGACAAAGCGTGGAAACAGTGTTTCTGTCTGCTGCCTGTTCTCCTCTTCAGGAGATTCTATCTCAATTCTGTTAACAAAAGATTCAATAGATTCATTATTTTACTTCTGATTTGACACGATTCAGTCAAATCCAGCATTATTGGATTCTTTAAGGGTTGCATCAGTATTAACACATGGACTAATTAATGATAAACCCAAATCAATGTTTCTTTGCATTATATTGTTCATACACACCTAGACTGAAGCTGCCTCTAACACATTTTGACTCAAAAGTATCTGACTATCAGACAACAGCCAATAATGGATAAAAAAAAATAAAATAAAATGAGAAAGCTGCTGATTCACTGTTAATGTCATCCCTCCACTAATTTAATAAATCAACATTTTTGTTGAAGTTTTGCTGCAGTTTATCTGCTCCTATCTTTTTCCTGTCTACATTTTTGACAGGTACCTGCATCTACTGGCACAGAAACAAAAGGGGTTTAAAGCACCTTATTGGTTCAGCTTTGTCTTAGTAAAGAGCAGAACTAATGGGCTCCTGACTGATATGTCTGAAGGGCCTGAAGGGTGGTCAGGAATGTTTGAATGAATATTTACTCAGACAGGGACCACAACAAAAGGGAAAGGTGTTTAAAAATGTATGTGAGCTGGGTCAGTGTTGGTTGGGCCACTGATCTAGACATCCAGTCATACCAATAAATAGGTCTAAACGGTGTCGGCCCAAAAAACAGGTCAGCCCACTGGAAAAATGCCAGGCAGGCCAAATGGCCAGTCCGTCCCTGATCTGTAAAGACAACCAACTCTCAAAATGTGAAGAATACACAACTCTGGCACTTTGATGGGCTCAATTACAACTGAAAATTCTTTATTCAGTGAGCTGCTTAGATTTATTTGGTCATTGTTTTGTTAGTAATGCAGTATCATTGATGATATATGCAGCCAAAACAAAAACAAACATGACATCTATATTAAGTTGGCTATGAAAGCATCAGGCTTAAACATGATGGACAAAGAATGTCACTTAAAAAGTTCTATAAACCCCTGCATTCAGAGGAATCATGATGGAGTTGTGTTCCTGTATCTTCAACATGACTCCAAATGTATGACTTGTGAAGAGATCCAACACCCAACTGCAGACAAGGGAAGTGTTTGAGGGGAAATTTGTCAGTGATGTATTTTTAATTCCTTTGGTATGGGAGTGTGTGTTCTCAGGCTAGGTTCTTTATGCTCTTTCATTTGGAATTAATGTGGTTCAGGGGTTTTTGGATGTGGATCATACTTTCCATGATTTGCACAAGTGTGGCACAAATACAACTTTTGAGTTTTTTCTCTTTTTTCATACACATTTGATTTTATTCAGATCTCAGGCAATTGTGTCAAGTTATGGAAAAGTAGACTTGGTATGAATCTTCAGAGATTCAGTGACACTGATGTTGTGAATGCAAAGATGCTCAGAACTTAAATTAGATTTTTATGTTGTGCTGAAACTAGTAACAGGTCTTAAATTACCGTACTGCTAAATTTAGACTAAGCAAGATGCATTCTTCTCCCAAAAAAACTGATTGAGAAATCTGCTGGAATAATTATTGCCACTTTTAATGAGCCCTCAATCCAAAGTCCATCCTCTCTTTTCAAACTTTGTTTTATAGCTTGATTAAATGTATCATTGCATGATTATTAAAAGAAAAAAAATGTACAGAACTAATAACAGCTAATATGAGTTGCTAACAATGACTAGTAACAGTCCATTTTACAGGGCCCTTTAAATCAGTCAGAGACATAAAGTTCTGTACTTTCACTTCCTATTCCAAATGTTTCCAAGTATTAAGTACAGAAGGCCTGGAAGACTTTTTTTTTCTCTGGTATCTGCTTATGCTGTTTCAGACAGTATACAGGTCTTCTGATCAAAGATAATAAGCTCCATTTATTATTCAGTAAAGATATGATGACTGTTTACGCATAGTGGGCTTAATGTAAAGCCTAAAACAAAGCCCCTTTCACACACTCCCATTTTTTAGGAAGTCTAATGGAAATGTAATATTTCATTCTCATGGCTGAAAAGGAATTGTGTTTGAATACAACACAGTTTAATATAAAGCCGCAGGATACTAAAAAAAGTCTTTTTTTTTTTTTTTTTTTTTTTTTTTTAATATTCTGTTTTAGAGAAATAAATGGAGCACAAATCCCAGTCTAAAAGTAAAGATGCATGGCGGTGTAGATTTTTTTCTGCATTCTGTTGAATATGAAATAAAGAAAGTGGCAGAAACACACTTTGGGCAGAACGGTGGTGTAATGATTAGCACTGCGGCCTCACAGCAAAGAAGGTTACTGGTACAAACCTGCTGGGTGGGGTCTGAACAGTAGCCTGTCTGTGGGAAGTTTGCATGTTCTCCCTGTGTATGCCCTGCGCTCCGGCTTCCACCCCCCACAAGACATTCATGTAAAGTTAATCACAAGGGTTAATGTTACTTATCACATGTAAGTTGCTCTGGATAAAAGCGTCTGCCAAATGAGAATAGAATAGAAAGCAATTTATTGGGTCATTTTGCATGGAAACTGGTGGATGAAGCAACGATGGGCTCAACAGCTGAATCGAAGGGACAGAAGCGCTGGTTGCCAGACAGAAGGGCTGTTGTAAAGGCCTTGTTGCTTTCTTTCAAATAGGAGCCTCAAGCAAATAAATCAACTCACCTCAGCAGTCTGTTGTGTTTCTTTTCTGCTACTTGGTATCTTACAAAAACAATGCCATGTCTTATGTCTAAATAAAAATAGCTGTACCAAAGAGCCTTGTACCTGCATCAGGGAGATTTTACATGATGTCAACTTGAATCAAAGCTGCTTGATTTTGCTGTGTGTATCACGCAGCAGAAAATAAGTTGCAACATTAGTAGTTCCCTTTTCGACATCACACATTCTTCAGTGTGCCTATTGCACAACAGATCATAGAGCTGAAGTACGGAAAGGATACACCATGCAGCCTCAGTCTGACCTTCTGCAACACAAGGTTAAACATTCGGAGAGAACAATGTGTTTTCTCTTTCTGCCCTTTAACTGCAGTAATAAAGTCAACAATTGTTAAACACACAACTAGTTAGTTAAACTAGGGATTTCTGTGAAAGAGACAATTTTATGTTTTATATTTTATATACTTTCTCTTGAATTTTTATAGGAATTATTTCACTTGAAATCTTACCAGCACATAATCCCATTCATATTTTTCTGTTTTTTTTGTTGAGTTAATGTTAACAAAAACTCATTGTAAAGCTTTGCATGCATGGAATCACATGCCAAGTTATATATAAATGCATTAACAATGCTTTGTTTTATTTTCCATAATGTGTCACCATAACCTTTTACTGTTATGCACATCTCTGAGTGTTGTAAATTCACTCAGAAGATGGTCTGCAAGGTATGACCAGAAGCCATGTGCCCTGAAATGAAACAGTATCCTATTGGGATTTTATCTTCCAGCTGGTCTGAGAGCAGGAATTTTTTTCTTTAGGATCTGGAGGAAGTTTCTGACAAGGCTAGAGTGTCTCTGTTTCCCCTTGTTCAGTTCAGCTAATAGATGACTGGACTCATTTAAAACTTACTAACTTGGTTCAACAGGCTGTAGATATACTAGATGCCTTTGTAACTTTTTTTTTTTATCTTTTAATTCTACAAAAGGATCAGTCTTACACTTCAAACAAAACATTTTTCCTGTTTTCTTTCATTGTATGTTTATTCCAGTCTGGGCCTAAATTAAATTTGACTCTTTAGTTTTTGGGTTTTTTTTGTCCTTTGTTTTTACCCATGAATGAGCCTCTTTCTGAATCATCTAATTTCCATCTTTCATTTCTGTCAGGTGACCTCGGGTGAGCATCAAGAAGAGGCTGACTAATGGAAACATGATCTCGACAGATTTAACAGGTAGGGATGGGTCTGGTTTTTTTGTCTGGTTGTCAAGTTAATAATGACACATTGCATTTGTCAGTCAATCAGAAGTAGTAACATACCTATTTCAGAGATATGATCAGAGTGGTGGCACTGGATGTATGCTTTTATACTTGTTTTTTTTATTATTTTTAATTGTGTAATCCAAGTCATGACAGCTCAGTAAAGAATGCAGTGGCACAGAGATATCACTTCAAACACAATTCTGTCATGAGCCTCAGATCCTTTCAGTGGAACTGAGTAAAGATATGCTTTGATGGCCCACCACAGAGTCGGTGGCCTTCAAACAAACCTGTTGATGGGATTGTGCAGGGCAGCCAGTAGGCTGAATGAGAGGTAATGTATAAGTGTGCCTCTCAGGGTGGTCGTGGCTGTTCGTGGTGGAGGTCAAACATGCTTGACCCCAACATGAGTAGTCATTTTTTTTTATAGATTTTAGTCTCACATTATCTTCTTTCCTTCCCATCTACCTGGTTCTCAGACTAAATGAAGGGGAACTGGGTATGGATGGCAAGGTGCCAGGAGACAGGTACAGTAGATGTGCTGATGGGGGAGGGTGATATGAGCCGGCCTCCCTTGCAGCCCAAGGCAGAGTAAGACATACATGGGCAGGCTGAGACTCTAAGGCAGGTTGGGACCTGGTTCTGTGTGCTGATGCTGCTTTGCTGGAACTCCTCCAAGGTGAGGCACAGGAGAGAAACATGGGAAGGAGTGTACACCAAAGGAGTGATTTAGAAAATAAGGTTAAAGGACAATTGTTGGAAGGGAAAAGCAAAGAAGCAAACCTCCAAACAGGAAGGTAGACAATGATGACGAGTGCTGACCGAAAGCATGGAGTGGTTGTGGTTTAAACAAATGGAAGCAGGTTGTTCAGAGATGATGATATGAGCTGCAGGGGAGAAGAGATGAAGTAAGGGTGTGGGAGTGAAGGTGGAACGTGACTGCTTGCAGGTAAAACAACTCAGAGGTGCAGACAGGCAGAAAGAAGATGAGAAATAGTGATGGATGACTACTTATCCTCTGACACATTGTTCCTTCTCAGGGCGAAAAACAGGCGGGACAGGCAGGTCCACCACTTTGCTGCCATGACTACCGCAGGGTTGAGTGGTTGGTGTGCGGGGGTGGACAATGTAATGTCATTTTATGGGAGGGTGCATGTACAAGCACAGGTACACACAGTCTGGGTTGTCAAGAGGCCACCTACCTGCATTACCTCATCTGACGATATGCTGAAGATAAAAAGAGGAAGTCGTGAACTTATCACAACCTTCAACTCAGCTACTTCTGTGCATATTTTAGATGAAGATTTATGTTTTTGCTTCAGAAGTCTAAAATTAGGTGCACACATCTTTCAAACCGGAACTTTACACATTATGTCATATTTTGCTGTAGAATAGAGTCTTATAGGTGATTTCTAACTTTTCCATTTTAAAAGTGTCAGTGCCTTTTCTGTGGAAAATGAATGCAACCATTTTTTTTTTTTTTTTTTTTTTTTTTTGCTGAGGGAATCATTTGACATTTGTGTTGGTTACATTTTAGGTAACTCTGCCTACACTGTGAAAAAAGTGCCATGAAAGATTATATTCATCTAAAGTTCTTTTAAATGAGGATGAGAAATGTGTCGATGTTCAAACAAGTAGGGTTTTGGCCTCTGTTGATCATTAGTTTCTGTATTATGTTTCTAGGATCAAACTAAATCCTGGCTTGGACCATGGACCAGCACCTCCTGCAGCAGATGTTTGCTCCTGGCATTACTGCTGACAGCATGAGCTCCATCACTGACAATCTAACTCTCAAGATCCAGCCAGGAACTGGAACTTGGAAAAGCTTTGACATAAACTCAGCAGGACAGCAGAGGGTACTCTGCTGCTTAAATATGGTGGAACAGATCATTTCACATCTGGAGAAGTGCTCACTATAAAGTCAATGTGATAAGTACAGGTTTACAATTGTTACTTTGCCCTTTTACATATTTCTTTGATTTTTCTCCTGAGTGCAACCACGGTTGATTTTTTTTATTCTGCATGTATGTATGTATGTATAAAATTATATATATATATATATATATATTCTCATGACCAAACGAGGTGCCTTTCCTGTAATCTAACATAAGCTTAAGATATCAAAATAAAGATAGTCTGCTGTCTAAACAGAATTTGATCTTGCAAATATGATTTCTCAGTCAGTTGGGTATAACTTCAAATATTTTAGTCACAGTCACAAAGAAGCCATTGAGAAGCCATCAGGTTGTTGATGACTGTAAACTTTCTTGCTTTTGATCTTGCATTTCTTTTAGACACATTGGCAGCCCAGAAGTGTAAGTCAGTAATCCTGTCAGGCTGTCTGTTCTGTTCATGATTAAATCTCTATGACATATCTGAAATAAAAAAAACAGAAAGAAAATTGGTTGTCTGTTTGTCTTGTCATTCCTGCTGCAGATTTATGTGATTAATAACTGACAAGGTTCCCTAATGATGATTGTTACTTGAGCATATATGCATCTCTTCAGTCACTGTTTATGATGCTTGCTTCATTTCTAGCAGGGCCGGTCTGTCTTGGTCATAAATAATGGATATAAGTCAACACCTGAAATGCGTGCATGTAAACCTAGCCATGCGCTTTAAAATGCTGCTGCATCAGCTTCACATCTGATGCTGGTGATGTGTGTTTGGTGCAAGAGGTTCTATTATTTTCTTCTTTTTCCCTCCTGTGAAGAAAATGACACGTGAAATAATATGACATTTAAACTACAATGAACTGGGTTTTAATTGGAATTCACAAGTTTTACCTTTTCTGAGTAATCAATTTTAAAAATGATCTAAGTTACTGAAAAAATTTAGTGGAACCACAAGGACTTTTTTTTTTTTTTTTTTTCTGTTTTCTAACTAAACAGAAGATGACTCAGGTTTCTATAAACTCTGTATGTATAGTGTTGACAGAGAAGTTGCATATAAATGTCACAGTCTGGGTCAACATTAGTCAAGCTCCAGGGAGTTTTCAACCATTTTGAGGACAGAAATTCCCAGACGAGCCCTTGTCTTCTGTAGAAAGACATTGCAGTGTTACATTACAAATGCACATGTTGTTTTTCATTATTATTATCTGAATGCATTTACCAGTGACTTTCTATTCAAATGTCGTTCACTGTCAATTCCGCTTTAGGATGGGCGAGAGCTATGACACCAGTGGGGGCTGGGACATGGACACAGGAGTGGGGAATAGGGAAGTTGCTAAGGGTGCAATTATTCCTTGAGAGGTTGCATATTGTTGTCTTTCTCTCTATGATAAAACAAAGCCGAGCGGCCTGGGTTCCACTGCAGTTTGTTCGGGCTTTTATTCTGGTGCTTGACAATGTTCTGACAAGTTGTTCAAAGCATCATAGGGATTATATTAAGAATCAGATGGGAGGGGGGTACAAGGTCAGCGCAATAGCAAAAGAGAACTGTGGAACGAAGGCCCCCTTCACCGATGTTTTCGAGGCTGAGCTTCATGACATCTTTATGGCTCTGCTTATGGTCAACAACATTAGCATGTCCACAATGCATTTCTCTGCTTGTTGGCCTTCCCCCGCTTTTTTTTTCCCTCCTCAGTTTTTCTCACACACACATACACATAAACACGACTTAGGGGGAAAAAAAATGACCTCTCTGCTGCTCTCAATTCACTGCACTTCTATAGACTTGAATGGACCGGCTCAACAAAAGGTGACATAATTTTCTCAGGGTTTGATTGGCCCCCTCCTCGCCACAAGATGACATCATGCAACCCCTGCTGCAACACATTAACGCCACCACCAGCACCATCACGCACACACTCACTAGCCCCCTCTGTTCTTGGATGCTGGGTTGTCAAGACGACTGGACGAAGGGGCAGGACTTGGCAATGCATTGCAACTTGGCTGTCCATAATGAGCTCAGGCAGCGTCACTCTTGTGTTTGTGGTAAGCAGTCTTGGGAAATGATACAGAGCGATGGGAAGGAGAGGAGCAATGTGGAACACTGTCTCAGATATAATGATGGGATATTTTTCATTCCAAAACTCCTGATTTATCTGCGTACAAAAAAAAAAGTAGACCAGTTAAAAGTGTTGAGTCATAAACTGTTTATGTCAACCATTTGCCATTTGCCAAACAATGAGCTGTTTATTTGAGGTTCCCTCCTCAGTTAGTGTAAACCTTATTTTTCCTTGGATGGTGAAAATGGTATTTTAGAAACATAGATTTCTTTTTAATCTGATATAAACTATTTTCCTTGTTAATTTATTTTTTGTATAATACGAATCTCAATATGCTCAAATTATTAAAGGCTAGGATTCAGACTTCATTCTCACTTTCCAAACATCAAAAGTAAAGTTAACAACTTGATTTCATGGGTAAAATCCTTTCCCTGTTTGTCAGTGTTTTCACAATTTAAAAAGAGAGCACTAATTGGGGTGTTCCTTACTTCATTGGTTTATGACATAAAGTAACACATTCTGGGTTCTCCCACAGTCTCAAAGCCAGAAAAGCAGCCACTGGCTGCGTTACAGGGCACGGCTCAATCTCTGACCCTGACTGAGAAATGCCACTTTTCATCCCTGTGCACATTCAGAAACATTACAGGCTATGTGCACCAAAGTATCACACTCATACAAATGGCCACTTCCCCTTGGAATTGTCATTAATGAGGATAATTTGAAGTGAGGTTGACATAAACTCAAGAGCCAAACCTTGTTGGTTCCAAACACTCCTGCAGCATAGACGCCTTTGAGCCTGCTCCAAACCATTTCCTCAAATTGGAGCTGTAACTAAAGAAAAAAAAAAAAGAGAATTACCACTTGGTTTTGGAGTAACTCCATGTTTTATGTTCATTATAACATATTGCATTTAGAGTCATGTGTGATGCACGATGGTGATTTCCTGCTATATATTTCACTGGTTTAAATGGTGAACATGTGATAACTTTCTCCTGTTGCACCCCCAAAATTACTCTCTGTCTGTATCTTATCCATCAAGCCAAGTATTTTACCCACTAAAGTGATCATCTTTTCAGTTTCATGCTCTCTCCTTCTTTTTCTTCCATGTACTGGGATGTGATTAACTGTGGTGTAGTGGGCTAGGCCCCTCCTTTGACTTCACTGGAAGAGAACATAGCTTTAGTGGGTTTTTGAGCTTGGATGAGCATAGACTGGGTATCGGTTACCTCTGGCTTGCTAAGGATGCGTGGGCTCCCAACGACCATGACGTCGATCCACACAGCTCCACTTGCACAAAAGAAATGGTGGGAATCTGCTGCTTTGCCTTTAGCCTGTATTTTCCACAATTGTTCTTTATTAGAGCAATCTATTTTCCAACAGGTTTTCACCTTCTAATGTGTCATGGGTTTTACCTTGACTTTCATTGTGACTGCATTTTTCCAAGCAAGAACTTTATCAATGCATCAGCCACAAATTGATTGTGACATTAAGGTTATGTTCTTCCCCAAATTCATGAAATGTGCAGCAACATTTCTGGTTTGTTTAGAGTGACAGCCTTGATTGGCAAGGTGACATAGATGAGGGAGTTGCATGGCAAACCATCCCTCAATCTCACCCTCTCCATCCCTCAGCTCTGTCACTCTCTCTGTTAATCCTCATTTAGAGGGAGAAGGGGAGACTCGGGAAGCAGGAGAGGATGAGGAGGAGGGGAGCAACACAACAGGCCAAAGGCTCCACTGACATCCATGGGAATCTGCAGATCCATTCAGTGGCAATTATCAGCATCAATGTGGAGAGGCAGCGGCAAGGCAAGGGGGTGTGGGAGAGTTTTGGGGGTGGGGTTGGGCATAGTAAAGGGGATTGGGGGAGGGTCTTCCCAGGATGAAAATAATAGTGTACTGGGAGAACCAATAGGTTTGAATGAGAGTGAAAGTGGTGGTGATGTGAGTTTACTTTTAATTATCACAAAGATGATGTGAGCTTGATCTCATGAGTAAGCACATTTTGATTCAGATTTGATTCAGCTCCCTTTTCTCTGATCTATTGAAAAGTGATTACAAGAAAGATCCTGTTTAGAAACTGAGTGAAGCATATGACCATGTGAATTTCCCATTTGATTAAGTTATTGTTTAAAGTATTTTGTTTAATCAAATATCCAAGTTTGACTGTATATCAGTGTTGATTACTGAACCTTATAGTGTTTGAAATGATGTCTTACCTAATTAATGTCCAGTTAAATTAGACTTCGCCATACTTTTTCATTGATGTGTAACAAAAGAGAAAATATCCTGTGAATATGTATTTCCTTCCTGTGTGAAATGAAATGAAGTGGCATGACAAACATTCTCAAGTCAAGGATGCCAGGTCTCTGCGCCTGCCCCCATCTCTACATCATACATCACTCTGACAGGCCATTTCACTCCTGGATTCAGAATTCAGGCTGAGAGACCACCTCAAACACTTTGCCTTGTCCCTCCTTGGTGAGAACGTCACTCCCATCCCGCTGAGCACCACGTTTGAACTTTGGCCAAGTCAGAGAGCCAAATCTGTCCAACAGGGGAAATTATGACAAATGATTTATAGTCTCTCCCCTTTTTTTCAGTTGAAAATCAGAAATTTTCCAGCAGAGGGAGATTCACCACAGCACCTTCAGCGGCTTGACCTTTACTAGCAGTTAAAGAGGAACAACTGCATTTAGATGGAAGACTCTAAAACTTTTAGAGGTCTGTGTTGCTCATTTCTTCTTTCTTTGAAAAACAAAAAGGTCAAGTCAAAGGTCACTTGGCACTTGTCCTCTTCATTTGGTGATATTCTGGAGTTTACCTTGGGAAACACTGTCAGATGAACATGTCTCATTATGCCTCCGGTGAATTTAGACATGTGGTGTCAAGTTGTCAACAGCAGGGACAAATGATGTCTATATGTAAATCTGTCAGGATGAAGTAGTATGCAGATGGGATGACAAAGTTCTTGAAATGAAATTCAATATAAATATATATAAATATATATATATATACATGTATATATATATATAAATATATATATATATATATATATATATATATATATATATATATATATATATATATATATATATATATATATATATATATATTTAGTAATAAAATGCATTGAAAATATGAAAATATTCAAGTTAAAATACTGTTCTTCTCATCATGCAACTATACAGTATGTTACACTGTTACTTCATCATTTCAGCTTATGTCTAATGCAAAATGGTATTTACATTGAGGTGTAACTCTTTTGTACCCCAAGTGCAAATTGAGATTATGTTCATTAATAATCTACTGACTGGTTTTTGCTTTACTTGCTTACTGTTGTGCTGGTTATGTGAGTTATTATGAGAAATGTCATCCCAAATTATTAAAAGAGAGAAAAACCAACAGATTATTTGAGTTTTACTTGTATGAAGTTTTAGACTATAACTGAATGAAAAGAAATGTTCTTTAAAGGAATAAAGTATAAATTTGCTCTTTGATGTGGTGGAGAAGAACGTTTAAGTGATGTAGAAGTAACTTAAATTTAGTATTCACTGCAGAACTATATGGTTTGTTTCCTCATATTCAAACAGCCAATTGCACTTGCTGTAAACTCACATATTTCCTTAAATGTACAGGTAGACTTGTGGCTTTAAGATTATTTTCCATGAATTATCTTTTGATGACAGACACTGAGGAAACACCTTTTCAAATAAAATTTCACAGCCTGGCCAAACTGGCCAAACTCACAGCTAATAGAATTTCACATATGACACTGCAAGAAAAGAAAAGAAAAATTTTTGTATGTAATCACTGAACCTCATTTTGCTACACTTGCTTCTCATTTTAACCATAATTGGATGAGGAAAATAAGATTCTTGGAATATAGATCTATATTGAGAAAGCCTCAAGAAACACATGGAATCAGCTAAATCACGATGTTCAAACAATAGCGCACACATTACACGCTTATAATAACAGTTTGTCTACACAGAATTATCAGAGAATGAACTATAAGGAAGCTCAGTAAAACAAACAACACAACTAAAGGAACATAAACCATTAGAAACAGAAACTGTCCCCATCATGAAGCGGTGCTGGTCAAACAAAACATCTGCAACCAGATCTGCCTACTTTCAGATCATATTTTATGTCATGACGCAGCAGTTTGCTGATGGTTTGTGATGAAAAAAATTCTCAGTTTAAGTCACTTGTGACCAGAATGGATTGTGTGTTAAAACAGTGAAAACTAGCTCAGTGGGTATGTAGAGTGAATGTGTTGATGAGAAACTAAGGAACATAGTGGTAATGGGGCTGTCATTGAGTGTGTGTATGTGAAGAAGATTATTGTGTGGTGTGTGTTTTAAAATTAATACTTGAAAAAAAAAAATACTTGCATATGCAGGCTTTATTTAAAGTGGAACTATTATGTGTATTTCAGGCTAATTTATTTTTATTTCTGAGACCAGAAGGGCTGGGATTGATCGAGTTATTGTCACAAATCGCTTAATTTACTTCAGACCGACCCTCTCTGTAGGCTGTCAGATCAGCCTGTGGGCAAAACGAGTGGATTGAGACTCTTCCGCATTAAGCCCCGCCTCCCGCCACTTCGCTACATCGGGAGCGCGCACTGCAACTGCTTTCGCCGTCATTGTAACATCTCATAAACAGAAGGATTAGGGTAATATGAACTCAATAAAAAAACAAACAAAATACAATGTCAACACATAGCATACAGCCCTACATGTTGGAACCTGAATCAGCTCAGAAAACTCCAAATACCATAATAGCACCCCTTTAACATGTAAAGCACTGTGTTTTGCTGGTTACAATAAAAGTTCTTCATAAATAAAATTTGATTTGATTCACAGTGTTTGTCAACCTCATAAAGCCTGGTTGCATGGATACTGTCTTATCATACATGAAAAAAACAGAAGCTGCACAACCTGCATGTCACCAGAAAGTTAGTAAGGCACATGTAGAGTGTGTTTATACCCTTGGGGACACATCGTAATATGCTAGCTGCAGGCTGATGACATTATTATTAGTGGACAACCAAAGTGTTCTTAAAAGGCCATTCCACATTTTTTCCCCACTGTATTGGGCATTTAATTGTGAGGTTTTATTGGAAATGTTGTTATGTTGTATTGACTCGAGTGACAGTGTTCCTACCTCCCACACTGCAGGAATCCATTGGTCAGGGAAAGCAGTGACCCCCTGACACATGCACACACAAAGTTCCTTTTTACATGGAGTACTTGAATTTCGTTTCCTGATGTGTAAAGTTGGCAGAGGGGTGAGGAACAACAAGAACTCACACATCCATCGATCACGACGATAGCACAAACAAGATGGTAGTGCTGTGTCAACCATGTCGTGGCACTGTATACAACTGGCTCCCTGTGTCTTTTTTGCATGTAGACCGATCATATTCATTTAGAAATCTGGGCAGATATTTTCTAATGCACAAACGTGTTGTAACAAATGGACATGTAGCTCAGATAGCCAATGAGCCAGATAAGAGCTGTCATTCCTGTGTCTAGCCTGGTCGATGGCCATCAGCTGCAAAGGTAGCAAGCCTTTGTTTACACTGACAGTGAGGCCTTCAGCACCAACCCACCGAATCCACTGCTTCATCCTGCTGCAAATGCATCTCCACAATGATAACTGTAAGGCAGCCATATTTCGAAATGACAAAAAAAAAACCAAAAAACACATACATGCTTTCTCTGTGAGACCAGGAGCACTTTTATCAAATTTGATATGATTTTCTTTAAAAGAAAGAAAATACACTAAACTAAACCCCAGACCAGAATACAATAGTTTTTACCTAAAATTCATATCATTGGGATTAATGGCTGATAATAATACCAACAGAGGTTAAAAGTTAGGTCCAACTTGCATCTGGTGTGCAGAGAAATCAGAAGAATCTGACACAAATTTAGACCCGCTTTTATCTCAAAACAGAATATGGTCATAATACCGCAGACTCAGGCTTTTTGTTCCCTTCTGTTTGTATTTCAAAGGCGGCTTTGTCTTCCTGTTCATCCTGCTTGAAATGTAGCCCAGAAAGTTGATGTTGCATGATCTTATCAGGAAGCCCCACAATGTCCCTTTACTCAGCAGAAATTCTAAACCTTTCCTACTTCTTTAAAAGTCCTGCAGTTGAAACCGTATATTATATTTCTTAGTACATCAAGTTCATGAGGATAATGAGCATCTCATTGGGTAAATATTATATTTGCTAAATGTCTTAGAGTAAACTACTTACTTTTAACTATGGTGCAATGAAAGAAAACATTCACAAAATGCTGAGTGTTGCTCAAATGAAAAGCTTATTTGTGAGCCATATGGTGTAGAGTGTTAGCTTGTTTTAACACTAGCTTTCCTTTTATGTAATAATATAACAGTGTTTCTACTATTTATTTAAAAAATGTCTGGACAGGACTCAGCAAATCCATTTGTAAACGCATCACAGTAATTATGTTGAGTTACTCCACAATGTTTACTAAAAGTAAACACTGTTTACCCATTTAAAGGGAATTTATTTTTCTGTAGAGAACCATTTTCCCCTATCAGTCAGGGTTCTGGAGTGAAATGCAGCAGTAGCTTCTGTGCATAGCAGCATACATATTGTATGTGTGAGAGAAAGACTGGAAGCTGTGTGTCTCACACCCCGCTCTGAAAGATCCATTGCAAAATTCTTGTGCCAAAATGTCTATTACACTGACTATCATTGTATATATTGCTCAACTTGAGAACATGCAGGAACCTCTAAAAGTACATTCACTGCTTTGTTTGTGTGCTTCTGTCAGGTGTGTCGTAAAACACTTTCTTGCATGCTATTATTAAACTCTTTCTGTGAAGTTAATTGTTCTCACTTGTAGTCAAAATGCACTCCCACATCGAATCCTCCTGAGAATCACTGTTAGCAAATCATTCCATCTTCGCCTGAAGCAGCTTGAATGACTTTTCTGTCTTAGTTAATGCGAACTGGCACCTGTTGAGAACAGGCCCGGCTTCTCATGAGGATATAGTAGAAATAATTTATGGTCTTATTTCAGCTCACTATTAGTGCACGTAGCTTCTTTCTTTACTGTTTTCTGTTCTGTAAGAATGCACAACACGCACCTCTGAATTAACCCATTTTTTCTCCTAAGTTGCGTAACCTTTAATCAACCCCCCCCCCCCCCTTAAAAAGAAAAACAAAATAGAATCTGATCCCACTGCTGAGTTTTTGCTTAACACATATTGAGAACAATACCATAAACACACCTTGTATCAAGCTATCATTCCTGTTTTGATACAGTCTTCTCACATTTCAGCCCCTGCATCCATTTAAGGCACCTGGGAACTCCCTGTGAGAGAAAGAGCAAGAGATTACTCAGTATAATAGAAAAAAGGGAAGTTTTATTGACTTTGTGATATAGGCTGGGGAAAGTTTAGTTATCTGAAGAATCCCTCCGGCGTTGCATGTATTTAGGTCTTCTTTATATGTTGGAGTTACTCAGCAAGGCAGTGGACTTGGGTGTGAAGCTGCGGGTTTACAGCTGGAGCCAAGCTTTGCATAATCACATGATTAGTGTGATGGTCATAATGACAGTGGTGATGGGGTTATCAAGAGGTTATGATCGGCTAAAAGAACTTGAGTTTATTGCCGCAGGGGGGACCGCAATGTTTTTCAGCTTTTGCATCTAGGTCTTAGTTAGAAATTGGTGTAATTTCAAACTATTTAAGGAGAGGATTTCACACAGCTTACATGGAAGTGATAAAACCTAATTTTTACGAGAGGAATTGCTTTAAATGCACATTAAAAATGCTTTCTGTGATTGATTACAGCGAGTGTGGGATGGATGGGAGTGAAAGAGTATCTTGGGACTGGTACACATCCTGTCAGCTGAGCTCTTCTACCGCTCCCTCCTTCCTCATTTGCTCCTCTTAACAGCTGGTGCTCCCAACTGCATGCAGGGTGATGTGTGGGTTGAAAAAGTCTCTCCTCGGAGTCTCCAGCTGAATTGGGGCTTGGCCTGGAGTGGTGCTTTGGGGTTACCTGACCTTTTGCCCCCTAGGTTAACCTCTCAGCTTCATCTCTCCCTTGGGCCAAACCCATTGCCATACTGAACACATTAACTCAATGACCCCCTGTGTCCTGCTCACTGATACACGGGGCGCTTCATTTTCACTCAGCAAAACAATAGCTGTTATTTCACACTTTAAGATGCTCAAATAGTATAAATCTTTTCTAATGAGTAGTGTGATGAAACATGAGCGAAGAATAGACCATATGGATGGGAGAAAAGCATTCAAAACATGCTTGCTTATACTGCGCCGGGGCATTTTAGGACACAGTCGCACCAAAAGCAGGCTCAAAGTCCGTTCAGATAGAATTAGCCGTATGTACTTGGCAGCTCCTGATTGAAGCTGAAGGTTGGGTTTCCAAGGCAGCAGGCTGCAAGGCTGCCAGGCAGGTCAGGTGGGGAGCTCAAGGCTGGGTGACTGCCGCAGGATAGCACCACTCCTCCCTCAGCCCCTGATCTGCCCAGCGTGCACAGGACTTAGGGCAAAAGCCGGGGATTATCTCTACTGCACTTCCACCTCTACCACCCACCGCCTCCTCGCAATCAACACCACGCACTACTTCACCTCCCTCTACTCTAACCTGCAACTGCAGACGGGACACCCGCATGCACGCATCGTTTTCATGTCAGTCCTTAACATGCTGGCTCATTTTCATGTCATATCTCTGCAGCATTTTCTGTCTGAATTTATAGAACCTGATCAACATTCACCTTCTTCAGCCAAACACTGTTTGCTTAATAACACTTTTTGTTTGATGGGATTTGAATCCATGTACTTTATTACTTTTTTCTTATGCTCGAGACGACAAACAGGAACTAATTCTTGTTTTTCATGTTCTTTCTAATTCCTCCTTGGTTACTCACCCACACAGTCACTCGCTGCTCTCTGATCAGCTCAAACAGCCATTACAAAGACTGACATATAAAGACTGACATATAAAGATAAGGCATTTTAAACTGTTCTAGAAGACTGATAACTTATGGCATGGGAAAAAAAATAAAGATATAGTTTCTGTAGTGTAGATTTGACCTAATATTCCCTCTAGAAACAAACACTTCCATGGCCTTTGATTGTTGAGTTGCGGCTTTTTATATAGCTTGCATGATTTTACATATCCTCTTGTTATAAAGCATTAAGATTAGATTCTTTTTGGGAAAAAAAAGACCCAAAGAAAGGACCCAATGGCCTCTACTTTACCCTTTGCTGGACTTCTCTCCACAGGACACTACTTAAAAAGGGAGCTTATGTTTCATTTCCTCATAACTCATTACCTACTGAGTGTTCTACATTTCCCCTGGCTCTCTCATTTTGCTTCTCACTGCTCTGGTCTGTCCTGTGCAGAAATAATATGATCACACCTCCAAAGAACCTCACTCTAAAAGGTTACTTCACTCTCATGATGTCATATACTGACATGCATCTTGTCTCTGTGTGAGCTGCAAAAACAAACAGCAACTAAATAAGATGGCTACTGATAGAAACACCACAACAAATCAGCATTCGCAATCAGATGACATCAGTTCGCCTCTGGTTGACCCTGTAATGCTGCAACAAAAGGTTACAGAGATAAAAGAACAGAAGACTCATCAAACATAACATGATATCATACAGATCTGGTTGGAAAGGAAATAAAACATAAGAGGATATCACCATGTTAATAGAGATGGAGCTTTTGTAGATGTTCATTTCAGGTGTAGTTGGATTTTCAGGGGTTTACAGAGGTTCTGCAGCAGCTTAAGACAATGGCACACTTTTTATATTACAACTTATGTTAGCTAGACGTTACATTTCTCATGTGTTTCTCTTAAAGGTGGTTCTGATGGAAGTTGATACCAAAAAGATTCCTGTCTGACTAAAAGATACAGAACAGTTTCTGTAGTCTACCCTGCTCAGATTTAGATGAGCTCAACGAGGTAAAATGGCCTCTAAAAAGTGGATACGTGGTTACATGCTCTCACATGCACATGCTACCTGCAACTCATCTTGGCTCCATCTCTAGGGTAGTTGTTTGTGTCTCTGTATGATTATGTGCATATTGAAGATTGAAGGATAAGAAGCATAGTAAACAAATCATGGGCTTGATAGCAAAGGGGATATTGACAAAGACTTTTTGGTAATGCAGCAATTATGGCTGTGGAAACAATGATGACGTAATTTTAGGCTGCAAGTGAGAGCCACTGGTTTTATGGAAGTTTGTTGCTTTACTTCAATTGGTGGACAAATAGGTGGGAAAGGAGAGTTAAAGCTTAGAAAGTGCTCTCAGAGGTTGTGGTGGAAAGCAGGTTATGTGAGAGTATGCTATGGGAAGGGCCGTAATGGATGTGATATGCCAGGGATTACATCTTATTTACCTTGTCTTTGGTATGCACTTGTGCATAAAGTGCATGGCATATCTGCATGGAGAACATGGAAGCAGATCATAGTGTATAAAAGATTTATATAAGACATCCCCTAAACCTTCCCCTCTTCCCCATTCCCATGTCTCCTTGGTTTCTGTAAACCATTCTGCAGGCACGTAGCCACTGCAACCCTCCCCTCACCTGCCATTGTCTGCAAACACATTGCCCTCACACACTGCTGGCAAATGGCCATGCAAGATTGTAGACCACATTTGCCTGCATGAAAAAATACCTCCACCTGATAGATAGTTAAAGCACAATGCTGGTTGGGAATTACAAGCACTGAAGTAGCAGCTGTGCAGTTTTATATTTCAGTGTCACTTATCATTTAATCTGGCAAACAGTTTTAGACCAGCAACCCAAATTTAAAGCCTAGTTCGCTCTGTCCCCTAATTTTGATTGAAAACACGTGTACAGCAGTGGTCAAACAGAATAAGGAAGTATTGCGGGTTATACAGGAAGTTTAGCCAAAGGCCTTTAATCTATATTGGTTTAGCAAGATCAGGGTTTACAAAAGACAACGCATTTATCTAGACTGGTTTTGGGCTTGACAATCTTTGTCATATTAATCTTGCATTTACTGCCGTTGTAGCTGGCAGAGAGCATTGAGCAATCCATTGTTGATTGCTTACAGAAGATTAACATGACAAAACAACCTCAGTCCAGATGAATTAAGATTCTCAGTGCATGACTGACATGTAGAAATAAAGCATGAAGGGCCAAGCTTGCGCAAGGGTTAGCCCAATTAAAACACATTACTTTTGGATCTTTCACTTGCTGTAGTTTGAGGTGAAACCAAAGGCCTTGCAGTCTAGGTGGGCTTACTGTGCTAGCTTAGCTTTGACAACACCTGGGACTGTTTAGCATCCTGGCTGGAGTGAGATAGAGAGCTGCTGGAGAAAGTTCAGCTCTGTGGGAGAGGAGTGAAATTTACAAAGAGAAAACGGACTTTCTAATGTAAGCATGGCAGGAATGCTGCCATATGTCCAATGTCAAAACTATAAGTCAATTCACACATAATGTCTCACTTAGTATATATCATGTACAGTGTCATTCATATGGTTCACAAGCTGTAGAAAGTAACAGAAAGACAGATATAAAACATTCACAAGAAATTAGATTAATAATTAAACTAGTATTCACAGCTGCAAAAAAAGAAAGAAAAAAAAAACATTAACAATACTTATATTTTTAATATGTTAAAGTTTAAGGTAGTGCATAAAATGCTGTTTCAGTTCTTTGGGGTTGTGAAAGAGCAACGCACCTCATGCATGCAGCTGCCAGATGATGTACTGTGGCTTAAACACCCTCCCTGAGATTAGAGCCGGATTTAGAATGAAAGCATACTGTTTATCCTGCTTATTAATCAAACATTCTCTCCTTCAAAAATTTGTCTTTTCTGTCTCACTGCTCTTTGAATAGGATGTATTCTTTCACCACTAAAGTTTATTCTTGAAAGGTACTGTTTCATTATCTTTCCATTTTCTATCCCATGCAGTTTTATTTTTCCATGTTAGTGCAAAGTTATAGAAGTGGTTCCACCTCCACAGCCAGTTGGCAGCAGTTCTTGATCTGGCTCCAGTACTCCAGCATGGCAGCTCGGTCTCTTTGCATACAAAGACTGTGTCCCATGTCTTTAGGTGTTCACATTAGGGGAAGGGTCATCTCAGTTCTCTTTTGAATGAAGGGGAAGGGCTAAGGGTGAGGACCAAACAACCCTCCAAGTGAAGACAAACCAGGACTGCACCTCAAATGAAGGGGAATAAAAAATTTCCCAACATGCACCTGCTACATTGCCAAAGATAGTGACAGAAGGAAGGCAGGACACTCCGAAAAGAATATTCATAATTAATAACAATGTCAAAATTATTTAACATTGTTTTCCATATTGTGGCCATTTATTTCCAGTCCTGTTCATCACAGGGTTTGTTGTCAAAATTGCTGACTTATCACAAACCACTGTCACAATTGTTTGTAAGCATAGTTCTCCATGAGTGTATTATAACATTACAAGATAATGTCTCTGTACTATGTATTGAACACAAACGCCAAACTATTTCCACAGCCCAGGCAACTGAAACAGTAATTGATTAAACAAATATCTATAGGTGGCATCTTTGTATGTTGACATCAGTTTATTACCATTCAGTTGTCATGGATACTTAGCAGCGAGCAATGACTTCTGACAATGTACAATGGTAAAGTTGGGGTATCTTAAAGAGATGTTTTCACCCCTACCCCTGACTACTTTGTTTTAAGAGAGAAAGGCTAGGGAAAAGCAAAGGGTGGGGCTAAAGTCCTGGGTCAGTAAGAGGTGTGTCTTGATTTTGAAAGTCATACCAGAGACCAGGGTAAAAGCTCTTTGCCGTATGGGGCAGAGCGTAGCTCAAAAAGTTTTGACCTGATGAGACAACCACAAACACTTTACTAGCTCAGACTATTTTTTTTTTTTGGGGGGGGGGGGGGGGGGGGGGGGGGGGGGGGATGGGGGGCTGCAATTCCACCTCCATGTTCTGGGCTGCATTTGGGTTTTCTTGATCTGCCCAAACAAAACCGCAAAAGTTATGGGTCTGATACAGTGAGACTGTCAAACAGCCCTTCAGCTCTGCAGAGCAGTGAGGTCATAGACTGTATGCCCCAGCCTAACACTTGGCATATGGCATGGGAACTCCTTTTGAATCTCTCTCACTGCACTTACCTCCTATTCCCTCTTTTTCTCCTTCTTCTGTTTCCATTTGCCCTCAAAATCATCCAGCTTCCTTTCAGGAATCTGACATCTTAACACCTCATCATCCTTCAATTTTCTGGCCTGGAGTAGAAGCAGTGGAAACATATGGTATCTATATCATGCTTATATGTTACTCATCTTTGAATCTCTCCCATTCTCATCCATGCATGCTGAACCAGCTTTCCCACACAACAAAAATCACTGGGGTGTCTCCATCTTGGCATTACAAGATGGTGCCATGACGTGAGGTATTAGCATACCAGCACTACTGCCAAATGGACTAAATGGATTATAAGGTATGTTTTTTCTACTTCTTTATGTTAAGAAAGGTATCATCTCTGAAGCAAAACCTCTTACTGAATAAGAAAGCACCAAATTCCCCATGTTTCTTCTTCTCTCTCTTGTAAATGTTCTTTTCCAGAGATAGAGACATTTACGGCATGATAGGGGTGTTGGTTTACACGTTTAATGTAGAAAAGACTCTTGTGGCCCAAAAGGAAGACAAGTGACAACAGAGCAAAATGAAATCCATGCAAATTAGATATGCATATGGGAACCAGCTCTCCAGTTTTTCGTTTGACACTTGCTGAGTGAAACATTTGCCAAGTAAATGTAAATAGGAAAGAGGAGAACTTTAGATTTCCTTCCACATGTGTGATGTAGTGACTTGCAAACTGAAGAGAGTTACACTCCCACAGATCGGTTACTGCCTGGGCAAGCTCCAAGGGCAATTTTCTTGTACTATATTAGCAATAATCTTCTGTTTTTCTAACTGTGGTGAACTTTTATACATGACAAGACATGCCAGTTTTGGGAACATATTCCTTGTCGGTCATACATTGCGTTGTTCTAGCACTTTCAGACACAAAGGTGCCAGCATTGTTTCTATAATGCTCCCTCTGCTCAAGCTTTAATTCATTATTTTACTGTGAGATAAAGAGAGAGAAGAAAAAAAAATCCTCACTTCCTACATTAGAACGTGTCATGTTTCTGTTTCACACAAACAGCCCGTTGTCTTCCAGTGCAATTTACCTGTCCTGTAGCCATAAGGGCTGTTGTTCCCTTTCGCTTTGTCAGGGCCCACAGCACAGTTCACTTAGAGGACAGGCTTATATAGATGTTGTCTTGGTGATGCACAACATCTTGAAAATGAAACAGGTTTCAAGTTATAGGATGTCTGCACAAGCAAAATGCCTAAAACCAGACAAAATTGGTTGGAACCCATGAAATAACCGCTGTCAACATGATAATTTTTCAAGATAAACTTTAACGGCTTATAAATACGTCAAATGAACAGGACTACAGTTTGTGGCCTAGAAGGGAGAACTATTGTGCTTGCCAAGTCTGATGCCACAGTTGTGTCCCACCCTGCTCTGACTTCCTACTGTGTCTAAGGCCTTAGGCCAAGTGTGTATGAATACACAACACACTGCTCAGACTCGTTTGACCTGTCACTAAAGCTGGAGAGTATCACTCCAAAAGAATTGTTTGCACTGCTATATCTAGTGGCTATGTGTAAACTGTTTTTCCACATTTGCATGAACTAATAGGCATGTATGAGATGTGTGAACTAAAGTTAGTGATTCAGGGAAGTAAAGTGTTGTACTGTGTTTGGACGTTGGATGAGTATCTCGACAACTGGGGCTTGTGAACAGATTGGACCCAGCAAGCGTTTATAACCCCTTACATGCCTCAGAATGTAAGTGTTTTATTGTGCATCACTTGAAAAGACTAACTATGAATCTGTCATCAGATTGCAGCCTTTCCAAATCTTACTAGCTACTTTATTATCCCATGCCTTAGAAATTAAGAGGGAGATTAAGAGAGGAAACAGAATGAGATGAAAGAACTTGTGAGGGGTTGCCAAAGTTTTATGGCATTATTCTGCTTGTAAAAGAACGCTGTTGATGATTTCACATTAGTGGAAAATTATTCATAAGTCAAGTAGCTGCAGAATGACAAGTCTCTCAGAGATTCCCGGTCCCTAACAGGATCATGACTTGTAAACAGACTGGAGAGTCAGAGCATGTTTAGAATAATGCACAGAGGTAAAGTTAAGGGAGTACTTTAAGCTGAACAAAAATCTGTAGCTCATATCCGAAGAATTTGAAGTACAGCAGGAACCACAGCAGTTCAGCGATTCTCTAAGTTGATTTGCGGCTCTCAATTCTCCGGAGATGTGAATATGATTGAGCGGTGCAGTGTCCGGAATCTCCTTTATGCTTCACCCAGTGTCAGCAGGATACATGGCAACTTAGAGACAAGCATCTTTGCAGAAATATCAGTAGAGTGACTGACACTGCACACACCGTGCAGGCAAGCATGTATAAATGCTAGAAGAATCTACACTATAAGGCTACACTAAGGCTATATAGTCCGCAGAGAACTTAAGCTTTTCTTCCACTCTTTCTTACATCAGATTTGAAAGTTTCACAAAGCGCTGCTCAGAAGAGCTGTTGACTCATAATTCAGTGTGGTGGAATGTGAACACATTGGCAGGTACAACACATCAGTTATTTCTGCAATGTGGTAACTACAACAAACATGAGCTAATGTAAAACAATAAATTCTAGGCACAAATGAGTTTACAAGGAATTAATAAGAAGGATATTGCAATGGTTGTAGTAAAGCATTGAAAATATTATTTGTTTTCTTTTCATGTTTATGGTATCTTTTTTTTAAAAAGATACTATATGGGCCACTAGGGGCGTTAAACCTGTAACTTCCCACAGGCCACACAGTACTGCGGAAAAATTCCAGTCTCCAGCCATGACAATCACACAAAGCAAAAACTGCCCAAAAAACCTTATTATAAATTATAGTTTTGAGTATCAAATAAGGCTGCAATTTTGGTGAAACTCATGTCAAAAAGTTATTTTTATGAAAACGTCAGCATTAGCCCTTAATTTAAGGAACATTACTGTACTGTTTTATACTGAGCAGTGTATGAAAACCATAAAACTAAACCAGCACATTCATTTTCTGAACCCACTTTATCTGAGTAAGGGTTGTAGGGGAACTGAAGCCTATCCCAGCAGACATCTTACATCCTGGACAGGTCACCAGTCCATCGCAGGACCAACACAAACAGACAAACAAGCATTTATGATCACACTCACGGGCAATTTAGAGTAACCAAATAACCCATTATGCATGGCTTTGGATGGTGGGAGGAAGCCAGGGTACCCAGAGAGAACATGCAAACTCCTCACAGAAAGGCCACCATTCAAGCCTCCCCTAGACAAGGGTTGAACCAGAGACCTTCTGGCTGTGAGGCCACAGTGCTGACTACACCACTGTGCAGCCTAAACCAGCACAGTTGCTAATCATTCTGTTACTTTTTTCACATATACATGACTAATGGGAAATGTATTTATTGCATGCAAACTAGCCCAACTTGCACATCATGTTTAGCGTTAGCTTTGGTTTGTAGCTGATTAGCTTATAGCCACATTTTATTTATACTAAACAGCAAAATAAAGACCCAGGCATATGCTGCAATGTTTTGCAGCTCATCGGGCACCTACTGCCATTGTTTTGAGCTAAATCTGGTTGAAAGATGTGCAAAAGTTACAATTACATTTTGGTACATTTACACAGCAGGCAAAGATCTGACCTCCCAGTCTAATAATATTCAGGCAAACTAAGAATGGGTTTTGCATCCACATTGTTCTTTCATTAGACTCCAGCAAGCAAATTCTTTGCCAAGGTTGACTTGTGTCTTTTTTTCTGGAGCGATCCCTTTCCCGCTTTCTCTTTTGGCTTCCTTAGACACTGTTTTCACCTTCTTACTTTGTTCAGCTATGACAAACTTTTGTTTGAAGGAGGAAAAGGCAGCATAAAGCAGAGACCTCTGTGTTTATAGAGGGGAACCCATAAAGCAAATCACTCCAGGTCACATGATCTCATGAGAGATGGACAGCTCCTGCAAAGTTTCAATGCCTGTTTTCTGAAGACAGCAGCCCCTTTCGTGCACCAACATGGACTTGCACTATGTTTTGCATATATCTCCAAACACATACATACAGTACATGTTAAAGTTTTTTCATTTGTAAGTTTACTTCTAACTCAAAGATCTGACACTTACAGGGTACGGAAACATAGTAAAAATTCAGTACCAGGAAATGTTTCAAATATACATACAGTATAGGCTCAGATGTAGACGTGTATTTAGCAGTTGTCTTAAGGCTGATGCTGGCTTTGATCCAGTATTGGTATCAGCAAAAATCAAGCAAGTTGTCTCAGCTGTTTTTAATTCCCCTGATCCTATTATTGGTACTGAAATTGTTTCCATAATAATAACCTGATATTTCATTGAAAATTAGGGTCAAACTCAGAACATGTAAACTTGCACTTTTATTAAGTCAGAGTTGTCAGGAATATTCTGACACTTTTTTTTATCTTTGTAAAAGATCCGTGTAGAACACATTCACAGAAGAGTTTCCCATGTAAATTAGGACCAACTGTTACTTTCCTCATTTTAAGTGACCAATGACATCAGAGGCAAGTCAAATCACAGGTATATTTCTTGAACATAAGGACATGTGACTGCTCGCAAAAAGGTGTAAAAATCCCTTGTCAAGTTATTGCTTAAACTGCCTGTCATTGTTGGTTAGAAACTGCACTTACTTTGGTTGAAGGAAGACTTAAAATACCCTCTCTACCAAAAGAAGCTTCCAGCAAGGCATGAAAAATATTATCCGCTTCTGGTAAAAGTGATTCTTCGAGCATCTAACTTCTTTTGAACCCTATTTGCTGGAACTTATTGGTTTGAACTCATGAACTCAACTATTTCAGTTCAAAAACTTAGCTTGGAGCATATCAAGAAGGGCTGTCTCCTGATTTTTAATCTTGTGAACCCAACAAGAATGCTGCTGCCTTGTGAAGGAAATTGATTGTGAGATGCTTATCTTTTCTGAGCATATACTTCAGAGTGGACTTCAAGCGATGTTAAACCAGAACAGAAAATGTTGTCTTATCATCTTGAGGTCTGTAGGTCTTTATATCAGAATCAGGAATACTTTATTAATCCCAGAGGGGAATTGTTGCATTGCAGACCTGTTTTGAACAGTAAAATATAGTGACACACAATAGGAGAAAAACAAAAAATAAAAATAAAAGTACAAGTGAGAAAAGGAGTAAGGTGCTGAATTAGATAAGAATAAAAAATGTAGATAATATAGCAAACATAATCCTAATAAGACAACTGATGGAAAGACAAATATCAGAAATGAAGCCTTAAATCAAAACATGTATGGAACTTTTTGCTTCTTACTGTGTTATTGTACTGTTTACCATCAGTTTTGCTTAATGCTTTACTTACTTTCACTTAGATTTCAATCAGGCATTTTTCTGTTTAGATTACAGATTACTTGCTAGTTTAAAATACCTCATCGTGCTATATTGTTTTGGTTTTTTTTTATTATAAAATTTATATGCGACATTGCTTCACCACATTTACCCAAAATGATTGACACTAAAAGGCTTTGTTCTGTGGTGAGAACAAAAATACGTTATAAGTTCAAGTAAGAATACTGTGAAATATTATCAGTTGGAGCCTGTATGTCATGACTGGTGCGATGAAAAAGGCCAAACAAATTTGTCTCAAGAGATCTGAAATCGCCCTGTGATGGACTGGCGAGCTTTTCCAGGGTGTACCCTGCCTTTCGCCCAAAGACTACTGGGATAGGCTCCAGGTCCCCGCCACCCTTAATCGGACTAAGCGGTTAGTAATGAATGAATGAGATCTGATGTCTGAGAAGTTTATACTGTAAACTTTAATGAATCTCATAAAAAGAGGAAATAAATATGTTACAGAGGCATGGAATAAAAAAAAAAAAAAGTAAAAGCCTAGCTAACAAAGGAGGAAACAGACACTGGAATAATTACAGACTGGTGGAGAACAAAGAAAACCAAGGCAAATATATGAGGGTATAATCAACAGAAGACAGGAATTTGAGGAGCAATTAGGTAACTAAACACAGGTATGAACTACAGGAGGAGGAGGGGAAACTGAATGCAAAAAAAAAAAAAAAAAAAAAAAATTTCATGGTAAATTAGAATTAATTTGATCAGAATACTAAACATGAAAATCCAACACTAATAAAGAACATAACAAAACCTATAAACCATAACACTGTAACAGAAGTGCTTTGCAGCGTTGACCGGCATCCGTACACCTTCTGACTGTGTTGCATGTTAGTTGTTGTCAATAAAAGCAATTACATGAATACATTGATGACACATGTGACACGTTCAAAAGACATTTTAACTCCACATATTAAAAATATGAATGATGAAGGGCATACAAAGAATGCAACCGACTACGAAGCCAAAAATCAGATGAGGTAATCCACTGTTTGAGCGACAGAATAATGATTGTGTCACTGTCTGTCTTTAAAGAAAAGAAAAAGCAATAAAACTGTTGATGTATTGCTGCTTAAATGCATGGCTTGTTTGTGCATATGCATTTCATTTAGTCTTGTTTTGTGAGAGAGACATCACTATGTGATAAATCACAGTCAGGTTTGATGACTTAAAGATACTTTGAACCTTGAATGCCATCAAATCCTTCCCTTCAGCTGGGAGTTACTCCTCAGACACATTTGTTTCTTGTTGCATGGTATCTATGCAAGTTGGCCACTAATCAGAAAATCTGAGTCATGCCGAGCACATAAGCTGACATCTTGTGCCCAGCAAACTGTAAGGAGTGGGTGACACACATGAACCAGTGAGAGCTACTTTATGCCACACTCACACAACCTTTATCCACTCTTATTTGCTCTGACATTATAGTGAGTGACACTCTCAATAGTGGGTTGTACCTGCCAGATTAAGTGTACTAAAAGAACATATGCAACATATGCATAGTTGTCTCTTTGCTTCTTAAGCTGCCAGAACCCTTCACTTAGTTCTTTAATGCTCATTGTGGTTACAGTTTTAGATTGTCACTCTAAAAATATTCTTTAAAATAAATCCAAAGTGTAATGAAGATGGCATCTTTGTTCGATTCTATATAAACTGAATAGTAAACTGATAAATTAGAACGTTTTAAGAGGACTTATAGTTGCTTATTGTGAAGTAAGCTACAAGCTACAATGGCATTGAACTGAAGCTGCTGATAATCAGTGCTAAAAAATAAATGAGTTAAAGAGAGAAAACCAGCATTAGAAAGCATTTCAGTGGTTTGACAAAAGAAAATGAGAAATATGGGTGGAGGGATGAAGTGATACTAAATAGTGGGGTGGTACTTGTGCTCTGATACATGCCTGTCATCACTCCCAGGAGCCATGTCAGATCACCCCCATTGCTATGGTGACAGCAGAATGTTTTCCTTAATAATAGGCAACTGTAAGCCCATGAGCATCCTTGTGCACATATACATTTACTAAGACATTAACAACACCTATCAAAGAGGACATCTCCCCCCCCCCACCCCCAAGCCTGATGAGCTCACCAGCTACTGCAAGGAAATGTAAAGGCATATATCTGGTCCACACACCCACGCACACACACGCATCCTTACAGAGTGTGAGATCAGTCATGTTGGAATTCAAACTCTTAATGAAAGAGTTCTGAAAGTAAAGCGTTTTGACAAGGTGTCTGTCGTCTTGTCTCCACACGACAAAACAAAAGCTTACGTTTACTAGCTGGAACTCAGGGGCAGAGAGTGAGAGGAACAAATTACAGATATTGTTCATGGAGGGATGTTTGGGAGCCTGCATCTGATGCTATCGCTGCCATCTGATGATATCGCTGCTTGAGGTAGCCTGTCGAGATGTGCAGTAGAGAGAGGGAGGAAGCTTGGTCACGTCTCATTGCTGTAAGCTGGATAACACACAGCTGTTTATGGCAAAAGGCAGATCAGGATCCCAAACTCCTTTGCTCCTCTGACTATTTTTTTTTTTCTCAAAACGTACCCTCACTTCTGATATACGCCGCCTCACAGTCATGTTTGTGCTGCGATGAAATGAATATGATACCGAAAGGACATGATTTACTGACATCCATATAATATATACTGTCATTATTGAAGAATGAATCTACCCTCCGCTGACTGCACGTTGGCCTTAGAGCAACAGCGGCAATCATAAAATGTGTTTTTTCATGTTCCTGTAAGTACACACACACAAATGATAGCTTGTGACTCTGCTTATTAAGCTTGAGTAGAGAAGGTGTTCATTAAAGCTGAAATTGATATGGCTTTCTATCTCCAGTTGCTCAATGCCTTTGTTCAGTATGGGAATGGCTCTGTAACCCAGAGAGCTTTGGCAGTGGAGCACTGGGTCGTTTTGGCTCTCTGGCCTGTTGTGTCTTTGTCAATCACCTGGCCGTGGGAGGAAATGGCTGTGTGGGACAGCAACATCCTGGCAAGCACCTGAGACAGCTGATACCATGGGAATGTCTATCAAATGGAAACTCAGGCCACTTATATCAGTGTATTGTTGTGTGTGGAACATATGGTGGGAGGTGAATTTTCTGTGCGTAGGAGGAACTTGTGTAAGTCTTTGTTGTTTTAATTTGTTGATCAAGATCACTAACTGGAGTTGAGGGTTTGTTTGTCTCGGTGTGATCATTGCTCAGATAATTGCTCAGTTAGTTTTCCATCAGCTCTTGAGCTCATTTGATATTTACATGCCAGTGGCACATTTGCTTTTGGGAAGTGCAACTGGTGATCCAAAGTTTCATAGTAAAATGTTGTACTGTGGAAACACTGGAAATTTTGTGCTGCATCTAATGCTGCACCTCAGTAACTGTTAGGTTTTGGTACAAATTTATGAGGTTGAAAAAGACTACAACAAAGTGCAAAACCAAAATGGAAAAGAAAAAAAGATTTCTGTAACTGAAAAATGGCACAACTTTAATGTCCCGAGCTTATCAATACCATTTCCTTTTCTTAGGTTGTAATGTAAAGGATGCATTACATGATTTTAAAATAAAATACATATTTTTTTACAGTCAAATGTTGCCCCTAATGAATTTCTAAGATTATAAAAAATATCAGGAAGTTTTTGTTTGTTTTTTTTTTGTAGCTGTCAGCAGGATTTCCTCACACACCATTATCAGTTTGCAATAAATACATTCACCTTCGAGTATTAATCATGTCACATGTTTGTCTGCATGTATAACCCTTGCAGTGTCTGTGGATTATCAGAACCATGTTGTTTGTGCCACAGAGTTCAGACTGAGGGTAATATGCAACTAAATTACATTTTGCTATGGAACATGTGGTAACCTGGTTTGTTACGAGCAGAAAGTGACCAATTAATAACTTAAAAACTTAGTCGAAAAAAATGTTTCCAAATAATTTTATAGCAAACACCATGTTTTTACTTTTAGTGTAGCCCATACTGCTATTTACTTTTAAACCACTGCAATGTTTCCTTTATGATCTGAACAAGTTAGTCATGCTCTTTATCTAAAAAACAAAGCAGCAACATAACAACATTAGCCTGGCTGAAGGAGAATCCAGGCAGTTTGTCATCACTGAAGGGAACAAGTAGTCATGATCCTGTAATCACTCAGAAGTTATTTAACAAAGAGCAGACCCTGCAAGTAAGTCAGATTCAAGACAATTTGTACAGTTATAGGGAGCTGGAAAGTGGAAAGTGATACCCACTGTGAGACTAAAGTTCCACCGCATTTAAGGAAGAGTGTGTATGTGTGAATTGTAGGGTCTGTGTTCTTTCCATGCACTGCAGATTGGAGACTTTAGACACACTTGTGGCACAATTTGTCATGATGAAAAGGTGGCTTTAATAAAGATTGGCATGAGTCAGCAGCGAGTACGGTGCAGGTCGTACTGTGCAACAGCAGCATCTGAGAATCAGGAGGGAAAACACTTTTCCATCTGCGCTGGGCCAATTTCTTTTGTGTCTCTTAAACAAATTACCTTACAATAAAACCAATACTTACATTTCCCATATATCTATATATACATCCCATATATATATATATATATATATATATATATATATATATATATATATATATATATATATATATATATATATATATATATATATATATATATACATACATATTTGACACCAGCAGGTCTGATAAATCATCAAATAAGTACGACTGATTAAGAGCAAAATGTCTGAAAATGGATTAATTAGATTACAGATAAACACAAATATTTTAAATGGTCACATTCATTTAGGCAACAACATATTCCAGCTACTGCAAATACATTTTTCAAAACACGTTTCCCATGGTGGAGACTTTGTTGGTTAAATCAGACGTCTAATCTTCACGAGACACTTTGACAGCATCAGTACGGACCGAGCACAGACATGCAGTTTCACTTCTCACTATTTTCTCTTGCCTGTCTGACATGAGTGATATCATTCAGACACATTTTCCAGCAACATTAAAAAGGGAACTTCTGAATCTGTTACTGTGCCAAAATACACCTTCCATTTTTTCATTTCCGCTGTGACTTGACGTAATTGGTGCAGCAGTTTCCTTCAGAGTGGTATGCTTTTGCAATCTTTGTGGCTTGCGCTTCTCTTTTCTTTAACTGGTTGGGAGTGTCCTGCGGCTTCACTGAGGTGCAGTCCCTTTGCCACAGGAAGTACACATTTCAGATATTCCCAGCTCCTTCTTGGAGAGGGAATTCACAGCTTCTGTCTCTGTATATAAATTCCCTTGTTTCCATGTCTAACCTTGGCCTATGAGTACATGTTTTCTTCATGTGAGCAGGGCTTCCAAAAATTCCAATTGCTTCCAAAAGTGTCAGTAAACAGCTATTTTTTTGTCTATGCTAAAAAAAAAAAAAAAAAAAGGTCAGCAATCTGACAAGAACTGAGAGGCCATTTCAAAAGCTTTCCTGTAAATTGTAAAAATGTTGTTCGACATTTAAAAGGTTGAAAGTTCTGGAAATTCCAGATTCACTTCTTAGATTACAAGTTTTTATGAGCGATGTGGGGCAATAAGCTTCTCAGATGCAAACAAGCACATATAACCTCATGCATTTATATCTTACATGTGTGACCAGGCAAACAAGCATGCACACGTAAAAAACAAGAAGTGTTTAAACCATTGTAAGTTGCTGTTCCCGGAGCCAAATTTATGGTGAGAACTCAGCAGTGAACAGGCAAGCAGAGATGTAGGATGCTTTGCTGAATACCAAGTTTGGTGCTGTAAGACAAAATGCCGCCACATCAAGCAGCTGGACAGCAGAGTATAATTCCAAAATTGATTTTTTTTTTTTAAGTCTAAAAACTTCTTGCTTTTATCACCACTATTTGCATATTGCACGCACCCCACTGGCAAGCCTATGCTGCTGTTAATGGAAAGTGGGAAGGATGGAAAAAAGGGAAAAAAGCAATAACAGCCTGAAGAAGTGGAGCCAGGAGACATAGCAGGTACCCATACTTGCTCATTTTGCCAAGCACTTACTTCACTTCTGTTCATAACTCCGCGTGTGTGCGTCACAAGAGGTACAAGAGGTCATCTCTGACAAAATCATTCCCAGGTCTCCCCATAAATAACCTTCACATTTCTCTGATTTAAAAAAAAAAAAAAAAAGTTTTATTTATTCTTTCAGTAATCCCTTGATCCTGGAAACATAATGAGTCAGGATTATTCCATAGTGGATGTGCTGTAAATGCCCAAGGCCTCCATGGTGAAAAGCCAGCCTATAGGAACTGGGTCAACTGCCAATAGGAGGTGATTAAGGTTTATCTGTTGACAGGAACCCAAAGCCTGACAAAGAGAGGTAAACTTAATGCTAGAAGTTTATTTGAAATGGAGGTGAAAGACAGAGGCACCAGCCCAAAAGCATTTCTGGGGCAAAGCTCTGATCATTTACACACATCCCCCATCTCTGCTGCAATCCACAGTTACATTTTCACATGGCTGTCAGATTATTCTTGACTATATGGTATCATATATGGAATACATATTGTCAAACATGGCTTGCTTGCAAATTCAAGTCCACTTGAGGGAAACATGTTCCCTGGAGAAGTGGAGTTGCTTATAGTTCAGCTCATGTGATTTAAGTACATCATTGGTCCGTCCCCGTCTTAGCTGTGTAGGTTGTTGGTGGCTTACTTGCTTTGATGGGTCTTACCCAGTCTCCCAAGTTGAAAAGTAAGACTTAAAGGTGGAGTATGTAAGATTTTCAAAATTAAAAAAAAAAAAAAAACTAAAGAAATAACTACAATCATAATTAGATAGTTTTTTAAAACATGTAGGTTCCAGTCTGTTCATATTTGATGCGTTATTAAAATACAAGTTTAATTAATGACAAAGACCCTTCTTAAATTTTTGCCTACCAGTAAAAAAAAAAGTGCTTTTGGTCATTTGTCATTAATTAAACTTGTAATTTAATAACGTATCAAATATGGACAGACTGGAAACTACATGCTTTAAAAAACTATCTAATTATGATTGTAGTTATTTTATTAGGTTTTGTTTTTTTTTTTTTTGTTTTTTTTTTTTTTGAAATATTGAAAATCTTACATACTCCACCTTTAACATATTGGTTAAAGCAAAGACTTGCGAGTCTTGGCTGGGACTTTCCTGGGCTGACAAACATCTGTCTGCTGCTTTCAGTAGACTATGTCTAAAACAAGCAGAAGTCAGAGTGATGAGATTTAAAAAAGAAAAAGAAAAAAATCAATATGTCAGTTAAGAGCAAAGCCAAAATATATTGCCCTATGAAAATTAAATCTGTATGTTATGGTTCATAAATAACTTATTATTTAATGAAGCAGGATTTCAGTGTTGGTAGTTATTCTGACATTCTAGTTAAGACAAATGACTTATAAACTGTTAGCGTATCAGCAGGAAATTGCATTTAAAGCCAATGTAGTGCATGCCTTCGGTATCATTCCTTGTGGTCCCTACGCAGCTCCGATTTTATGATTTTCTTCACCTACAATGTATGTCAACTTAATTATATGACTAAGAGCATATACCATATCTACTTAATGGCTCATGGTTTGCTGTTACTTTTGCTCTGCCTGTAATGCAAAACAGGTGATGGAGGAAGTGGTGCTGGGGCAGGGCCTGATGGCTCACCAGCCTGGAACGGGCAGCTCTTGCCCATATATCCTTTCCTAATCTATTAGCCCTCTCCCTGCCCACAATGTCCCTACCCTCACCTCTTTGTAACCAGACCTGGTCCATTAATGACATCCATTTTGGGAGGCGGTGGGAGAGATCCTTTTATGTGGCAGCGATAAAATAGTTTTTTTTTGCCTAGCAATGGTGCTGCTCTGAGCAGTAGACCATTACTTGAAAATAAACCTAATTATTTTCTGTGCTGCTGCAACCATGGCCTTGTCTACAGCTGCAAAGTCAGACTCATGCCTTGGCCTACACTCCTGAGCCTCATGAAGCTCAGGCTTTCTCATCTCTGTAAGAGAGGGGACGATTCAGTTAACTACTAACTGAAACAATGCTCCTAACTCCAAAAACATAGCCATCATCAGATTATGTTTACTATTACAATGTGTGAAGTGTCCTTTTTCAGTGCATTAACTGAATTAAGGATGCTTTAAAAAACATAATCAGGGAATATATCTGGAAAATCTTAATCTAATAATTCCTATTTGGGCATGAATGCATATGCAAATGAGCCTGGAGGAGTTGAATAAAAGAGACAAATGATGTAAGTCCGACATGCTACAAACGTGAACCATATGCCTTTCCCTCTTTGTCTGTAAATGTAGTCAGCTGGCTTTGTTCTTTCAGTACCCCATAGGAGTGGGTTCTGATCAACTCACATCCCTTAAGGCAGCCGCAGACCTATGCATCTTGCCTGAACCTTGTTTCCTGGAAGATCCTCCTCCTGGTGTCTTCAGCCAGATAAAGATGGGGTGTGTGTGGCAGTGTGGCAAGTACAACTCAGCTAAATATCTGTGACCGAGCCCAGAATAACTGGATTATGAAGGGGAGGTGGACCGGAGGAGCCAGAAGGCACGAGAAGCCACAGTTACAAAAGAAAATGGATAGGAAGTAGATTTAAGTCCACAGTAAGACATTTAACATTCAGTTCTAGGAGCTATGCAGCCAGCTGCACTGGCCCATCCATGAAGGAAGTGCCTTTCTAATGGGAAATAGGGCTTATTGCTTGGCAGCTCATATGTATCACTGGGAATGTCACACTGACAACAACAAAAAGAGAAAAATGCATGTAGGATCTAATAATGCCAATAGTAATCACTTTGCACTCTGTCTAGACAGGGAACGGTTAAAATGGGTGTGTGAGGGTGTTTGGGTGCAAGGAGAGATGTGGGGTGGGGGGGTTGCAGCCACTGCTGGAATGGGTGAGTAAAGTGAGCATTCTATTGAGGTCTTAGTTTGGCTAATCTCCCCCATGTGACAGCACAGCCAGATTTGCTGCCATGGAATGCCACAGACTGTTGTGCTGAGGACAAAAAGAGACAGAGGCTTAAAAGCTACAGGGGGGCAACACTTCGTGGTCCTGGAGAGCAGCACAGCTATGCCAGAGGTGAAAAAAAAATGTTCTCAGGGTTTCCATACACACCCCCTTCTTCTCCTGGGCTCAATATTCTTCAACCACCAACAATCCTGAGCAACAGCCCTCACCACCAACCATGACACATGCACACATATGCACACATCACTTTCCCCAGCGAAGGGAGGATGACTTAAGGCGATTTGGGAGGTGTCAGGCACACATTTGACACTCTCTCCTGTGCTGCTCCAAGCCTGCAGTGGCTACTGTACCACATCTGGTCTACGTACAGTCTTCCCATGAATACCGGAACCATGGCAGATACAAACAGAAGAACTCCTGAGGGTGGACCGTTCTACCTAACAAAGTTTTTCTGTCTTTCTGTTTGGTTGCACAGAGTCTCAAAGAACAGGTGGTCATTGTTTTACCCATTTCTTACATTTGGAGGGGGGTAAAGGTTCTTTGAGGTTAAATAAGTTCACCCTTAAAAACGTGCCTGATCATGGTGTGTCTGTTTTATGAATGTGATATTCAGGGGAAGAGGTGGAAGGAGGGAGATTGTGTGTGTGTGTGAGTGTGTTGGTTGTGGTGGTGGAGGGGAGGGGGGTCATCAGATGTCCTTGTCAGTAACTAAATGATTTCAGTATTTGTTGAAGGCTTAGCTGAAATGATATGTACTCATGCAACACGACCAGCGTCACAGATTCATAAACTCAGCCCCAATCCCTTAACCATCCAGTTCAAATCCCCTGCAGCCCCAGATCTCCAGTCTAGGCTGGACGTGAGAAACCTTGCCTCGTTGGGGTAAGGACATGCAGCTCTGTCAGTGTCCCCCCGCCCACACAGACACACACTCTTACACACACTACACCCACTAAACCCCCTCCCTTATGCTTTAATTAAAGAAATAATCAAGATTTGCATCACAATGCCACCCACGGCTCTTACCATTAGCACCCCATTTGCCATCAGTCGTCTAATGAAAATATAACATCACCTAAGCCCTTCTCCACAGATTCTCAGCTTAGCCATAGCAGTCTAGAAGAGAAAGCTTGGACCTAAAGTTGGTTTAATTCTTTTGTATGATAAGCATCAGCCTCCCAAATCCAGCCCTAGCCAAATCCTCTTGAGATGGGCTAAGTGGCAGAGCTGAGTGACAGGAGAAGAGTACAGGAGAGGAGAGGAGAGCACACAGGAGCAGAGAAGAGCGAGGACAGAAGAGAAGAGGAGAGGAAAGGAGGGTCAGTAACCAAGGCATCTACACCAGGATCAGGTCAGGCTAGACCTCTCCTCCCTCTCCTACCTCCGCCCCAGCGGCCTCCCCCCTCAGCTGTCCCTGCGCCACAATAGGCTGAGCATCTTTTGTGGCATTAACGGTTTGTAGGAGCAGGAGAACAATGTATGAGAAGTGAGGAACGCAGGGTTCCCACACACAGGGCCGACATGTCCTCACACCCCCACCCAATCACTGCGCATAGACGGCAACCTGCACACAGCTGATCGTAACCCTCCTCCTGCTGTGCACCGCACACCCCCCCCCCCCCCAACTTCACATAAAACACGTTTTCCTCTGCATGCATGTACAATCACACACCCTTATTAACCAAACGCTCACACCCACAAATATACGCTTCTGGTTCGACACAGATATTTGCTCATGTTTAATGCATGAATTAGAATTTATGACATGGGATAAAGTTGTTGATATGTCTGCAAGTGCACATGCACATGCACTTGCACATGTGCTTAATTGCCTGGTGAGGCCAACTTGAGGTCTGGGGGAAATCCTTTTGTTTCATGACGAGTGAAGGTTTGTCCTGAATCTTGATTAATCTGTACTGTCATGTGTGGGAGGGCTCTTCCACCAAGGGGGGGCTGCAGGGTGGGAATGTCACTTACCCAACTTTGGGATTCTTCTCATCAAATTGTCTCACAGATTTTCTCTAATAGATATAGACAAATACATGTGAACATATTTTTTTATGTCCTTGCAGCGAGCACCTAACATGTCTTAAACTGGCGGTTGAAACTGCACAGATTTATTATTCATGTCATTATCGCGTGCTTGCCTGCACATTTCTCTCATGACAAGTGTTGACAGCTTTATAAAAGCTTTTTACAGCTGTGGTGCTTTATATATCATCTGTATGTTTTCTTGACCTCACACGTATGAGTGGCATCAAAGTAGTCTCAGTGCTGCCCTCTTTGCATGTGTTCAGCCTTGGCTGGAACCAGTGTGGCTGCAAGCTATGAGCAAGTGAAGGTCTGTGCATGACAGAAAGTAAGTCTGTTAGAAGTATGTATGTGCAAATAACATAAGGCTCTGTTATTTTTACTTAACCAGACCATTTAGTCTGCTAAGTGCTCAGCACGCCCCTGTCAGCTGCTGCATTGTTTACCCTGCATTGTGTATTTTGCTTTGAACTTTACTGACATGCGCTGCAGAAACACACTAAACATGAGTTGTGATCGTTTACATGCCATCTGTTACTGTGTGCATCCATTTTATGTTTATCTTTGCTACTTTGTCAAAATATAATTGCGATACTGTAAAATAACATGTGCCCCCCCCCCCCCCCCCCCCCCCACCCCCCCTTTTCCCTCCTTATATCCTCCTACCCTCCATTATATAAAATGTGCTGTGGGTGGCACTTAGAGGATTCCCACACTCTACTGCTCTTGTACTGTCAGGCTCAATCAGAGGCCGGATCTGTATTGATTTTCAGCCACCTGTGCCAGGCGCCTTGCTGCTGCGAGCACTCCAGGCTCCCTTCCTCCTTTGCTCTCCTCCACTACCCCAAGTCTGCCACTGTCTCCTGGGGCAACTGACTCACTTCTCGGAGCGCAGTCCATTTGTCAGCAATTGTCAGCGTTTAGTGGGGCAATGATGTGTGGCAAGATAGGAAAAGGGAGGGAAGGCTGGAAGTGGAATGGGATTCTGGGATGTGGGGGCAGAAGGAAGGGGTGATAGAGCTCCCTCCAATGGAATGACAGCCACATCCCATCGTGTCGCCCCAATGAGGACACCAAACTGCAAATGTATGCATGCGCATATTGCTCACCCCCCCAAGGACAGCTATGAGTCCTGCCTGAGGAAGGCACACTCTTTGCACATTTCACAGGCTATCACATCTGCAGCTGCTTCTTTTATCCACTAAACACGATGAATGCTGAGTTGACCATATCCAATGATCTAAATCATCATGACTTGATTGGATTTTTACTCCAGGAATCCAGTGCATTGCCCAGGGACAGTTTGGTTTAGCACAGACAGTGAGTGAGACTCATGCTGTTGTTTGTTTTCCCTAATAACTAGAGACTTTATAAGAATGTCATGGGCTGGATGTTGTTAGCAGGGTGCGGCCAGTCCCTAGTGAAACAGGGCCTGAGTTCAGTTTGCGCACTTCCAGCTTGAGTCAACACAGAAGGGGGCAGTTTTCTGCCATCACATCTCATCGTTTACCCTAGACCCTGAACTCAGTCAGTTGAAACTGAGAGAGGTGCCCCGGTAAGAGAGGAGATACCAGTGTCCCATAATGGATCTGTTTTCATTCCTGGGGAAGTGGTTATTTAAGGAGACTATGGGGAGAGCCCCCTTTTCCAAACATTCACAGAGGGGTTTATACTCTTAGGATGAAATGATGTTTTGAATAGAGGTGAGGCTATGGTGCAAATGTGGAGAAGAGTGTGATAGCTCCATGTCTGTCATTTCATTCTGCCCACAAGCAGATTAATAATGGACACGAAACACATGCGAAACACCAGAGAAATCATAGTCCCATGTAAGGGCAGTTGGCCAATTTTACCGTCAAAGATCCCATATCTCTGAGAAACGTTTACAGATGAGTTCATTTAACTCTCTAAATATACTTGCTGCAAAAAAAAAAAAAAAAAAAGTCTAACTGTGAAATATTATCAAATGAGTTTCAGAACAGGAAGTTGCAAGCTCTGCACTGGTTGGTACCAGTTTTCACTCCCATTGCCAGGATTTAGTTTGGCTGTGAAACTTAGGAGACTTTATACTTCCACCTCGTTAAAATTGTTTGACACCTCCTTCAGTCCAAAGCTGACAAAGAAGCTCAGATTCTCTAGGATTGCCATCTGAAATTTACACCTTGATATTTTCTTCAATTTTTTGCAGCAAACACAGATGAAAGACTTTTGATATTCATTTCACACATATGGGCCTGTTCATACGTTGCCAGGCAAAATGTGTTGACTTGGCCATGACTTCAGGAGCCTCCGACAATTATGAAAATATGATAGGTGTAGTGCTTTGTGGGTGTTTAAGTATATGTTTTTGGAAGGTTGCTGCTCTGCGTGGTGTCACTGTGCAGCCTGACTTAATGGGGCTTCGGCAGGGGGTGTCCTGATTGCCAAAGCGCCTTTCGTCTGCTCTCCTCCTGGGCTGCAGTGCCAGAGAACAAATCTAGGGACACATTTTTGGGATCAGCTAATGTAAACTGACCATAGGACCATATGGAAGAGATCAACACACAGAGAGCAGTGTGATGCCTGTCATAATGGGGCTATTGGATCACATGTTCCCCTCATACAGTATCCCCTGAATATTGACAAGTTCTTCGTTTTTACCTGAATAGCATCTTCTAGAGAATACAGTAAAAATTTGTCAGTGATTTCCAACATTTAAAACACCCCTCTCCATTATGACAGAAACTTTGACCTCCCTGGATTGGCTGTTGGATACTATAAGAGCTGTTGCTAAACTACCACCACCACTAAAATGTTATAAAACTTGCTTAAATACCACAAGATATTTCAGATTCAGTCCAGGACAGGATCATTTTGACAGTAAGCTATTTTTTGCACTGCAATCTTTGTGTCAACACTCTAGATTTATGTGCAAACCATGAAAGGGGATTTTTATAGGTTATTTTTGCATTTTTAACGAATATATTTTCTTGGAATGACTTGCAGTGTTTTTTTTCTGAGCTGTCTTATAGATATTCCTGGCAAAGATCATTATGAAAACTTAGTTTCTGAATTATTTTTATGCTATGATATGAAAATGGACGGCAATACTCGAAACCGGGCCATTGAGGGTTATTATTGTTATTTCTATTTTGAAATTATTTTCAAAAGAACTACCAGCATACTGACCAGAATAAATTAGTAAAAGTAACTAAACCAAAATGACTTATGTAAAAAAAAAAAAAACTGACTGTTTCAGTGGAAATCTATTAAAGTCAGATATGTTTTGAAACCAGCTTCTAGTGTCAATTCACCGTATTGCACGTGATGCTTCCTCATTGGCTTGAAAGCCACCCTACTGGCAATGTCCATGTTTTATTTACAGACATGTGCAATACTTGTGCTGGCTGTATTAAAGTTATTGTAATTTCAAACTTCTGTATATGATCACAACATATCTGTCCAAAAAGAGCTGCATGCTCATAAAGCAACAGTTGGCTTCTGAAAAGCACAGACAGCAGCAGCTGAAATCTGAACAATAACCGCATCCAGCCACAGCTTCACCTGTCACCGCTGGATCTGTGCTTGCAGCCAGCAGCAGCTGAGTACTTGGAGAACATCAGATAATAGAACATTAAACTTTTGAGGTGATTAATGAGCACTCAATGCATCATGTCAGGCCTCACATCATTCTTTTCCATTTCAGGGTGTTTCATTGAACTACTAGTGGATTAGAACCAAGTTGTCCCAAAACACCAAGTTTATCCATCCAGTTTACTTCAGTCTGAAGTTTAGAAAAGATCACCAAAATCTAAAGCATCCTCCTCTCCCATCTCCCAGAGCTCAGAGGTTAATGAGCAGCAGCGTAATTACTGAGGACCTGCTTTTCCTCATCATGGATGACTGGCTTGGGATTAACTCATTACCCCCTGTCCTGAGCATGCAATTAGGCCTTGAACCACAATTAAGTCTCTATGTGACGCCTCACTAGACTCTAGACACAGCGATCACTGCCAGCGCTCCCTCGGTGCTACCTCTTATCTCCGCACTGTGGATGATTGCTGAGTTATGGCTCATAATTGTAATGACAGCGATTGTTTCTGCATGTCCTTTCTGCTGTATGGTATCGATTAGGTTCGCTGTGAGTCCTAAGACATGCTGACAGACAGGCACAGATGCCAGAGTTGTGGGCTGTCCGTGGCTGCTGTCAGTAACATTCTGGGCCATGCAAGGTCCTTCAGATGTCTGCCAGGGTGGCCCAGGAACAATCCTTGACCATCTGGAAGCAGATCCTCTCGGCTCTTGACGATCTGATGGATGGGGGGATCTCTTCAGGATGTCCAGCTGAGCTCGCCAACGCAGACCAAATCAATCACTCCTCTCCTGTCTCCACTGACGGGCACCCATCCAAACAAAGACCTGCAGGTCAAGGGTTCTGTCAAGGCATTTTCAGCTTCTTACACTCGTTCCTTGACCACAGTCAAATTAATTTGATCACTTGAGAAGTGCTGTTATGCTGGAAGTGTTCATCATGCATGCGCTTGATGCTGTCTCTTTCTCATAGTTGCAACGGCTGCTCTTTTTCTTGTTCTTTGCTTTCCAAAAGGACTGAGCCTTAAATCCCAGAAAAAAACTTCTGACATTCTGCACTTATGAAGTTGTTTGCAATAGAAATTTTCTCCTAATGGTGGTATCAGTACATGATCATTATGAGCTAAAGTCTGAAAAGTTTGATTTATGCTCAATACATCTTCTTAGTCAAGTGCCATGACAACTTTACAATCTATTATCTTGTCAGGATCTCAGGGAAGACTGTTGGTGAAAAACACTTCTTTCACTCCATCTCTTGTGATCTGATTGATGGGGTTTCAGAGTGATTTTCCATCGTTCAGGAGACTCTTTTTCAAGTCATGAGACTCCTCAAGTTTCTGGCAATAGTTTGTTATTTTTTTTAGACCTTTGCAGCCAATCAATCAGTGTGCAGCACACAATGAATATAATTAAATGTGGTGATTTGAATTACTTGTGTTTTTTCTTTCTTATGCACTTTTATATAACAGCACTGGCATTGAGTGTGAAATATAACAAGAGATATCTTAATGTTTTGTTTTTTTAACCTTATACAATAAAGCAATTTGAAGCAGATAAGCAAGATACGTTTTAATAACAACTCAAACTATTTACAGAGCCAGTGGGCCAAACAGACCTTTCTTCCTGTAAGTTGGCCTGGCTCTGCACTTGTCAGTCATAATGACAAATGGCAGCGCTTGATGAAACAGAGGGGTTACATCATCACTTCCCTAATGAGGCAGCTCACAGCAGGAGGGGAAAAGAGGGAGCAAGACAAGCAGTATGGACAGAGAGAGATGGATGAAAAGAAAGAGAAAGAAGGACACTTTATAGCTGCCAAATACCATGGCTGCCCAAAATATGGCTGTATCAGTGAATAGATTTTTTTCTTTTGAAGACTGAAACTGACATCAGGAATTCTTCAGAAATCATAGTTTGTTTTTTTTTGTTTTTGTTTTGTTGTTGCTTTTAATTCAAACTCAGTGCCACCAAAATGTGTCCTTTCAATTCATTATATTGTTAAAGCCTTGAAATTATAGGAAGCCACTTTTGGAATGCTTTTAGAAAGTCAAGAAGGCAACAGAGTTAGCAACACTTCATAATTTTCACACATAAGGGCCACCAGGAACTGAATTAAATGCGCCCACTCAAATAATATAGTTTACTTTTTAATGAATATGCATGGAAACATTAGCAGCAACCAGGCCAAAGGACATTTTCTGTGTCCCTGTGTCTTTCTGTGTGTTTAGTGGTTGGTTCTGGACTTGGCGGTAGAGTCTGACGGGGAGATTATCTGGCCTGTCTGCCTTCAGGAGCTCTCGGGGTGTGTGTCTTTGTGCTGCATTAAAGCTGGCTGGGAGTGCGCCCACCGAGAGAGGGGAAATGTGTTTGACATACGCTCAGCGCACACGGTCGGGGAGGCTGGAACAGCAGGATACGATTAATGACCACAGAATCAGATTGTTACAATATGGCTTCCCTTCACCCCCACCTTCTTCACCGTGGGCCTGTCATATTTCACAGACTTGCCTGCCTGTGTGTGTTTGTAGTGTGTTTGTGTTCTGTGCCTTAGTTGGGTAGGGGCCCTTTTATCCTCTCTTTTTGTTGTCTCTCTCTCTCTCCGTCTCTCTGTGTCTTTCTGTTCATGGGGGTCATTGATATGCAACAGTGCATTCTTGGATCTTACAGGAGAGTTTGTTCTCATGGTTATTGTGTGCTACTTTGGCTGGTTAGACGCTGTGACACAGGTCCTAGCTCCCATGCTAACAACTTGGTGTATAACATAAAAAAAAGGGTATGGAAATGGAAATAACAGACTTATTAAGTTTCAGCTTAGCCTGATGAATATTATTTATGCTATTTTCATCTATTTGCAAATTACATTGTAACAGATTTATAACTGCAGAAAAGCAAGTTGATGTTTTGTTGAGCTACTACTTGTTTTCAAATTGAGCTTCTTGAGGAAAACTAAGGAAAAGGAATCTGCAGGCCAAATGTTGCCAGATTGTTGTGGTGGTTGGGGGGCTCCTTTAAGTCATCTTCAGGGCTTTGGGGTCAGTGCCCAAAGTGCAAAAGGCCACATGGGGCATGGATGTGTTGGGGTTGAGAGCACATGAGGAAGGAGAGGAAAACCTTAACAAGGTGTCAAACAGGCTTGTTGGATCTATGCACATGGACACATGCATAACTGGACCTGCGCTGTGATGTTTGTTGACACGTCTGGGAGAAAATTTTGAAGTTTTCACAGGTATCATAAATCAAGAGAACGCATGATTTTTCCCAGGGTTAGAAGCCTCATCCCACTTGCTACTGGCCAATGCCAAAAGGCTACCGAACCCTTTCAACACGAACAGGCTTTATTACCATGGAAACCATTGATAACAAGAGGAACTGCAATTCAATTGCAAATAATTCCCTCCTCCTCCTTAGGGTAAAATACAACAAACACAACACAAAATGAATTGCCCTGGCATGAAAAATAAATATGGAGTGTTGTGTTTAAGAAATTAGCTTCTATGTTCATGAAAAAAAATTGCCTCCTTCCTGATTCTTCTCATCTTGACGTCTTCTTGGAATTTCACAGCAAGTTACAGACAGTGACTTGAGAAAAAGGCTGGAAAAAGAAAGAGAGGGGCGGATGTACTGCCTGGTAACTTTGGCTTCGCAGCTGGGCACAACCCTCTCTCATTTATTCAAATTTTACCTTGTGATCCTATATGAAAAATATTTTCTTGCATCTAGCTCATATCAGTAAGACTTTATTCATGCATTTTATCATCCTCTGTCGCTTTTATAGATGACTTGGCAACAAAGTAACAGAAAGGAGTCTTCAGTTAATTTCTTTCTACATTTAGTAGCAGTCCAGCTTTATATATCTAACATATGACAACTCATTATCCAAGTTATGCGCAAAACACACACACCTGTTTCCCTCAGCTGCTGCAAAACCTATCAGTGCAAATTCTATTATTATTATTATTATTATTATTATTATTATTATTATTATTATTATTATTATTATTATTATTAATAATAATAATAATATAATAATAATAATAATAATAATAATAATAATAGTAGTAGTAGTAATAATAATAATAATAATAATAATAATAATAATAATAATAATAATATTAATTAATTCCATCATTTCATTTTTTGAGGATTTTGCATCAGAAATTAGGCTGCCACGGTGTAAAAAGGTTGAAAATGATTTTAGTTAGATTTATCGATTAAAAAAAGCACATCCACCATATAGATAAAACTCTCCAATATGAATGTCCATTAGCAAAAGTTTTCCTCTGTAAAACAGTTCCCTGATATTAGAGGTGCATAAAAAGCTTCCCACCTTGTTTTAAAGTATTCCCCTTTGAACACAATGAGGCCAAAACTGCTGATTCTTCAGGGGTAGTTGGAAGCCACTAAACTGCCTGTGGAGAAAATAACGAGGCACACAACAAGACAAACCAGAGCCCCTATCTGACCCCCCCCCCCCCCATCTCAGCACTGTTACTAATTAACACACTGAGAAGGGAGCACACATAACTTTGTGAAAACCTAGGAAGGCGGCATGAGTAAACTGTGCAATTTTATTATTGGTACTGCTATTAAATTAGAAATCAAAACATTAGCTTATTTAGTTAAAGGGAGTACAGATTTAACTCGCATCAGTCAGTAGCTACTAGCCAACCAGTTTTCATATGAGTCAGCTGTTTTGCAAATATCTTTCAGCAAACCTTGCAAAGGCATTACAAGACCTTGTGTTTTTAATATCCCCTGTACTTAAAGTTGCTGTTTTAAAATGGTTTAGAGTTCTGTTTTGTTATAAATTGATCTCTGATGATAATTCAGGCGTCATAAACTAACCTGGGAGCAGCACTGCTATGTGACATCGCTGCACAGAAGAAGTGAAACAAATGAAGACTGTTCCTTATGTATTTCAGCAAATTCCTCTCTCAAAGCCTATTAGGACACATCCAGCTCAGCAAGGAAAAGAAAAGAGAGGGAATGGCACAGACAAGAAGAAAGGCTATCGCTCATAGAACACACAAATAAATGCAAAGGAGCATGCAAAATGACTGATTGTAGAATTTATGGAAATGAAGATATTTTACTTTGAACGCAAAACTTTTTTTCACTTCTCTCTCTCTCTCTCTTACTGAGCGTCGCTCCATGAGAGTCATGGCGTGTTTGTTTGTGCATAATTTCACGTCTCCATGACAGTCATTGTGTAAAATTAATTGGTTTACTGCCAGTATAAGGACTGTGTGTTTCTCAGGAATCTGCATTTGGCCATGAACTTTACTTATACTTGTTGGTTGAGGTATTAACTTATTTGGACAAAGGATTGAGTCTTACTGGTTGTTCCACAGATGGTATGGACAAACACAGGGGAGGGATGTTTGAGATACCAGGCCCTGTCAGTAAAGAAATAGCTGCTAAGCTGCTAATAATACTTGCTGCTGTCATTGTAAACACTGGCAACTAATGACTGCGTTTCCCTGAAAAGCCAAGCACCTCCATGCTGCTGTAATATTAGATTTTATCAGTTTAGTTGACGCCATTGGTGACAAGACTTCAGTAATATTGTTTTTCATGTTGTTATCCAACACAAGGCAAACATAAAAGAGAGTAATGTCTCTCTAAGAAGTAAACTGCTTCCTTCCGCCATTTTATCTTTTGTCTTTATATTTACTTTATACATAATTGTGGTTAAATGTCAAAACTTTCATGTAAAACAGAATCTGGGCTTCTTTTTTATAAGACAATCTTTTTGTCTTACAGCCACAAGTATGACTCAAGGATCAGCTACCACATCTTGGCTTGAATTCAGCTCTCATACCCTACGAGAACAGTATCGGTTTTTGTTAATATGTCCATGTGTCTCCTCTCAAACAGCTTATGCCTAATGGGCATAAACACAGTAAAAGGATATGTTCCATGGAGATTTACCAGGTACAGAGCAGGAAATAGAAAAGACAAACCACTTTATCTGTGGTGGGTTCAACAGTCAAATCATTTCTCTCAGTGTCTAAATTAGAAACAAATGGAAACATGGATGGAAACTTTCATTATTATTGGAGAGAATCTTTCTCTGAATAATGAAGGAATAGTGAAGATAAGGATGAAAAACTTTGATTATATAAAGCTTACGGACAAAACCACTTGATCCATCATCTTGTTTGGGCTCCTGGATTCAATTATGGGGAGTTGTCTTGCTCACAGGAACATTTGCATGCTTTTTTTATGTGAAGCACAGTGGTGTATAGCCCATGATTTAGGAAAGTTATAACCAGGGTTTACATCAAGACATTAAGCTAATGATACATAAAGAGTAAAAATGTTACGAAGGATTAAACATAAATGTCCAAAGTACACATTTGAAATGATTTACTGTGTTCTTTAGTACAAACCTCCCACTGCCAGCCCTCACCTACCTTTCTCCCAGACTGAGCTGGTGCTCATGAGGCCTCAGACACACTTAATGGGATTATGGTAATATAATTTTGTGACGCTGACCTCGGGCCGGTGCCAGGTTTCTTCCACATCCTCAGACAAAGGCAGAGGACTCACCAAGGGTTCCAGCAGGCTGGCCCAACTCGGCCTCTTGGCACAGGCCAATGTCTTCTTTGGGCCGGTGGAAGATGGATAACTGCAGGACCAAGTTTCTCCCACTAAGTATGTTCCAACAGCGAGTGAAATCAAAACATGACAACAGGAGACTTTAAAATCAAATCAGATTTTCCAAGAATTAGAAGATCCTGAATGGTTTAGTTCATGCGCTTAAACAACAATTAATACAACTCAGGATGGAGAAAATGTGCCCACCATTTACACCCCATCTGCTCACACAGTAGTTCTTCAGCTGAGGGTGTTGCCTCCATGGAAACAGCCTTGTAGTCGGCTTGTCTTTCCACATGATTTAGCAGGAGTTTCCTCTGGATGTGTCTTATTGGTTTAAGAAAGAATTTTATGGACTGGACAGTTTAAAAGCAAATGAGAGTGGGGTCCATTTACACTGTCCCTGTAGGTCATCGAAACAAGATATTTAGCAGGACAAAAACACCAAGAACACACAATAAACTAAACAAAAGTTAGACACAAATATAAATTCATTTTTGTTCATTTGTTTTTCCCTTAATTAAATCTGCAGCATTATAAACCAAAATGCATTTGCTTGTATGTAAATAAAGATAGAGCATAATATGAAACACGGCATCCTTGCACAATGACTGTACCATTTATTGTGCTGACTTTTCATTTTGTCTGTTCCTTTACGTTGTTGTGTATTTTATTGTTGTCCAGTCTCCATGGGTGTATCACCAGATTTTTTTTCAGCCTTTTCTTTGCTGTTTTCTCTTCCTTTCGCCTTCAGAAAGACCACCCATCGGGTTTGGAGGGGGCAGACGTCTCTGTGGAATAATAATGGGGTCGTCCTGGGAAAATTGCCCATGGAAAGGCCTGCCTGGAAAAAAAAAAAAGAAGAAAAATTTCATCTTGTTTCCGATCCTTCTCGGAAACATTCATCAGGGCACTCCTGCTGTTTGGTGGGGAGCAGCCTCATCACTGCCTCTGTCCGCTCAATGCCTGGGTCAGTCTGCCCATGCCAAAGTTTTTTGAGCTGAAGCACTTTGTTTAGAAATATACAGTTTTTCCTTTGCAGGAAATTGATTCAACTATACTTTTTTTTTTTTTTACTCTGAATATGATCCACTTTAAATACATAATTTCTGGGCAGTCTGGATCTGCAGTAAAGCCCAATGAACAAATCGCCCATGGTTGCACACAGGGAAAGTCTCAACAATGATGTCATTTCCTGATGGGATGCTACTCATTGAAAGCACCACACAAAACATTATTCTGATGAAATATGATGAAAGAGTCCATCTTAACTCCATGTTTGTTTCTTTTAGCAGCAGAGTTGGGTTGGAAAAACTACTAGAACTGCTTTGACAAGTCACCTTTGAACTTTTCACATTGTTTTTCATTTCAGTGATGAAGAGAAAATACATTTGCTTTCTGTTTAAAATGAGTGAATAAGTGAAGCTCTGCAAATACATGACTGTAAGAAGCAAACTGAAAACTCATGGAAGAATTAATGGTTGCTACGTTTGGCTGTGTAGGGAAAGGGGTTTGCTTACAGAGGTCTGCATGTTTTTATTATTGACAAACATTGAGTAGGAAAATATATAGGTTAAATTGTTTACTCCACAAAATATTTTATCTATAACAAAACAAGCTCTGAGTTCTGATTTGAGGTGGATTCATTATTTATTGTTTTGGTGCCGGGCTGGAAAATGTAAATATGTAATATTTTCCTAAATAGCAACAAACACAGCCAACAACCTGAGAATGAAAAAATTCAGCAAAAATCCTCCTCTCATTCTCTAAAAGTGGAGAAACATGGATCTGATTTACCTCATTTTTTATTCTTTCTTTCTTGTTTTCTGAAAATAAGTATTGGAAGCAGTTGAACTTCCAGGCAAAATCTTCGATCAGGAGCCAATCAGTGCTGCGGTACCAAATACGCCCATCAGAGACAACGAAAACCGCACACTTTTAACTTGCCTAACATTTTTCTTTGTAATACTTTAAGAACTTGTCAAACTCAGACATCCTTGTTTGGGTTAAAGGTGCCCCCTAATTCCACTCACACTGTCGTTGTAATGGTTTCAGTTTTAGAGAATTAGTCCCATTTTAAATCCTTAAGAGTCATGTTAGTCATGAGTGAAGTTCTTTGCTTTGAAGGACAAAAAAGTGGATTATTCAGCTCTTTCGGTCTTCTCCTTGTGACCTTCTCTGTTTTCCTGCTATGCCTCGAGCCATCCCTAACAGCCTTCCCTTTGCCCTGTTTGGCCCCCCCAGGCCCCACTGCCTGGCTCCAGGTTTGAGCCACAGGAGATTCAGTGATGGATGTGCCCCTGGGGCTCTCTGTGGGAGGTGGGCTTCACACACCCGGCCCGCTCAACACTGTCAGAATGGAGGTTTCCCTCCTCTGTAACCAGAGACAGCAAAGTCAGGCCTGATGATACTGCAAATAAGCTGCTGTACATACATACACACACACACACACACATATATATATATATATATATATATATATATATATATATATATATATATATATATATATATATATATATATATATATATATAAATATGTATGGATGTATTTAGTTATTTCAGTGATTTTTATTTATTATATCATTGCATTCATGCATATTTCAAATAATTAATCACTTCTTATAAAATTGCGAGCAGCCTATGCTAACATTTAGCATTTTTACATGAACTAAACATGAATTATGGTGATAAACACATTTTCTAGGTGCCTTCATAGCCACAGGTCTTGTGGTTGTATGCTGTGTTAATATGTGGATATGCAGTTAAGTTAAAAGGGGGGAAAAAAGAAAGAAAGTATCCAATCATCACAGTGAGATGAGGTGCAGCAGAAAGAAAAAGGTCTAGTCCAATTGATGTGAGGAAAGAGACGTCATCTGTGAATGTGCCTCAAATTTCAACACAAAGCTATAGTACCTGATTGTGTTTACATTGTCACTGATTTATTAAGGTCAGCTCTATTTCTATGTTACTTGGCCAGTAATGAATAAACAATATTCAGTGTCTAGTTTGTTTCTTTAAGCTGTAGTGTGTACAGGCTGGGGGAAGGGTGTGGACATACATCTTGTCAATAGGCCGTGGTAATAATGGACCTGTGACCTCATGGGCTGCAAAGCCAAAAGCAGAAAACTTAACTGCTAGCATGTTGCCAACAAACGGGTTCTGAGTGATTCTTCTTCCTTTTTTTTTTATTTTGTTATTAAAAGTTCTATATTCAATTAAATTTGCTTACTAGTCACCCTTATAAATGTGATTCTTTGTCTAAATTCCCTTATTTTAACTGGAAAGCCTAAACCTTAGTGGCAGCCAGCTGAGCTGCACAAACAATACAGCATGAAAGTGAAGATGGCACAAAACGGGAAACGTATTTCTGTGTTTTGTTTTTATTGCAAACAAATATAATACAAAAGATACACTTTTGAGACAATGCCATGTTTGTCTATTGAAACTGCATTAAGATGACAAAATGAAAACTAACGATACAAAATATAAAACGAGGAGCATACTTTTCTCAGAATAAAACAAACAAACAAACAAACAAAAAGACTTAAAGTATCTTGTCGATTCCAGCAAATTCTTTACAGTTGCTTTCTCATCCATTTAGTCATTTGTTAGAAAGAAAAAAAGAGAGAAAATGTCCAGTTTTCATAAAGAGAAAGACTCATCGTGTAATTTTAAGTATTCTGTACATAACTAGATCATGAATAAAAGAAACTTTTTATACGGAAACATTTACAAATGATAAATAGACAAATTTGTACCACATATGACAGCAACCAATTTCACCTTAGTTAGCTGCTGCTGAATTTAAAAGATAATTGCAAATAGTTATTCTCAAATAAAATTAATGCTAAAGAATAAATTAAGAAAGAAGGTTAGGAGAAAGAATGTGGCAAAAAGGAATGGCAGAAGCACACACGCTCAGACCTGATGGCTGCTGACAAGAGTCAGGTCAAAGGTCACTTCCTGAACCTCATCAAGCAGGAAGTCTAACCTGCGCTGTGGTTTCCATGCTGCAACGCCAGTGGATGAAGCCTCACTACTGTGGCTCCAGAGGCACCCATGGTGTCAAGGCAATACTCAGATAAAAGCAAGCTCTGCCGTATAACTAGCAACACAGTAAGGCCCCTAGAAGAGTTACATGGCACCTGCTATAGCGTTTCCAACACCATAAACTGAGCTAGCGCAAACAAAGAGTAGAATATTTGACTAATTCACTGATGACACGGTCATATCATGGCCAAAATCCTAATCTATTTTAAACCTGCATTGCTCAATATCTGCATTTCACGGGAATTCAAATATATACAGTACAAAAATTCAAAGCAGAATGAAGGCTACTATGAGACAGCAGTGTCAGTAAACAAATGTTTCATACTTCCTGTAAAAAAAAAAAAAAAAAAGTACATTAGTGAGAAGTAAGGCCACTGAAGGTGTTGTAACACGGCATCCCTGCTCCTTTAGATGAGTCAAACCTTCAAAGGGTATTGATGCTGATGACACTGATTATGACGAAAATGACGATAGCAGAACACATACACAGTACATACTAATATATTCATAACCAGTATGTCCTCACAGAGGATTTTACTTTTTTTTTTTTTTTTTTTTTAATTTATTATATCTAAAAAAATATAATCACCATTCCAACCAATACAAAAGGCACTGTTGGGAGCCAATCCAAGATATATGTTCAGAACTATAAAAAAAAGTCCTTGTCATGTTTTTCTGTTGGCAATGAAGGATGTGTGGCGAGGCGGCATAAAGGCCACCAGCCAGGAACAAGTCTGGGTGGGTGTGATGCAGTCAGTGCTCAGACTGTCTCCTCAGGGCCTGGACAGTTGTGTGTAAATGGGCTGCTGCTCCCAGTGCTGCGGACTGTGGGTCTGCGGCACAGAAGGCACCCCAGCGCTGTCAGCAATTGGGGTGTACATCGGCCTCTGGCTGGGGCTCATGTAGCTGAAGGTGGAGTACAGACTGGAGCCCTGACCGGCTGCATGGCTGTAGTATGAGTTGGCACCACTTTGGTGGTCTGAATAGTCATACTGCGCTCTTGTGATTGAGGGGTAAGAGGAGGTGCTGTAGTGCTGTAGGTTGAAGGAGCCATAGGTCACGTGCTGTGGGGAGCCCTGCTGTTCACTGTAGTGACTGGGGCTCAGCTGCTCCGTCTTAATCTGGGTGGCTCTCTGCTGACCCTGCTGGCCTTGTTCTCCTGCTCCACCCAGGGTGGTCAGCGAGAGCTGCTGCTGCTGTTTGGACATCCAGGCATGGGCTCCCACATTGGCTGCCTGGCCAACTGAGGAGCTGTTGATACCGTAGCTGCCGGTGTAGCCAGCAGGGGCTGCACCAGTCACCCCGGCATGGCTGTGTGGTGGCAGGTACTGGTCAAACTCATCAACATCGAAGCTTCCCATGTTGGAAATGACTTCGCTGCTCAGCTCACCAATGTCCACAGCTCCAAAGTCTATGTTGAGCTGGCGGCTGGAACCCTCCTGCATGGGGCGCCCCTCACGTTTCAGGTCAGCTTTGCTGGAAGGGAGATCTGTCTTGGGGGTGGTAGGGGGTGTTGGCGGGCCCTGTGACTGACCTAGTTAAAAGGAAGGCAAAGTTAGGCTTGTGACAAGAGTGAAAAAAAAGGCACATCTTAGAAAATATTAGTTCCATAGGGATGTAAATGCACATGTGAGGCTGATTCGGACTCTCTGACAGGTGTATTTGCATTCTGGCTTGTAAAACTTGCTGATCATTAGCCGTTAATCATTAACAGCTGTCTGTTCAAGGTCTTAAAGGCTTCAAAAGATTCGATTTTCTTCAAGCAGACAAAAAAAAAAAAATCAAAAAACAAAAAGAGTCTCATATTAAACTTTTTTTTTTTTCTTATCTCACCTGAATGTTCTCCTGGTGAGTGAACCTCGCCCATACTGGAGGCCGGAGAGTCGGCCTGCTGCAGAGCCTTGAAGATCGCGTTTGGAGAGATGTGAGTTTGCTCGCCCTCCTCGGATTCGCTCTGACCGTTCTTGACCGATTTTCGTCGCCTTGGCTGATATTTGTAGTCAGGGTGATCCTTCTTGTGTTGCACTCTTAGTCGCTCAGCTTCCTCCACAAACGGACGCTTCTCTACCTCATTGAGCAATCTGGAAATAATCAGAAAATTAGATGTGCATTCATTTGAAATTATTTTATTCATTTCTCAGTTCACGGGACCACTTTAGTGTTTCTTAACAACTCAAAAGCAAAATGAAGAGGAATAAAATGTAAACTAAAACACATGCTTATCCAAATGGGTTTATTGTACGCAACATAAGTCTGTGTGCCTCAATTGCAATATTAATTTAAGAAATGAAGTCTGAGAAAATTAGTAGATATATTCTCATACTAAAATAACTCGAAGCAGTCGGCAGGCTGTGTGATTTTTACAAGAGGCAGGGCGCCGCGCACAACGGCGCGTTGCGTGGAAAAGGTAAAGTAAACTTGCCTCCAAAGTTTTCCCAGGGTTTTGCTGAGTTCTGCGTTGTGCAAATGAGGGTATTGATCGGCTAGTTTCCTCCGTGCTGCTTGAGCCCACACCATGAATGCGTTCATGGGTCTTTTGACGTGAGGTTTGCTTTTACTCGAGCCGTTGACGCGCACCGGCATGGGCACCAGCGTCCAGTCATAACCCTTCAACACCTGGGACACCGCGTCTCTGATGCACACGGGGAACTTTTCTTCCTCGTTCTCCTTCTTGTAGTCTGGACCCCCGAGGAGGTGGTTGTCGGATGGCCGGGTGTTTTCAGTGTCCGAGCCAGACCCGGAGGGGCACGGCGAGCCCGCGGAGTCCTCAGACATGCTGGGGCTGGGAGCGTCAGAGTGACACTTCTCCTGTTCTTCTGTCATCTTCAGGTATGGATCGAGGAGATTCATGCGAAAAATGGAAGAGCAGCCTTTTGAAATAAAAAAATAAAAAAAAGAAGAAGAAAAAAAAGGAGTAAATCCTTCTTTCTAAATCCAAGTGTTGTGCCCAGGGACTGCTGTGACAGCCTGTCAGGGCGCACAGCTTCACTGGGAAACTTGAATCCTTTAGTGGAAAAAAAAAAAAAAGATGCCAAAGGTGGAAAAAGTAAGTCGTATTTGAAGTTCCTTCAACTTTTTGCAGATAAGAAAGCAAATAAAAAGTGATCGCCTTCGGATGCTTAACTCTAAAACCGCAACTTTAAAAGGGAAATATGACTGAGCAGTCTAGTGTTTGAAGATAAGTGAAGAGTCTGCAAACTCAGGAGGCGATGCCTCAATTTATGTTTGACTGCAAGGGAATGATTCGGTGGGCGGAGACGTAATTTGACTCAGAAGTCCAAAGCACAATCTACAGCTCTGAAAACCCAGCAGAGGTTAGTGTTTTTCCCCCGATGGTCTTTCGTTTCATTTTAATCCATGTCACAAGTTTGAAAAATTAAAACAAAACAACTATACCAATAACTAACCTAAAGTTGACTTTAAAATTATCTTATTTTCAGATAGCTTCAATATTTACTCCTATCTTATTCCTTTGCGCGTTTTAACCACAAATTTAAATATTATTTTAATTTTTAAAAAATCTTTTTTTTAAATTATTATTATTATTATTATTATTTTGCATTTGATTTTTAATCTGTTTTGTGGATATTACAGTTATAGTTGCATTCAGCGTCTGTCCACACTCAAAGCTTTAATGCATTCACACTGGCCATTTTGTGCTGTAATACATGTATTTAATATTATTTATATAGAGAGAGAGGTGCTAAACTTAGTCTATTCATTTACCAAGCGAGTCTGTCCTTCTTTCCTGTCTTCTATCTTTAAAGGATATATTACCTTTATAATATACCGTTCATACAAATATATACAGCTTTGACATTTTGAACGAACTCATTTTTAATAGCTTTTACTTTTGTCGAACAGTTTTATGAATATTTGCTTGTGTTTAAATGCAGACAAGCAGTTATGTGAAACCCTTTTTGCGCAGAGCTCTGCACAAGTCTTTACAAAGCCAAAGCGCAGCAGGCAGAGGTTGTGACAACATTGACCAACAGGGGGCGACAGCAGCCCAGAAACATGAGAGGAAGACTTGCAAACGTGCCAATAGTCTGCAACAATCAACGAAGTCAGTGGCCTTTGCATTTTAAATCCTTATTTGTTTTCAAGCCTTATGGTTTAGTTTTATTGCTCAGCAAAAGTATTTAAAGGCAAAAAACAATAAAAAGTGCAATCAAACGTAGTTTCAATTAATTAAACTGAACTCTGGCTTATTTCATTCCACTGGCTCCAACTAACTATTTTTGACTTGCAGTCAAACCATGAATTTGCTGTCCAGACAGAACTTCCTAAACAGGAAAGCAACATTAAGTCATCTCTCATTACATTAAAAAAAAATGTTTTATTTGTTTGTTTCTGCAATACTGTGTTGAAAAGTTTCTATAAAAATAAAAGCAGTGTTAATTCATTTGGAAGATTTTATTATTTCACATCAGGCTTAGTTTTCTTTTAATATAAATTGTCTATAATCTAGGCTGCTAACAGTAATCAAGTCATTATAGTGATCTTAATGCCAGTAATACTAAGAAGAATACATGCATGTATCTAATGTGCTACAACTATTCAAACCAAGGCTGTGTTACAAGTTCTGTGTTGAAAATCACATAAAAGAAAAAAAGAAAAAAAATTGTTCATTTCAAATGCATTGCAACATCACAATCTACTTTTCTGGATCTGTTCCAACACTTGTTTTCAGCAGACAAAAGACACTTTGTTGAGAGTTCAGTGCTTATAATCCATGTATTCAACTTTAGAAACAAAATCCAACAGTAGGTTACAAGTTCACATAAAAGCCATCACAAGGAACGAAGGTAGCAAACATCAGGAAAATCCATAAGTTGACAAATGTAGATTTATATAGATTTATCCAGAGGATGTATGAGCAGGTACAGACACAGGATGTTGTTTATACTTGGTCTTTTTCATGAAGCACGGCGGGAGACATGGCTTACACTCTGCTAAAGGACATTTAAGCTCTTTTCCTCAATGTTTAAAAAAAACACAATGGGGAAAACTTTCAGACACTGAGATATTATTCTTTCATGATGTATTGATATGTATATTTGTACAGCTAAACAAGACTTTATTCTCTTTGCTCATGCTGGAAAACTTTGTTCCTTAGTGTAAAATGGGAAGTGCAAGAAGCCTTAGCTGCGGTTAATGACACACTCTCTTCCACATGGACTTTGTTAAACATCATTTGCGGTGCAATCATACAAGAGACTCAACAGAAAGCGAATCTTTCATATCATTTATGCGTTTTGGAAGCTTTGATAAGAGCTGGAGCCTTTTTGTAGAATTTCAGAGGGCAGTGGTCTCAACCTGCAGAGGAGCAAACCGTGATGGTTGCCACCAGAGGTGTGGTTGGACATGTTCACGCCTTTACACTGCTGACTGCAGAGGGTTCCAGCAGTCCTTCAGACTGACTTCCAGTCAACTGGGAAGGGGGGGGTGGGGGTGGGGGTGGTGGGGGGGGGGGGGGGTACTTCGTAACCTACAAGGAACACCCACTTGCAGGATGAGCAGGTCTTGGGAAACTTCTCAGCTTGACTTCGAGCTATGGCGTTAAAATTTTGCGGCAAACACTGGGGGTAAACTGCCAAATCATGTCTTCTACCTTTCCTACCGCTCTCAGATTCCACTGCAAATGTTTGACCCCCTCCCCTCCCTTCCACCCCCACCTTATTTTTTGTACCTGTCGGTGTTATTTGTATGTCAATATATTGTGGGTGTAGGACTCAGTATTGTTGCTTTAGATGTGTCCAACACAAAGCAGTCTGCATGTTTATATTGCACCTGCTGTTCAAATTTTATATTCTGATTTCTTTTTATGTGTGTGTGTGTGTTTGTGTGAAAATGACAGATTATATTTTAAAAAGCTGGTCAAAATCAGATGCATGGAGACTTTCAACAATGATGAGACAAATTAGATGCCTTTCACTAAGTGTGTGACACCTCCACCGTGTTTAAACGGTCTGTAGTGAGATTTACAGAGGGGATGACTTCTCTAGGTGATAAATAATGCGGCTTTGTAGGCAAAAGTACCTTTAGCTTACAACTGACATAACACCTGTTTGGGACTTTCTACAACTTGTACCAACTGCCCAAGGCATGACAGCAGAGTTTATGAGGGAAAACTGACAAAATCCTTGAGGCAAACCATCTCATTCTTTCCTCCTGTGTTAGTCTTTAGAGTTATGTCTGAAATATAAGCCACAGAGGATGCAGTGCCCACTGTCAGTGACAGTCTCATAAGGATGGATGGGCTGTCCCTGGGTGTTTGCTTTACCAGATCAGAGCACTTTGGCCACGGGCAACTGTTGACACATGGCATTTTGCAAAGGGTAGAGTTTAAATAAGACTTATCAAGAACCTGTCACCCTCAGAAGGATCGACCTCATATTCCCTGCTCTGACTCTTTCACACCTCCCTGATATCCCTCACAGAATCACAGCAGCTCCTGGTGGCTTTGCCACAAAGACTAAAGGCAGACAATTTGGAGATGGGGACTTTCTTGTAAGTATGTACACAATACATTACCAAAACACTGCAATATTCTGAGGTAAGTTTAATTCCTAAACAAAACAAAAGTAAGAATAATATCATTTGAATTATAGTACAATAATATTAATAAACCCACAAAACTGATTACACCCAGTCCTGCCACTGGGAAAAAACCTTCCAACTGAGAAACAAATGTATTCTGGCCTTCACCTCTGTGTTCAGTAGTGTGGGATATTTACTCCTGCAAACTTTCTTGCACATCCTTCCCTTGCTTTGGTCTCCAAAGGAGATAGCAGCACTATAATCTCAGCCTTATCTGCTCCTGGGCACTCATTAGTCACTGTATCTGCAAGGAAGGAAATGGACTCTGCTCTGGAAGTACAGCTGGAAAAAAAACAATACTTAATGAATACGGATAGATGCCAGCACAGTTTTTGCCTTTACTAGACAAACAAAAAATAGTAAAACACTGTAAAACTGAATGCAACAAATAAGCTTATGTTTTTTTTAAAGTGGAACTGTTATGTTCATTTCAGGCTAATTTATTTTTATTTCTGAGCCCAGAAGGGCTGGGATTGATCGAGTTATTGTCACAAATCGCTTAATTTACTTCAGACCAACCCTCCCCGTAGGCTGTCAGATCAGCCTGTGGGCAAAACAAGTGGATTGAGACTCTTCGGCATTAAGCCCCGCCTCCCGCCACTGCACTACATCGGGAGCGCGCACCGCACCTGTTTTCGCCATCATTGTAACATCTCATAAACAGAAGGATTAGGCTAATATGAACTCAATAAAAAAAACAAAATACAATATCAACACATAGCATACAGCCCTACATGTTGGAACCTGAATCAGACCCTGAAAACAAAGTGGAAAACAGCAACCCACAGCAACGAATGCAGCAGGATGCCTCTCTTTGGTAAACTCACCAGCCATGGTTGGAAATAACTTTATCCGACGTTTTCCACCTGCCTGATGTATTTGTACATGTTAACCAGTAGAAGGTAACCAATCACCGAACCTTATCCTCCGGGACGTCACAAGGATTTCGAAGTAGAAAAAACTCTCTAAAACGACGCGTTTTTCGTCGCCATGGAAACCGAACGGAGAGAGTGCTGGAACTCAAAGTCAAACTCAAACATGTGTTTAGGTGATAAAAAACGGTGCCGTTCACATGTCTGATGAGGATTCAACACTGTAACACTGTAAAAAGCTCAGAAAACTCCAAATACCATAATAGCACCCCTTTAAGTAAAAATTCAATTTAATGGAGTTTCCATTCTCCTCACTGAATTAAATTTGCCTTTCAAAACTCCTACCAGCTCATCTGAAAATAACAACCAATATTGAAATCTGCTGAGTGACTTCAAGGGACGCTCCATGCCTTCAGGTGGAGTGTCCTTCGAGTCAGTTTAAATGACAATGAAAAGCAATGAAAGCAGAGTGGGATCTCTGTAGGTCACTGCCCTCTTTTTCCAATAATAGGGCCTGACCTGTAATTATGTTTGAATGACAATAGCTCATTCTCAGAGTGCTGACAAAATGTTACAGCATTACCTGGGTCTTTGCAGAAGCCAAACGTGCTCGAGAGAGGTTCAATCATCATAAAACAGTTGACAGTTACAAAAGAGTAAATAAAACAACACACATCATCTGCTCTCAGTGTTTTGTTTTGTTTTTTTTAAGAGTTGCAAATGAAAACGTTAAACTCACAGAAAAAGGGGTGTTGACCTGAACAACACGATTCAGTTTGTGAGCAGAACTATCTGCATGTTGTTAAACTCTTCTGTGTCATCATGGATTGTCGCACGTTTGTGTCTGAGGCGCAGCTCTGACTCAGACTGGCTGACAGTGTGAGCTGCTCCCTGGTACCAACACACATGAAAGGTCCCATCCGCAAGCTCTGAATGATGTCAGCGCAGCACCTCTGTCTACACACAGAGACACCTTTCATAAAGGCACTCTATGTGCTTGACTCCGCTCTACGTAATGGAATAGGCAGCCCTGCTCTCCTCCCACTGTTTCAATGATCAGGTGAAAAGGAAACTCTTGTTGTCCCTGCAGTTGTACATCTAAAAATAAATTTTCATGAGTTTCCCAACTTCCCTTTTTTGATTCTGTCACCTGCTGCTCTTGTTTACATCCTCATTTGTTTATTCCACACTACAAGTTTTTTAAAAGTTCCTCGCTGCAAGTTTTATAGCCTTATTGGTGCATTTGATTATCCCCAGTGATACTGAACACCCACACTGCACCATTTTACTTTTTTTTTTTGTCAGATATCTCCCCTCTTTTCTCTTGTTTCATTATCCTCCCAACTTAACCTGGCTCTTTTCAGCAGGGCTCATTTGTTGGGAGGACGGATGAAAAGGGCCATTCTTCCTACACAGTCATGGAGATACTAGAAATACCAAGTTAATGAAAGAGTGATGATATCTAATCACCTTCCAGAGTGTAGCACCTGCATCAGAGCCAGTATCCAAACCTTTGCCGAATACTTAGAAATGGATGGTGTACAGATGTACTTCCTCTTAGCCATGCACCACTCACTATGCTTATACCTTTGATATCACTTGTTGCAGGGAAACTGGGATATCTTGTGTGGTCATGCAGATCCAGTCCTCTTAGGTGCTCAGGGATTTCAGCATTAGACCGTAGCAATGGGATTAATACGTTTAGGGAGGGTAGGGGTAAAATGAACAATGGCATATTTCAAGGGCTTTAAACCAGTGTCTTGTTACAATGGGGAGAGCCAAGTCTATTCTTGTTTAAGCCTATTTCAGGGCAAAGGAAAAAGAGAAGGTCAAAAAACTAACTTCAGAGACTGTACACTGTGTACACAGGTTTAAAATGAACATATCACTTGTGACACTTATCAGTGAATCTCTACTAATTGTCCCATTATTGAACTGGCATTATGGCTACAGTGATCTGTACATTATTGTTTCTGTGCAGGGACAAAAACAAGCAAACAATGACAAAAGCACAGTTTTAATGCTTGTAAAGTTTAATGGTTGTCCTGTTGTTTTACTAACAGCGTGAGAATGCTTTATTTTAGCGAGAGCCCACAAATGCTAATACAATCAGCTGATTTTTGTTGTGAAGACAGATTTGTGTACATGAAATTAATCAAAATGTTAAATCTTTGCAGTTATTGCAAGAAGAAAGTCGCTTGCCGTGATATGTTTTAAGTGGAAAAGAATAAAATAACGTGTGGTTTCTAACAATGAGATTTTCTGATTGTTTTGATGTTGCATTTAGTTTTGTTTTTTTTTCATTAAAAAGCTGCTTCCAGACAGACTGCCATTGACTTGTCTTTTTTTTTGTGTAAAGGAAACATCACAACATGTGTTAACATGTGCTATAAAGACAAATCCAACTAAAATACATTTCTTTGAAAGCCCTGCTAGGTCGTACTAACGAAATATTGAGTTTGGGTTAAATCGTATTTATGCTGATGTACGTGAACGGGGACATCCATTTTAAACATGTTTATACGTACGCTCTCATACTTATGTGCATCTTTTATGATGTCATACTTGTAAAGTCAGTTCATCCACTAGAGGGCAGTGCTGAGTTCAGCGTTCACGCATATGTTCTTACAGCATCTGGTAGTTGTAATTTACTGCTTTAAAATAATTTACAACTACCCAAAAACACCAGAATAGCCAAGTAAACAATGAAACCTTAACAATTTTTTGATGTTCTTAACTTCCATCTTTTGTTGGAACTTTTTATTTGGTAGTTTCTGTGTCATCTTCTTCGTGATTCTTTTCTTGTTCTCTGGTTTGTTCCTTTCGCAGGTTTCATGGGCTTTACAACTCAATACTGCCCCCACAATTTCCAGTGGTATTGCTCCATTTTTTGCATCAAGTGACAGACAGCTAAGCTCCTTAAAAATGGACCAAATCATGCAGGTAAACAACACAGTCAGATGGATGAAACTATAAGTTTGTCAGTGTATCCATCTTCTGCATCAAGCATAAATGAATCTTTGATCATCATGAAAACTAAATTGAATATTTCCTATTTTTTAACTGAGATAATGCTGGGGAAAAAAAAACAATAAAAGTGGTTACTATCAGGCATTAAACCATGGTTTCTCAATGTAAAGGTCTTGCATTATCGAGGCAACACAAATGTATGCTTTTCCTATGCTGCTTAAGTTGTAAAACAAATTTTATGTTATGTTAAATATTTGCCATGACCTGACAGTGTGTATTTATCACAACAATAATGCTATGTGATTACGTTTTCTGACTGTTTCAGAAACCGTTCTGAAATTTCATGAATTCATTCTTAAATACTTGGTGGAAACATTGAATCAATTCATTGATTCAATGTCAGGATCTAACAAAATAATCAATCAATTTCCTTCAAACAATCTTCAAATAGGTCACTGACTTTCTGTCACTCACTCCAATTTGACAAATTTCCATCTCTTTATTTCTCTGAACACGAATAATGCAGTGTGTACATACTGGGAGAGACATTAAGTAAAGTACGTGCCAAGCATAACAGAGCACTCAGGGCTCTCTGTGTGTGTGTCCCTTCTCTATTTCCGCCATTTCTTCCTCCAACTTTTTTTGGGTGCTCCTGTGTTAAGGCTGGGTCACACACAGCAGGGAAGCACCGTTTAATTGGAGCAGCCCAGCAGTGGTGGCCCCAAATCGCCGGGAGCCAGACTCACGCTTTCTAATGTTACTCTTGAAGGAAATTGTTCCCCACCATTTCCTGAGATCCAGCGCTTGAGACACTTATGGACTTTTCTTGTTGGGAGGAATAAAACTAACTGCTGTATTAAAATTTTCTGCAGATCGCTGTGAAGTGCAAGCGTGCCATCTTGTCTGCTTTAGTCTGCTATGTCCTGAACTCTGATGAGATCACCACAGATTAGCAAGCTGGTTTATCTGGTAATTGAGGCAAGTCAAGGCACAGTCAGCGGAAGAATGCTTGAACATGAAGAATGCATTATATTTGTTTGGTTTTTGTCAAAAAGTGCTATATAAATGACGCTTGATTGGATTTGATTTGATCAATTAAATGTTTTATTTTTATTTAGAAAAAACAATAAAGCATTTACGACTTCCAGACCCTACCAGAACCCAGCTCTTGTTCAGACAGACAATAATACCAGTATGACGCTGTATTTTGTTGTTGAAACCGGGGTAGGTAATCTTGCTCAGAGAGATTTTATTTTACTCTGGGTGAAGTGGTTCCTCGTCCTTATAGTAGTCTGTACATATTTAAATCATGAACAATAAGAAATAAAGTTAGACCCCTCAGTTAAATCTGTAAAAACTCTGACCAATCAAAAAGTTTGGGCTGAATTGAAGTTGTTCATTTCTTACATTTCTTAATCTTCTTAATGGCTGAGAAAATGCAGGAAGGATTTCCCGACCCAGCCTGGTTTATTAGCTTCCTCTGGCTAAACAGCTAAGAAAGAGAAAATCATTGGTGGAAAAAGCTGCGAACTAGAAAAGCACTCGGCGAGTACAAACGGCATTTAAAAAATTTCATGGATCCAAACGGTGATCCGGATCACCACCAAAATTAAACCTGTTCTTCCTTTTCACATTTCCAACAACTCGCAAAAATTTAAGTGAAATCCGTCCTTAACTTTTTTAATTATCTTGAAAACCAACAGATAAACGCTGGTAAAAACCTAACCTCCTTGGCGGAGGTAAGAAAAAAGGCTTTGATCACGCAAGGAGCAAAACCAGAGGGGGAGGAACCAAGACAGGATGCCACTTTCAAAGCTTCCTGGCTCCCCTACATTACCTACCCCAGCTTTATGACCATTAAAAAAGACAAACACATTCTATTTAAATTATGCTGATTTCAGGTGAGAGTTGGAAAAAACGAGAGCATTGGGAAATAACTATTAAACAAACCAATTGAATGACTTTGTGTATGTTTGAAAGCTAAAAGCGTGAAAATAACAAACCAAAGTAGACTCCATGGTTTTAACTCACAAAGACTAAAGCAAAGTATGACTGTTACTCTAATTTTATAGGAAGTCTGGAATTTACACTCCATCTGAGTGACTCAACAAATAGACTATCAGGAAGCTGTGACCCTCTTATCGCAGCGCTGTGCCCAGTCCGTAATTAAAAATCTAAAGTTACCCAGCACCTACACCTCAGCGCACTGCTATGACCTAAAACTGTGGCTTCTCCTTAGTTTGGTTGAAGCTGCTCACTGAGGCCTAACTTTCTAACAATGGGTATCTATACACAAGTACATGCAGGTGGCAGACCCCAAGAAGGAGCAGATGAAATCCAATGGATAGACACAGGATGGTGAGCGTGTAGGGGGGAGTGGAAAGTTTTGTCAGTAAACCCACACCAGGTCTCTCGAGGCACCACTTAAAGTCATGCATGAAGCAGGAAGAAAGGGGAATACCTTTGAATGTTTCCCACCAGCCTAAGGATCAGAAGCACAAGGAGGGAGAGATTGCAACAGAAGGTGCACGAGGTCCCACAGGGGGCTCAAAGTTACAGTTGAAGGTGTAGGCTAATGGTTAGGAAAAACAACAACAAGAAGAGATGAAAGATTTGAGCTGGACAAGCAGGTGAACAGAAAAAAATCAAATGTCATGCTAACTGAGCAGAAAGACAACACCTAAAGTATCATATTAGAATCATATTACTATCTTGCTTTTTTTCTCAATTAGCTGTCATTTTGCACCAAGACAGGACATTTGTGATTTTTTTCATAGTACGCTTTTACCACTTGATTGTTAAAAGCCAAAACTGAGCATTCAGATGAAAATCCCTTTTAGAGGTGTGACTCGGGAGCGTCTTTGTCCTTGGCAGTCACGGGACATACTGTACACAGGCACCTCCTCAACAGGCGCCAGCTGATTTTTATCTCCTTCAAAAACTGTCTCCATTTCCCAAACCTTCCTGCTCTCTGGGCTGAGGCTAAATTCCTTATTGACACGACTGACAGCAGTTAGACTGTGTCTAAATCTAACAAGTATTGTGTCGATTATAAGAAGTCAATACCTTCACTTTAAGACAGCTACTTTTAACCAAGTCTTTACAAATTATTTTTTAAAAATAATGGTTCTTCCTAATCTGGTTTCAGAATATGAAATAGCTGCATGAGTCCACAGCACTACAGTTTTACAATACCGCTAATCAGTCTTCTGTTGTCTGTTTTCTCTCTATAGGTTTTATCTTGTTCCGTATTTCATTTCTTTTTTACTTGTTTTAGTTAGTTCATATTTTCTATTAAATATTTTTTCACATTGTTGAAAAACATTGTTTTTTTGTTTTTTTTTGCTTTATGTGTTCCAACAACGTCCGGTTATATGTGAGCCTGCAGTCCCTTTTCAGGTCACACTAATAATAGCAGTCTATTGAACAGTAAATTTGTAAAACATATTACGCCAATGTAAGGATTTTTTTTCTTGTCATTTTATATTGAAATCAATGTCACTGCTATATTTATTACAGACAGGCACACATGTTTGACATGGTTATTTCATTGTTTTTTTTTTTCTTTTTTAGTTTACATTTAGTCTGAAAGTAGCAGGGTGACTTTATTATTTATTTTGAAAATTCACGTAACATTACTTTAACTGCTGATGTAAAGTGTACTTCCTTTTTTGTGGTGGATAGCTTTTGTGGGGAGGCTTCTCCTGACACTGGTTATCAATAAAGCGTCAGTTGATAGGGAAGAATATGAACATGCCATATATTATAGAATGTCAAAAACATTAATGGTGGACATACGGGGTTTTCATGGGACAACGACGACAAACATTGCTTTTACACACACACATATATATATATATATTGACACATATATATATATATATATATATATATATATATATATATATATATATATATATATATATATATATATATTGATACATATATATATACATATATATATATATATATATATATATATATATATATATATATATATATATATATATATATATTTATATATATATATATATGTATATATATATGTATGTATATATATATATATATATATATATATATATATATATATATATATTTATATATATATATATATAAAAACATTGCTTTTACACACACACACACACACACACACACACACACACACATATATATATATATATGTATGTATATATATATATATATATGTATATGTGTGTGTGTGTGTGTGTGTGTGTGTAAAAGCAATGCGGAGCGGTGCATTACACAGTTATAATGCACATTAATGATCACATAAATGCAGTTGTTTATACCACGGTCTCATACAGTAAAAATTTTATAACAAATGCTTATTTTGTTTTCACAAAAATTGTTTGCTGACCTATACAAAGTCCTTCAAGTTCTTCAACTGTAACAATTACATTTGTCATCTGCCTTGGATAGGACGCATAATTTCATCCTGTAGAGTACAATCCCCACAAGCAGTCTGAGAGAAACATGCTGTCTTTTTAATGTTAGCTTTTTTAGTCACGATTGGAGGAAGTAAAGCAGGACACAGAAGCACAGGGGAATGCTCATGAGAGAATAGGAGTCAAGTGAAGTTGATTAACTGATCCAACCACAGAATCCATATTTTCTTTTGTTAGAAAGCCTAAAGCACTCACCTCATCCAAGTTTTTCATTTCACTTCCCAGTGGTGCTAAACTCACCACATAAGCTCCATGCATTTTCTTTTTGTTCTTTTATCCATTCATTTAGTTTTAACATACAAACTATGCAAAGTGAACCAACCTAAATGAAAGTCGTCTTACCTCTAATTTTTGCACCACTACAACTGAAAACTCCTCCCCACAAAAGCCCACAGGCAATCTGTGAGTGAGACAACCAGAGATTCCCTCTTTCATGCTGTCATAAGGTTCCTATAACACCCAAGAACTGATTTTACAGTTGCCTTACCAATTACTGCTTATTCATTACAAAGTGTTGGGGCTGCATATGAAAGAACACAACACTGTTTAACCAACAACAGATGTGCTAGAGCAGCTTGTCAGCTTGAAGTGGGTCAGTGAAGTTACTGATGCAGCTGGAGAGTAGGACCTGAAGAGAACTTTAAACAAGCAGGTTCACTGCGTGTTTAGTTCCAAAGAAATTCATAAGAACCCTGATGAAAGTTGGTAGTAGGAGTTTTCATGATATTAAGTAACTTATGTGACTAAACTTTAAATTTTAGGTTTTAGTGGGACTGGAGAGTTAATGGTAGGGTTGGTAACAGATAAGAGTTAATGATATCTTCACATGGCATGCTTAGCAATACTTTAAGGCAGAATAAAAGTTGTGTTTCCAGTAGTTGTTAACTCTCTTTTTGGTGTTTTTCGAAAATTTCTTTAATGCTTTTATATGTTTTACTTTAGTTTCCTCATTTAATAAAGAAACAACCCACCAAAGTGGAAGCTAAAAACACCTTCCACCAATTAGTTCTCACGTTCCAAATATTTTTATCTCAAGATCAGAAGAAAAGCAAAACAGAAATACAAAAAAAAAACAATTTAAAGCAAAAGCAATTTTTTGTTAACTTGTCTTTTTCCCCAAAATTTTGTTGCCGGTTGGCAAACTGATCTGTTTAATGTAACCATGTGACATGCAGCCTGTACCACCACTACTACTCAGTGTTTGTCTGTTCTAAATCAGTTTGTGAGACCAAACCTGATAGCATGATGTGGGAGTTTGCTTAATATTTTCTTGACAATGATCAGCCCCGTTGAAGACACACTCACTGACTGTAACATCTTTTTACCGCGGAAATGCACACTGTGGTTGTTGACTTGATTAGACCCAATTAAGCTTCGGCACAGCCAATCAGATTCACTTAAACCCAACAGAGAACAGGCCCCAGAAGCTAATTTCTTCATTCAGCGCACCTCAGTGGGCTCTTAGATTAATTTAGTCAATTTACCTCATTAAACATGCAGATTAAAGAGGCCCTTGGCTCTGCATTTGAGTTGGATAGTGAACCAGGTCAGAGTTCATCTGAGGACGGCTTTCAGTTTTCCTTCCTTGCATGCAAATGATCTGGTGCAGGCTGGAGAACTGAGGAAGTGTTTTACTTTGCTAGGTGTGTGTTAAAGCAGAAAGGTACCAATATAAGTTTTGATGATATATGTATTGTGAGATCTAAACCTTGGTCAAAAGAAGAAGGAAAAGGGAACATATTCTGCAACATCTGAAAAAGTTTACTATCTATCTTTAACAGAATCAACGTTGGATTTGGATAGTGATGTTGGCATTAAGAGTACTTGGTTTTCTCTCTTAGATGCAATGTCTTTTCAAGTTGCTATTGACACCTTTCATAGAGTTTAAATGAGTATATTGGTTTGGTCAAAGAGTCCACTTATAATGAAGTAAAAGTGTCCTTTAAATACAGTAAAAAATTATATTTTCTGCATCTTTATGCTTTACAGAACTTTACTTTTTGAGGGTTTTTATGTTCCTTCGTGGTAGTAGTTTTCATTTGTATTTGTAATACTTTTACCATTAACTATCATATTTCTCTCAGCAGACATCATGTATTATCAATTTTCTGAGATTTATTTTCATTGTTTTTGAGCTGTATTTTGACAAACAAACAAACACTCCCGGTTCTCAGCCTTTACTCCCAGTTATTTCCTACTTTCAGGCAGACATTTGAGCTATGATCCATGTGCTTGGCAGCCGTCATACTCTGATCCAGATGTTGCTTTGCTGATTCACAGAGCACTTGTCAAATGAAACCTAGTGATGTTTCAGTGGTAATTATTCTCTTTGCGCTCAAGCGTACCAACATGTGTGGATGTGCACCATCGAACACATACAAGAGGATCTGCCATAACACCCTCCCTTGCCAGGGGAGTAATTGTTTCCATGAGGCTCTGTCACAAGCATTACTCGGCAGCTTTTACCTTGCAAAAGTGCTTTCGCTAAATGCAGCATTATTGCATGAGTTGCACTGCATAGGATCTGAATAAGTTTACCTCATCCTTGCCATTGGACCAAATGCTATGCAGAATGTGAATTTAGTTCTACGTTAAATGATTCCCCTTAAAACATTACCATGTCCGTGTCATTGTAGTTGCATAGTGAAGTAAATCTGGTTAAGAATGTTTAATTTTCTGTCTTTCTTTTAAAAGAAAAGCGGCTCAGATGTTTTATCTAATTTTTTGTTGGTCAGAAAGGAGCTGGAGGTCCTGGCAAAGGAAAAAGGGTGGGAACTTTAGTGAGAGGATTAGGAGGGACTTCTTGATCTGACTTCTAGCTCTTCAGTCCAAGTTCTCAGGCTTTTTTGAATGCATTTTGGTGCATATTCAAACAAATTGTTAAGTGGTCTGCATTTTCCGTTTATATTTTATACTAATATCAGGCCATCATATGTAAGTTCTATTATATTTACATATTTGCGACAGACATTGAAATATGTAGTCTGCATCCCTTGGCATTAAAGAATTACTTTTTAAATCCTTACTGGAATTATATGCTGGTCTATATTGTTTTTTTGGTTTTTTTTAGGGTTTTCTCTATTTGACCTCTGATCTGTAGCAATAAATCATCTATTATGAATCCTCAAATGAAAGAAATCATGTTTAAGTTTCTGTCATGACATTTTAATGTATGAATTGTCCATTTGTCACAACACCAAGGACACACTGAGACTCCCGGTGGCGGTTTTATGGCTCCTAGTTTTATAAGACAGGGGTTGGATGGGTGAGGTAGAGGGGAATCAGGGAACTTTTATAGGCACACAGGGGTTTGGATGCTGCAGAGGAGCTACTTGAGGAGTTGTGTACTTTTACAGCTGACATTATGGAGAACCAAGGCCAAGTTGTGTTGCAGACTGGCCAGCCTGAAAGATAGAAATGTGAGTCACTCAAATGATGCCTCCCTTCTGTTATATGGGGCAGAATGGAAGTTGGCTGGTGGATATAGTCTGCGTGTGAAAACCTAAATAAACCTACTTTGGGTTTCAGGAGGGGAAATACAAACACCTGTCAGCTAAGTGTCAAACACCAATGAGCAATTAGATACTTGAGGATGAGGAAATGAAAATTTCTTTATCTCTTCAAGGAATTTCTGTGCTTTAGTGGAATATGCCAAAAAAACCCAAACCTTTTTCTTAATAACAACAACATTTCTTTTCAGCTCACATTGTCCAAAATGAACTGGAAATAAAAAGAGTGTGTTTGTTTTTCTTTGGTTAAGGGAAAAACAAACACTTGACACTTGGAATCAGAGAAAACTAAGGCTAAAGATTGTCCACTTGAAAACCCAATGAGCTGCAACTTAGCACTCACACCTCGAAGCAGTAAATCTGTTTGTTTGCCCTCAGAACACCTTTGAACATCTTGGAACGTGTTGCAACAAAAAAAAACCCCTTTGAGGCACATTCACATCAGCCTTTTTGATCCGACTCTGAGTCCGTTTGCTTTGATAGTCCGCTTTGTTTAGGGAGCTGTGAATGCACCAAACAAATTCGGACTAAAGAAGCAGTCTCGGTCTACCTACAAAGCAGGTCTCGGCCTGTTTCAAATGGACCAAATGCGGACTACAAAGAAAAAGTCACTTCTTGCATTTGGCATGGTGTTGCTTTGTAAATACCTAGCAATCGCTTTAGGAGTCCTCTGCCTCATCTGTTGTTCATACTGCGGTCATTGTTGCAGTGTATTACCGCAGTATACTTGCATAAGACAAAATCAAAAAAACCAAAACAGCAATAGAGTATTCTTTTTCACGCATGTCCTGTTCTCTCTCTTGCTAAATACTAGTGCAGCGCCACCTTTGGTGGAAACAGGGAGACATTATTGTAAAGGTTAGCGCGTTTGACCAAAGTGCAGCGAGAAGCCAATCTCGGTCTGAATGGATACACCCCCCAACATCCGAGCAGAGTCCTCATTCAAACCGAGTCTAGCGGACTATCCTGATGTGTATGCACCCTGAGTCTCTGAGAGCATCTTTAAATTTTGACTAAAGTTGCCTCAAAGCTTTATATGTGGATCTTTTTAGTGTTCATCTTTTGCTTGACTAATGTGCGTACATGGAGCATGTCAAACAGATGAATTGTCAGCGGACAAAGCATTTGTCAGAAATGCAGTGCACAAAGAGTTGAGTGGCTATTTAGATATCAGAGGTCAATGTTGTGCTGGAGGCAAAACAAGACATAAAGCTAAGTATAGCTGTTTATAGTTCTGTCATTTGACCCCAGGGGCTCTGAAATAGAAACTATTTAAGTTTGTTTCAACACCACATTGGTGGTTATTCATTCTTTTAACCTGGAACTGTTATTTTCTAAAAAAATACTTCACTGACTATTATTTTTTTTAAACGCATGAAAATGTGGATATAAATTGTAAAAACTGAATTTTAAAAAAGGACTCAGGTTATCTAGCTTGAGCAACAATCTGTTATTAATTAGTGTCTATGTAGAAGTTTTGAGAGGGACCTTTTGAGAAAATACAGCCACCGCCCATGAGTTTACATGCAGACCACCGGAACTGCTGTGAAAAGCTGACCTGATCAGGCCTTCCTGTCCCCCACTGTGTGAGCATGCACGGCTCAATGCACACCAAGCAGAGAGATGCTACATTTTGAGATTCCTTCAGGTCCTGCAGTCAGCCAACTGTGTTGAGACAGATTGGACTTCTGCTGCAGGCTGACATCTGGGGCCGTCTGCGTCTTGCCAAGGGGCCTTCAGAGACGAGGAGGGAAAGGAACTACTCAGGGAGCCTGTCTCATCTCAGCATCCTCCTGTTCAGCCCTGCTTTCCGGGCCAGGACTTTTAATTGTGTCTCTGGGTGAAGTGGTAGTGCCCCAGCAAGGGGGTGGGAGCACCTATATGTGATGTGAATAAGACCACACACCCTAAGTAAATGCATCCACACACATATACCTTCACACAAGTACTGTAATCCTAAAGCCTGCATAAATGTCAGTCAGGTCTGTAATTAGACATTATTATTTTTGGATGTTTCCCCAGAGCACACAACCTTTGATACATGGCCCTACTGGAATCTGGTGACAGTAAAACTTTAGTGCAATTTGGGATACCAAATAATATCAACAAAGCTAAAAATACCTCCTATTAAAGTCTCCTCCTTCTCACCTTCATCTGAAGGCTTTTCCTAAAACAGTGATGTCACCAAGTCTTCCTCACACCTAGCTGAGAGGTTTCAGTTCTGGCTCACACTGACCTCAGTCTGGTCGGCTTCCTGTCTGACCATCACGGGCAAACATAGGAAGATTGGCAGTAAACATGGATACATCCACTTGTTAAGGAAGACAACCACAGACAGCAGGGGGAGGATTAGAGGAGATATGCATCATAGGATGCAAGGCCACAACTGAACTTTAGTTCACAGTGTAGAAAAACCTTAAAAAAAATAAAGCCTATAGATAAAAGATGGTATTTTGTTTACTTTTAGCCAATCGAGTTTTGCTCTTGCGTGAGCTAGGAGAAATAAATAAATTAGCAGATGACTCTTCAGAACATGTCTGGAATTTTTTTTTTCTTTTTTTGCAAATAATTTGGCTCAAACTTACCATTCTTCATTCACCCTGCTGTGGTCAGATTTGCTAATTGGGGGAGTTTGACCACCTAGGTAAATTTATCTTATGCATGTGCATGCAGCCGTCCAACCTTCATGTTTATGTAGCAGTAATTTGTGGACAGGTGGGATGGAGGCCCGGTGTTTTGCTTAACCTTTTCTGTGGTAATTCAGAACTCAGCTAACTAGACCTTACTTAACCCCCTGACTTTAGCCCTAATCAACACATGGATATTAGGGACCATGTAACCTCTACCTTTGTGTATCTGAGAACTGGTTTGTGGTAGAAACCTGTCAAAATATCCCACTCTCATTTTTCCTCAGCAACAGCAACAAGACCTCTACAGTAATTTCCAGAAATCTGTCGAAATTGCTTAAGTCTTAAATTATGCATAATTGGTCCCTGCGTTAGGTTACTGGGGGGTAGCCCCCCAATCATGTGGCTGAAAGCAGAAAGGGCTCCAGTCACTTCCAGCTTGTTAATGATAGCCAAACGGGTGCTTACCAACATCATGCCTGTTGCCAGAGGTTACCACAGATGAGTATCACCACGATGTAAGGTTAATTTTCCTAAATGGCACTGGCACTTGTGTGGTACAAGTGTGGTAAACCACTTTCAGTGACTGTGAATAATTACACTCCTAGTACAATACTGACTTGTCCATTTCTTTCATGCAACAGATTTTCATTTTCCCCTACCTCAGTGCATAAGTGATTTCTGCTTTGCAAATGATTTTTTTTCAGGGTGTTGTCAATAGTTCTTCCAAACTCAACCTACAGCTACGCTCTGACTAATTGCACAAATAGATGTAATATTTTTATATACATATATTATTCTTTAGACTTTTAGATTGACGTGTATGTAGCCTAATAGTTGTCTCATCTTAGTCTAGACATGATTTCAGCATTCATTTTAGCTACGTATAGAAATTTCATTACACAGACCACCAATTTTAAACACAGTTATGCAAACCTCATGTTACACGTCCTTATTTGTTATCTTTCTATAAAATGTCATTATGTTTTTAAAGTCGTGCTAAATGTAGCAAAGATATCTCTAGTATATGCATAAACAGTGTATAGGTGTTCATCTGAGCTGAAACAAAGATCTGATGTGGAAAAATGCAGATATTGCTCAGAATTAGCTCAGAATTAGCAGCCAGTCTTTGCTGTGTGTGTATTATCTTTTTAGTACTTGACTCACCTGTAACCTGAACTCACTAAATAGCAATGATAACAGGCTCCTCTGCATGGGGTCACACTGCATTAGAGTGAAACAGACTCTCTCTTTGTGCTTTACCAGTGAAGTTTAGGACCAGGGATAATCACGGGGGCGAAAGCGTACACCACTCCAAATCAGCTCCAGCCAGGCCAGCTGAATTTATCTCAAACTTATTAACTTTCCTCCAGGCACAAATTGAAACCAGCTCATGTGATCATGTTCCAGAGGGGCAGAGTGTGAGAAGTGACAGTGTGATTTACAGGGGGGGACCGTGCCACAGATGCTACAGCATGGCGAATGGTTGGTTTGCTGGACGGGAGGGGTAAAGCTGGGCACTTACATCAGATAGGAAACCCAGTTGTTCTGGAAAGTGCTGATGACAAAGAAGTAGAAGAAAGGAATCACACTAGGATTTAAGGCATCACTGTTAACATGGAAAAAACAACATGCTTAAAAAACAGCAAGTGAAATAAGTGCTGATTTTCTAAAATTCTAATATTTTTATTCTGCTGATGCTTTTCACTTAAAAAAAACAGTCGTACATTATTTTTCTCAAGGTGAACTTTCTCTACACATGCAGGCAGTCCTCTACCAGCTGTCCTTTCAGTGAAATAACTTTTAGATCACACAGGAATGTGGTGGTCTGTGCACAAGCAAAAAACACAATCTTTGCATTTATTTAGTTTAGCAGACTTTGAATTTTTCTCACAGATATTTACTGTTTTCAAAGCTGTTCTACTTCTTTCCTTCTATGATTTGTTCCAGAAATAAACTAAATGTCAACAGGATACAGTCAAAACTTTTCCCAATGTTCCGGTTTCACACATGCGTTAGACAACAGGATGTTGTGAGTGTGGAACAAATCATCACAGCATTAAATGCTTTTCAACGGTGGTCTGTATGTAAAAGCTGCTGACTTCCCTCTGATGAAAGCAGCTTCTGAATACACACTTCAGCTAATGCAGATGTTCTTGTTGCCCTCCTGATAATATGTCAGAGGGTTTCAGGTCATCGTTACATGTGTCAAAATATTTAAAGAGAGCATTGCCTGATTTGCCATCCTGCAATCAGTGAATACCTGAAATACTGAAGTCTGGTTTATTTAACCTTAAAAGAAGAGCAACGTGTGTATCATTTATTGTAAAATTGGAGGAAATCACAACTCCCTCACTCTGAGCATTTTTATCTTTAATATGCAACTTCTGATGTTTAGCATGAGCCCACAAATGATCTTTAAAAAAACTAATTGTAGTTAGATAGTTTGTGTGTGTGTGGTTCTATGAAAGCATGTCTGCATGCTCATCCCTCCCCTCTCTCCGGGCTTTGTTAGGCCAGGTGTGCCTGCTCTCAGTGCAGTGCCCGGGGACCCGTGAGAACACGCTCACTGGCCCTTCTCTCACTCCTCTATCTGATTTATTTCAGCCTCTATGGCATTTTAGCAAACAAAAGTTCTGCTCCGTATTGATCTGGATCTTTTCCATTTCCCCTCTCTAACTCCCTTTGTTTTGCACAGGTCTAGGATGGCTGCTTTAAATCAGGCCTTCTTGACGTTTGCTTAATGTCTAATTAGCCATGGGTGGGCATGGCCTTTGATTATAGGAAGTGCCTGGGGGTGGGGCTGCAAACAAGGCTGAATTTTGACAAAACAGCCCAGACTGATCAATCATTGCTTGACACATTGTTTTGTTCTTAATTTTAGAGTGCCTGGTTTAGGGATATGTCCTCTTGGTCACCTATTTCTGACTTTAGATGATAAGATTTCCTCTTACCAGGCCGAGTGCCACTTTTCTTAGACCATGAGGCGTATCTCTAGATCTCCTTACGTTGATGTCAGGATGTGATGTGACTCACTCAAGAATCTATAAAGCAATGAATTGATTCAGGTATTTCATTGCTTTTAATAAGTTACAGTTTCAGTAAATCATCTTCAACATATTATGATGCTACCAGAATTCATTCCAGGAAACATCAAGTTAAACACTCATTATAACCCAAAGAAACTTGTGAAAATTGTACCGTTAGGAGCTTCAAATAGTGAGCACTAAAGAAAATTAAGCTTTGTCACCATAGCTCCACCAGCCTCAGATGCATCACCCTCCATCCTAAAACAGCACAGATAGATAGAAAGTTCAAATTTATTTCAATCTGGTAATTCTGGATTTTTTTTCCTTAATGCCCATCCCCCACAGCACCCTGATCCCTCCCCTCCTCTGCTTCGCTATCTTCCCTCTGAAGATCACAGCAGTTGTGTGCCAGAGGGTAACAGCCTCAGCTTAGAGTGGACATGTGAGAATAACACAGTGATGTGGCTTCTGTGGAAGGGATTACAGAGTCTGATGGTCACACAGAAAAGTAAAAAGGGTTATTTATCCAACAGGTAAACTCTGTTTTTACACAAATATGTATCATAATAATGTTGGAATGAGGAAGTGAAACACCGTTCTTTTATATCTAGGGAACATTTTTGGTTAAATTTGTGAAATAACGGTACATAAAGGCTATATTTGACATCAACAACGTGGATTTTAGAGCTACTATGTCTGTCACAGATCATTACTGCACCTGCTTCTCATTGTCTATTAAAAGCATTGCCCCACCTGCACTGCGTGAGTCAGATGGAACCTTTCATCTTGCCATACCCCTCCTTCCACAAGTTGCCACACTGACAGAGTAATGTCCCTTATTACAGCCCTCATTAAAATGAGGGTCATAGGTCATAAAGTAAGGCCACAGGACATCGGGCTATCATTTAAGCTAATTACTGCCTTGTGATTTTTCCACTTCATCTAAAAAAAAAAAAAAAAATCAGTTCTTTAATGCTTCTTCTGATATTTTTTCATTATATGTTACAAAAGATCGGATCCCCCAAGTATGGTGGAAAGTCTAAAGACACACAACATCTCAGACATTACCTCTCAGCCATTAGGCCCTATTGGGCTCCACTTGTATCCCATCTCTTCCGGTGTCACTCTTTCAATACTTCCTGCCTACGCAGGTCTGCCTTTTAAGCAACCCATTTTCTGAAAAGAGAGGAGTCCACTTCAGTGGTCCTCTACTGTGTGGCCATCTGAGAAGGAAACTGAATATAAATGCCAAACAATAGGCAGGGTGCTGGGGGAATAGGCCAAAATGGCCATTTAACAGGTGCACCTTCGTGGCCTCCACACCGTTCCCACACATATCACCGAGACCGGTGGCCTGCCCTAGAGAGTACCCCTGAATCACCATCCAAGATCAAGTAGCGATCAATTAATGGGAGAACAAGGCATCCGCTGGGGGGGATGTCCAGTGTCCCACCCACCTCTGCTTTGACTCATAGAAGTGCCCATTTGCAATTCTATCTGTGTGGCTACTCCATGTCAATGAGTTTGGGGCGTGGGGGGTGGGGTGGGTGGAGATATTATCGGGGTTACTGTGAGAACCGGCACTGGCATTTTCACTCGGTCAACCTTCATTTGTATGAACGAGGTCCGATTGGCGACATAGTGATGAGGTCACCTGGCAAAGCAGCAGGAGGTGCCATAGGTATTGTCTACCTGAAACAGCGGGATGAGAACTGGGGCGGGGTGACCAACAGATTTGGGAGCAGGAATTACAGAGATGACTCTACAGAAGCTTTTGGTCTTTGCAGCAAGCATGGGAAAAACGTATGTTATCCTCTTACATAACATCAAACTGGATGGACTTTATTTGACATTCCTCTCCTATCTGTTCAAAAGAAAAACATGTTTGCCTATGAGTGATATGCCAGCATTGATCAGTGAGTAACTCTGCTAATTGCATTCTTGTCCGTAAGCAAACAGACTTAATCCAGGGCACTGATAAAAGTTCCAAAGGCAAATCACCAGGAAAAGCCTGCTTACTCCTTTATTGAAGCGCCCTTCTTAACAACCCATAAATCATGACATGAAGATCTGATTTACACCACTTTACTTGTTTAGCCCTGAAATGTTTTTCTTGTGTAAAATTGTAACTGCATCCACACCTCTAGATGTTCACTCCCAGAGTTCTTGTGGACAAGTTTGTGTGCACATCATGGGGTTTTATTTTTAAGGCTGGGAATGTGGTAAAAGAGTATTCATAGCTTTTCCTATCCAGGCAGTTCCCAGGTGGCACTGCAGCCACCTCTGAAAGCCCAGGCAGTGAATAAACCTGTGAGTTATAAACAGCCTTATATAACTTCACACCCTCAAATATCAGTGGAACATTTTCTACTTTGCAAACCAGCAAGCCTCATTAACGTAGTGACTGACAGCTAAAAGAAAAAAAAGGAGTAAAATCAATTTTATTATACTGAATAAGAGGCACTATAACTGAGAAAACACTGTTGCAACTAACTGTATTGTTTTAAGAGCAAGTATTGCTTCATTTTTTAGGCCAGGAAATAACTCCCAAACAATTGAAATTAGTCTTTTTTCTCTTCTGATTAAATGGATCCTTTCATTTCAGGTCTCCGTGTCCACCTTTCCTTTCACCACCAGCGAAGCATGGAGTGATTGACAACTAACCTGCAATTAGACCAGATAACCCCAACAAACGAGCCAAAAATCTGGCAGGAGCCAAAAGTGGTGGAAATCAGTCTTCAGAGGATTCTTGTTCACCCAGTTTACCATCTGTTCTCTTAGAGAATTATCTGGCACCAGTAAACCAAGGAGGTGTTTAGTTATTTTAGGCTATGTACACAAATCTCACCTTTGGGCCATCCCAATAGAAAAAGTTATCAAACAAAAGCTTTGACCAGTGGCAAAAGGTAGCTTGTGATTATTTTATGACAGTGCTACATATTTTATGATAACTGTCCCACAGTGTGTGTGATGCTATAACATACAGTATATCTACTAACCAATAAAAAGAATCACAACATGAAGTGTTGATCAATACAACACTTCATGCTTAAGTTTTATTATAACCAAACACGCAGGAACAGATTAAATGGAAGCCAAACTGGCAAAATGTAACTAGTAAAATTAAATGAAATAAATAAATAAATTGAAAAAAAAATCATTTAAATAAGAGTCCTGCTCTTTTTGAATGCTTAGACTCCACATTATCCATCTCAGTTGCAGCAGGTATTATTTTCATACGCATATCGTAAATGTAAAATAATAGCTAGAATCATACGATGTATGTTTGCTCACACAAGCAGGAAAATCGTACAGTGCACATCTGCATGAAGGAGTTTCCTCCAGCGACCATGCAGTCAAACTGAAAGTCAAATTATCTTTATTGGTCTTCTTTCGGAGAATGTTTTTTTTTGGACAAAGTCTCTGCTACACAGGCAACACACACACTTACACACCAATAATCAACAGATAACCAAACTATAAAAGACACCATTTTTAGGTAAACTTTGCTCATGGATGATAGCAAGAATACTTTATTGAAACCACCTGCAAATCTGAGCAGACTTCACTGAGGATGTTGCCCGTGTACTGCACTGAAACTCAAAACCAAAACTCTGCCACTAATCAGATAACATTCAGAATTAATCAGTTAAAATCATTCATTAAATGCAACAAAACGGGACTGATGAGCACTTGGTTTTGATTATTTCTTTAAAATCTAAAATCTGGAGCTTGTCAGACTTGTGATGTTTCAGAAATGATACATTTTGTTGATTCTTTGAACACCACACCACCCTAAACATCGAACCCAATGTATAAATCCACTAATGCATTTGTATCTTAAGATGCTTAATATTTTTAGATATTAAGTTTTTAGTTTGGCTTTGGGGACCCATTTTGATTTTTCAGTTCATTTAAGTTTATAAGTCTCAATCAAATGGATTACACATATATATGTGTGTATTATTACTTTTTTTTATTTTTGTGGGGGGAGGGGGAATGGGCAGCTTTATGGCAACAAAAACAGAATCTGTGGTCTGAACAGTCCAGGTTTGATGCAAACGCCTGTGGAACCTTTTATGCAACCTGGCGTCCAGGAGACTTATGAAAATATTTTGCTTTCCACCCTTTTGAGCCTTTTAGCCCTCGCTAAAGGAAAAGTGTTAGCTCCAAAAAAACCACACAGAAGAACGAAAAATCCACAGGGTCAAATGTCCTGAGTGGGCGATTTGCCAGGTCTGTTCCAAGAGCAGTATGCTTACACACAGACTGGCTCCAGCCTCGCAATCCGGCATATGAAAACAGAAACAAATCCCACCACGAGGGCCAGCATCAGTGGTCCATGAGAATATAAGAGGCCGTTTTAGTGCAGGGACATCGTAGATCGCCCAAGTAGATTAGTCTCAGTGCGACAGGGCCTTGTGTAAATCTCCTTCTAATTGGCAAGGGAATTTAATTTGACTCACGCACTGTGAGAGACCAGTTCTCATTATTGCTGCCCAGTTAATGCATAAACAGAGGTCTCAGCAGGTCCCCACTAAGTGCTACCAATGATCAGATAGTAGTCCCTTGGTTCTAGGGCTTGCTTTTACAGAAGTTAATTGTTCTTACTTTATCAAGCTGCTCTGATAACACAGAAGTATTTTGCTGACTACCGCAGAAAGGTCAGGTATCAACTGATTTGATGCAAATTAAGTCCCAACAATGTAAATCTTCTGTCACGTTAAACATCTTTAAAAGCATCTTGTTTTAATGTGGTTGATCATTAGTGTTTGTATGAAAAGTTAAAGCTAAAAACATTTTTTTTTCCTATAACTTTCATTTATTCATTAAAGTTATTTATCACTGAAAGGTATTCAGTTTCAGACATGAGTCGTCACGTTTATGAGTAATATGCCTGTTTGTGTGTAAATAATAGAGCATTTCAGAGAACATCATTGTCCTAATGAAGATGTAAAAAGCAGCCCAAGTGATTTAAGCTCAGTCTTAGAAGAAAAGAATGTCATCAGCAGGAGGAGACGGGTTCCTTTTGTTTCTGTCTGTCCACCTGCAGTGGGCCAAGCAGGTTCCTCGGTGCTCTCAATGTGATTAGATGCACTTTCAAAGAACAAGGCTTAAGATTGGTTACTAATTTGACAAAATTGAGGCCAGTAAGTGGCATGACACAGCAGGCTCTGTCCCTGTGGTTAGTACCTATCCAGCTGAGTTCGCCCACAGGCAACAGTAAGGGTCACAGGGGAAGATGTAGGCAGTTTTTGGAGACTGTAGCGGAGCCAACCACTCACCCTTGAGCCCTGTGGGGGTAGAAGGATGAAGGCACAATAATCCAGGATCCATTAAAGTGTGACTGATGCCATTCTTTTTGGGTCTTATGACTGGATATCTTGCCTGCAGCAGCCATGGGGACAGTGGACTTTTAATGTGGGACAGACAGACCCACAGCAGGCTGCTAGCAATCCAGATTATGGCCCTCAGACACTGACCTCACTAAGGAATCTACTCTGCTGCCATTTTTCCATTTCACTAATAGGTGATCTCAGTGTACTCCAATAACATATTTAATATGACAGCTTGTAAGGATAGCAAATGGAAGTCCAACTTGGAAGCTAAATCTAAATATCGACACACCCTTCTGTGAACTGAAAGTTAGTTCTTATGAGTTATCTTGTGTGTGTCTGTGTTTGTGTGCATGCATGACTTTTCTGAATGTTACATGGAACAAGTATCATGTAGAGTAATGAGACATGTAATTTCTTTTATTCATGTAAACAAACAGGATTTAGTTTAAGATACTAGTTGCAGAGTGACATGTTAATTATTAAAATCTATCAGTGACAGTGGCTGGTATATCCCACCTTTCATCACAAGCTAATATTTTGTGGCTGGCATCAGACTGGGGCAAAGATGAGGGGTGACAGGAGTCAAGACTGGATGAGCTGAACACTGGAATGAAAACAAAATCCTGCTAAAAACCAGTTTTAACTTGAAAATAGGCAAAATCCTATATATAAAAAAAAGCTAAAATGCTCTTTTTTTCTACATAATGAAATGAAATGAAAACTACTTTATTAATCCCCAAAGGGAAATTCAATATTGTAGTATATCATAATTAATTTGAGGAGGTCTTGTTCCGGAGGCTGATGGCTGCTGGCAGGAATGATCTTCTGTATCTTTCAGTCTTGCATCGAACCTGAAGAAGCCTCTCACTGAACACGCTTTGTTGTTTCATCACTGTGTTGTGGAGAGGGTGTGAAGAATCCTCCATCATCTTCATCGGCTTGTGCAGCATTCTTCTTCTTTGGACAATTAGCTCCAGCGGCTCCAGAGTTACTCCAAGCACAGAACCAGCTTTTTTTTTTTTTTTTAACAGTTTGTTGATTCTCCTCAAAGAAGAGAATCAACAAACTGAATCATAAGGTATCATTATTATTGATAATCTCTAATCTAATCTAATCTAATCTAATCTAATCTAATCTAATCTAACAATTGATAATTATTGATAATAATAATTCTCAAAAGAGAATCATAAGGTATTATTATTATTATTATTATTATTATTATTATTATTATTATTATATAGTTCAAATGGAGTGTGTACTGTATCCAAACCTCATTTTTATTGAAGCATAACTTGTGTTTACTTGTCAACTTTTGTCCCTTTTTTAAAAGTTTAGTGAAATAACTAGCTCACAACAGTTCTTTCATTATTTAACCTTTAGTTCATATCTTATTATTTTATCAAGTCCTCTTATGAGAATTCCTCTCAGCAACATCAGAGCTCAAGGATCTGCTTAAGCAGCTGTATGGTCTCATCCTTGTAAGCCCTGATAAAGGGGCTTCACTATCCAAATCCTGTTAAAGCCGAGCTGTGTTAAGTTATCCCAAAGATCATTTCAAGCCAAAGGGTCTTCTCCATCCTCAGACAGTCAGTAGACTCTTCTTAACGGTTAATGTCTCCACCTGCACCACCCCTCGCCGGGCCAGTTACAAGTTATATTGATGGATTGGTAAGTGGGAAAAGATGCTCCAGGCTGAGATTCCTTTTACCAGAGGTGTTGCAACCCTTTACACTGAGGCTCTAAACTCCAAAGCAGAGATTGTTGAGTTTTGGATTCGAACGTGGATTACATGGCAGACAGCCACATCGCTGATTTATGCTGTTAAGCTATGATAATACATAATGAGGATACAGAGTGCAAGAGAAGCCTCTGTTGAGATCATGTTGACAGTTGCAGGAGTAACTCTGGTAGTCTGATCACATCATATGGTGCTGACCTACCATGACCCCAAACCCTGGGAGACTGAGCCGTAACCATGGGAGCTGATGCAATGATGAAAATCTTAAAGGGACCCAGTCTAAGAGTTGAAGCCACTGGTGTAGATAATGCTAATGAACAGTCATGCAGTGAAACAAAATGGCTTAATTGTATTGGGTTCATCTCGTGCTGAGCTACAAAGACTAGGGGGTGGTTACGCTTCCAAACATAGATTATCGTAATCCTGCAGTAATTACAGAGCCACATCTTCTCATGGGAGCATTGGGGTGCATGAGAGGAGGGAACTTTACGTGTTTATTTATTATGGCAGCTAGCCTACTGATGATGACAAACTTCTATAACCAAACGTCTCCCCAAAAACTTCCCAAAGCTCATCACATTTAACCCAGACAATGCATTAATTAATATTAATGTGGTCCATACAGAGCCTGCTGAGGTGGTCGGCGACTGTGAAAGTCCATGTCAGTAGAGCTGAAAGCATTGACTGGTTTATGAGACGTTGTTGTATCTCAAATAGTTCGAGCTATAATGTGTTTTTATAATGCTTGCCCATGCCACAATGGCCTTTGCTGTAGGCCTTTTCAGTTTATTGAAAATGTTACGCTTCTATTCTCTTCCTGAAGCCACAGAGAGCACACTTGGCTGGGCCAGCCCTTTCTGGCTTTTGACAGGAAGCTCATGATTTTAAATGTACGGCTCATGCATAATGAATGAGTCTGAACAGGATGTGAGGGCAGTGCATCCAGAGAGCACCTGGGCCAAACAAAGATGCCCTTTCTGCCATGGGATTTGTGCCCTGGTACCCACTGTCACCAGCGCCCTGCTCACACCCAGCTGCAAAGCATTCAAGCTCTCAACACACATTCATCTCGTCAAAGTTGACTCCAAAAAGTGACACTGTCCACTCGGACATAAAGAACTCTTTATAAGGTTATTAATGATAGGCTGAAAGCTGTGGACAAATGTTTCGGGAACAAGTTTGTCACTGTGCCTGAGTTTTGCTTTGTTTTAATTTATGCTGGTGTAGTCAGGGTGTGTTGTAATGCAGTGGCTGGGTCGAACTGTGGGCAGTGAAAGTGTCAAGACATTTGAAATCACATCTGCCAATCGCAGTGTTTAAGAAGTTTTGTATTTGCTTTCTCATTTTGGAAACTCTTATCCCAATCAGATTAAATCACAGAAGCACAGAGATGCAGGAAAACAGAATAAATCCAGACCTTTACTGACAAGCAGTGATCGAAATTAATCTTGAAGTTGACCCCGGCACATGACACAATCTTGTCTGGTGTTGTTCTGTAGACAATGGCAATAAGACTGAAAGGAATAATTAGCACCGTCTGGGTTTTCATTTAGACTCAGTCTGAGTAGATGATAAATGATTAATATATGCAATCCACAGGACAGAGAGGGAGGGGGGGGGGGGGGGGCTACAAACAAATCCACACAACAACAAATTATTTGTAAGCATGTGTGTGTGCATGTGTGTGTATGTGCAGAGCCAGCCGACTTGGCATAGACTGACCCAGTGGCATTGTTGTGGTGTGTGTGCAGCCTCAAGCATGGCAAGATTTATGCCGATGGGGGTGTGTTGGAATCCAGGCTCTCTCATCCAGCCCAGCTGCATAGAGAACAAAACCAAAGGCCCAGCTGCAGATATTAGCATGGGCAGCCTCTCTCCCTCCCTCCCTCCGTCCCTCCATCCCTCCCTCCCTTTCCCTCTATTTCCCCATCCATGTGCCCCCATCCCAGAAGCCTGTCACATGCCTACAGGACTTTTGTGCCTGACTCTGTTGTTATGCTAATGGCTCGGCCCACAAGAGAGAAGAAAAAAAGAGATGTTAAAAGTTGATTGCAGGGCAAAACTGAAAAGGAGAAAACCAATAGGAAACAAAGAAGGGACAAAATATAAAAGAATCCTTAATTAATTATTGAGTTCCACTCAGAAAGTCAAGTCTGTGTTACTAAACAAAAGCATGGTGGCATTAACACACACAGACTCACATGAGATGCAAACACACCCTTCCTTGAAAACTGGCTGGAAAACTGGTGTAAGAAATATTGAATGTGAATACATTATATGTGGACTTCCATCTTTTGGCTTTTGGTCGGAGTAAGTCTAGTTATCATCCTTTATTAATGAGTGTTTAGGACAACTATTAATATTTAACTAAATTATCAGTGTAAAAAATTACCATCAGAGAACCATTGGAGAATTCCAGAACTACTAATTATACCTTAATATCAGTCGCTATAGGTCGGTCTCTATGTGTGTCAGTCTTGGAAAAACATGACCCTCACAGAGAAGATAATGGAAGCCATGAATCCGAGCACTGATCTTTACTGCAGCAGTCACCACGATAAACATACACAATGATCACACAACCTTTTCTCCCAACATCTGTTAATGTGAAGCACAATGATTATCAGTCACTTATACTTTGCTTAATGCAAACTAATGTTATTTGTTTTAGAAACAATTAGAATAAAAGGATTTTATCGTAATAGATTTTAATGTCATTTTATTTTGGGGTGAGCAACTCCATTCCTTGAAAGCCACAGTCCTGCAAGTGTTTGGAGTCTCCCTGCTGCAACACACCTGATACACATCAAACTTAAATAGCATACCTAGACACACTCTGCACATGTCTGCTAATTACCCGTGTTGCAGCAGGGAAACTCCTAACGCCTGCAGGACTGCAGCCCTTTAGGACCGGAGTTGCCCACCTCTGTTTTATTACATGATGGGAACAGATTAAATTCAAAATTTATGTTGTGGAACCGTCTTTTGAGACCAGTTTTGTCCCGTCTAACATTCTGTGAGATGGACAAGTTTAGCAGTTTGCCTAATCAAGAGCACACTTGTTTACCAGCACTAGTTACCATAGTAACATAGTTTTGGCTTATTTAATTCATGTTGATGGAATTAAACTCTCACTTTGCTGAGTCAAATATTTTTATATATTCCTTACTGAAATAAGGAAGAATCATCCTCAATCCAGCTTCTCAAAATACCCCTCTGGTGATGCAGCTTATGCATGATGCCATAAGGTACGTTCAAGAGGAAAGAACTAAATATACAACAGCTATATTTTCTTCCCTTAGATCAATGCCATCATACACAATGTTTATCACCACAGCTACAACGTGACAATGTTGATGTTTGCTGTGTAATGAAATCAGTTGTCAGTCTGGATGTGCATAAAAATGCTGTATTATGGATTGTTTGGCTGGCAGTAAAACCTGAATTTCAAGAGAGAAATTGCAAAGCAAAGAAAGAAATGAATACTATTCAATCCAGAACATCCCAACATTAGCAGGAGAAGAAGTTTGGTTTTAAAAATCCTTCAATTAGCAGATTTAAAGTTTTTCCACAGCTGATTGAGATATTGGACCTCTCATTCAGCTGGACAAACGGCCCCCTGCTATGCCAAAGATGCGACAGTTTTGCTGCATCTATTTCCTTCTTGTGACTTCACTTACAGTAAATTCAGAGCACCACATGAATGTGCTTTACTTTACACACACATTTGGGTAGACACAAGCAAATGTTCATCATTGCTAAACTTGACCTTTTACCAGAATGAGATAATTGGAATAAATGTTTATAGTCCTGCAGACATTTTTCTCACATGAACACAATATAGTTTATGTGCCACCAGCCTTGTGGATAAGCATTCATCTTGGTGTGCATCTACCTGTCTGGAATATTCTCTTTCTATTCTTTTTTAAAAAAGATTTCCTTAGTAACTTTCAACTCGATTTTATTCTTCTTAAATGAGAGTCTCCAACATCAATAAATGCTTTCGTAAATGTGTTTTTTGTGTTTATTTCACTCAGCTTAATATACAGTAGTCAGACACAGGCAACACAATTAGATTAAGCAATTAGAAGTGTCACTCACAGACTGTTTATTGACCCTAGATAGGCTACAGGGATAGCACAAAATTCATGTTTTAAAAGCATACCATGGCTAAATTCAATCCATTTCCTAATTCGGAGGTATTTATCTGTTGGCGTCAGCAATGGACATTTAAGTCCTGTGGGCCAACGTTTGTCAAAATAAATTTTTCCATGCCTGGCTAGCAGAGAGTGACAAGTGTGTATTTAATAAACCCTGATTTGTTTACCAGGTGAGCACTTAAGACCATAGACTCACTGAGCAATGACAGCTTGGACAACAGTCAAATGCATGTCGAGATGCAATGTTACTCTGTGTGTACATAGGCATAATAAGACAGTCCTGAACATCCATTATATTCCATACAGGTTTTGACGTGGGGTCATTTCAACTGTTGTGGTACCTCATCAATCATGTACATATGAATCATGCTGATACAAAACCCAACACATCTGGCAGTGTAAAATGTGTGGTTTTCCTGAAGTACATGTTCATGTAGTCCTCATTCTGTGCTGCTAGTTTTTAGACTCTTAAACCATAGCAGTAATTACTTCGCCTGTAATGTCATTGAGTGACAAAATACATAGGCAACATGTTAAAGTAAAATTAAATGTGAATCTTTCCTGGAAGAGGTGTAATAGATTGTTATTGCTTGTAAATTCTCCATCTCCTTTTTTTCTAGTCTGAATATACACTTACTTTGAAAGGGACCACCATGAGTGCTGAATGATGAAATATATATAAATTACATTAGGAAAAGACTTATTCCTTCCATTATTTTTTAAATGTCTTCAACTTCAAAAATAGTCAAATAACATTGTTGTGACCCCTCATGTGCCATAATCTATCATGAATGAAATGAATGAATGAAAAATACTTTATTAATCCCCAAAGCGAGATTCAATATTGTATTATATAATAATAATTCATATAATATAATTATTATTATATAATAATAATTCAGGAGGTCTTGTTCTGGAGGTTGATGGAATCATCAATCAATCAATCTAAGTAAATAAATAAATAAATCTAAAGTAAATCAATTAATCTAAATAAATCAATCTAAAGCATCAAGTCATATGTTTAACTGCATGTATGTACAAACAAATAAAAACACAATAAGAAAATAAATGACAAAAGTGACAATAGTTAGGAGGGAGTGGGGTGCCGTCTGTCCTTGTGTGTGCGTATGACTGTGTGAAAGAGAACATGTGAGTGATTTTAAATTGCTATGTTGTCAATTTTGCTTTGTAAATACTTGCTTTATTTTAATCTGCATTACTTGTTTTTATTATTAAAAGCACTTTCTGTTGCCTCTGGTATGAAAAGCGCCTTAGAAATAAATTTAATTTGATTCAATTAACCCTTCATGGGGCACTCAATGAAATACATTGAAATTAGAAATTTTAACCTAAAATTGTCCTTCTGATCTCTACCAAGACCTCCATTCTGTTGTTACATTTTTAAAAAAAATTGTTTTATGATGAAAATTAAACAAAACAAAATTATCAAAAATAGTCGCTTGCTTGATAAAGGCTTAAAGGAGTTCTAGTGAATAAACTATTTTAAAAAAAACTACTATTATATGTTAATCCTATGAGAGGGAACAGTGGGAGATGTCACTATCAGGCATTTATTTGAGCATTTTGCCCATCAGAGCTTGCATATTTATTTATGGGATTTTTTCTCTCATGTCTTTTTTGAAAAACTAGTTGTATTTAATGTTTGTGTCACTTGAAAGGCATTTTCAGTGATGGCAAATGCAAGCCCAGTTAGAAACAATTAATATCCAGCAACATGAGAAGGGCCAACCATTAACCTAGCTTTTCATTCAGGAAGACAGGCAAACATGAAGAGATTTACTGCTCTAATCAAAGCCCTGCCGGCTGTTGGAAATTGACCGTGAATGACGTCATCAACCTGTTCACACAATGATGGTTTGATTTATAAACTATGCAGGATGCTTGGCTAAGGGCAGAAAAAGGGCTTTCAGAGTGCACTACTAAATCTGCATTGTAAAAATCATGACCAAAAGTATAGTTTTTGTCCTTGATCAGTGATTCACAGGTGAAGCAAGCTTTCTAATCTCAGTAGGACTTCTTTTATACTCTGTTCTTTCACACTTTACGACAGAGTCTAGTGTTCTGCCTTAGACACACATTATATACACTTAAAATGGATATAATGAGTGGTGTTAACACAGGTAAAGCATCTTATCAGCACGTCATTTATTTGCTATAAATTAACTTAAAGATAAGAATTTCCAGAAAAAAAAACGTGTTTTTTTTCTGACTGAAAATATAAACAACAGAGTTCATCAGACTGTACATATTGTTACATAAAGGGAGCATTTGGATTCAAAGAAAAAAGTCTCCCCGTGATACCTAAAAAAAATTTATATATAAGAATAAAAAAAAAAAAGAAAACTAGATGGTAGAGCCTCTGCATGCAGCGGCCACGGTGTTGCTGTGTGATGTCTGTGCAACATCAAATGAAGTCTGTCCGAACACCTTCATTCCCTCTGAGTGTCCTGCAAGTCCAGTCCACTTTGTCTCCAAGTTCCTGCAGAAGAATAATATAGTTACATGCTACAGGATGATGGATGATGTGTGTTTAGTTAGCAAAAACAACCAGGTTTCACTTTTATTAAACAACTTTAGACCAGCAGGATATTCCACAGAAATTTCTGCAGGAGTAATGAGATTGGGCCACCCATTACCCAGAAAAAAAAAGGTTTTGTGGACTTCAAAAAGGCTAATATATCTTTGAAATGTACTGGTTTAAAATTAAAATATCTACCGCTCATGCAAGGTCTGAAACAAAAAAAAATTCACCCATCTTGAGAAATTATGATAATCATAATGATAATAATAATTAATAAATGTAACAAAAACTGAGACTGTTTTTATAGTTAAAATAGTAAATCTCCTTAAACCAAATATCAGCCAAGTTTTACTTACCAGACTTTTTACTGGTATTTCACTGGTATTACTGGGGGATAGCTTTACTTTGTCTGATAAACAGAAAGACCCAGTATACACACATTAAAAAGATGTTAAGCCTTTTAGCCTGGCGCCAAGAAAAAAGTACACAACTTCAAACCATACCAAGGTCTATGTGGATCAAGCTGGGGTGATTTGTCATATTTTGCCTGGTTTTGACAGGACATATACAGTTTCTGTGACTTGCAGGAGCAATTAAGACAAATTAGGCAAGGTTCAAAAAGTAAACACCAGAGAGTTTCTGGTCATTTTTGTTGTTTTTGTTTGGAAATCAGTGCATTTCCCAGTCACTTTACTCAAATCTGCCGTGAAAAGATGGTCTCATTTTAGAGTCCCATTTAAAAACGAAAATAACTTCTTTCAAGTAACAAGCACGCTCACAAAACTCAACATACACTGCAGATGGTTCTTGTAACTGTTTTTTCGGACCATACACTTGTTATTCAGCTAGCAGTCATTCAAAAACTTGGCAGGAAATATTAGCTTTTATTAAACATATACCATGTAATTAGGATTGAACTGATTTTGAGGTAAAACACGGAAGTTTTGCTATGTATAAAATATAACATTATGTATCATATTATTCAGAAAAGAGTCTCATAAATCAAAGAAGTGTAAAAATATAAAGAAGAGAGAAGCTCTGCTGTGTAGCTAGAAGTGTTTAATTGGGCCCTCAACAATGATTGTGGTCTGAATGGCTTCACAAAGCACAGAACCACTTTGTTTAAACCAAGTTAATCCAAGCGTGGAGGCAGGACACTGAAATTGCAGGCCTCCTGAAAGGGGATCTGGACGTCCAAAGGCTGAGGTTTATATAGAATAAATAAAAATAATGAAGAACACAACAACAGCACTGCCTTGCCAAAAAAGTCATGCATTTATCTTTTGCAGATGGACGGCTTTTTTTGTTATCATGCATGTATTTTTGCTGCTGCTAAAGTGTGGATTGAAACTCTAAATGCAGACATAAATAAGTACACAGCACTATGTGCTTGAACACTTAGATTAAAAAGCACAATTCAAATGTGTGTTGGAACATACAATCCTAAATTAAAGCAAACAACATCAATATTTAATGGTAATACTAGTTGCAAAACATTTATTAAAGGCTGAATAAAATGTTATTCCTTTGCTGGTGTGACTTTACTCTTTATTCATTAGACAATTAGACCTGACAACCTTGTCCTGCACGTCTGCACCAGCAGTGTGGTAATCAGCAATGTCTGTGCAAACCACAGTATGGATTTCAAACCTGAACTGCTGAGGACTTCCATGGCTCACATGTGGTGCAGAACACCTCTGCCAGGCCTGTCAGATCCAGTTCCAGGCCACTGCAGCCTAAATGGATCCTGATTGGCTATTTGGACAGGGAAGTGTGCAAAAGGTTGACATTTGAGAGATTGACTCCCTGCCGCTCCACTATTTCACACTGCAGAAAGAAACATTTGGGAGAAAAAAAGCTAAATATATGTATGTGACATGAAATCAAATATATCTGTTGTGACCTTTTTCTTCATTTTAAATCAGCACTCATGAGACTATTAATCTTTATTTCTAGCTTGAATTATTATGACATTTTGATACAATCTATGCTACTGAAAGCCTGGAAATCAGTCTGTTATGAATGTTTTTACTGTTATGGCTGGTGCATGATGAATGAGTTTTGACATGATGACTTCATTCCAACTCTCCCAGAGGTTACAAGGCATCTTACCTGCTGACATTTCGCAGTCCGGCACCACGCTTGTTTAGAAGATATTCCACTGGAAATAATAGTGACATGAAATGTGTGACAATGTAAGGTTGCAACAGACACTGACACCCTCCCTCTGTCTAAAAGGTACTGCCCATCCACTGAACCAGCCTCTAAGATGTGCACGCTTCTCACTTCTTTTTTCCTCCTCTGTCACACTTGAAGTGGTTGGAAAATGAAAACAGGCTGTGTCCCAACCAAAAGGAAGTTTAAACTGAACTCAACTGATTGAAATTTTTGTGATTTTGTTCATTTTATCCCAAGAAACACTAAACGACACTAAATGTAACTTATGTCAACTGTTTCCACTCTGGTCAAGTAGGTGTGGATGTCCCAACCGTCGGGCCCTCATACCACCCTCATGGAGTCTGTTTCTGACTGTTTGAGCAGACACATGCACGTTTGTGGCCTGCTGGAGCTCATTTTACATGGCTCTGGCAGTGCTCCTCCTGTTCCTCTTTGTACAAAGAAGGAGGTAGCGGTCCTGCTGCTGGGTTGTTGCCCTCCCACGCCCTCCTCCACATCTCCTAATGTACTGGCCTGTCTCCTGGTAGCGCCTCCATGCTCTGGACACTACGCTGACAGACACAGCAAACCTTCTTGCCACAGCTCACATTGATGTGCCATCCTGGATGAGCTGCACTACCTGAACTACTTGTGTGGGATGTAGACTCCGTCTCATGCTACCACTAGAGTGAAATCACCGCCAGCATTCAAAAGTGACCAAAATATCAGTCAGAAAGCATCGGAACTGAGAAGTTATATATATATATATATATATATATATATATATATATATATATATATATATATATATATATATATATATACATATATATATATATATATATACATACATATATATATATATATATATATATATATATATATATATATATATACATATATATATATATATATATATATATATATATATATATATATACATATATATATATATATATATATATATATATATATATATATATATATATATATATATATATATATATAGATAGATAGATAGATAGATAGATAGATAGTCATATCAATCAAACTTTATTTATGAAGCGCTTTTCAACATAAACGTGATTCAAAGTGTGTTACATTAAAAAAAAGATAGAAAGAAAACACGCGCAGAAAGTAATGATGGAAGAACCTTGCTAGCTAAGTTAATGTGTAAATTTTCCATGATTATACAATATTAATTCAGTTAAGTACACAATAACTCTTGGTCTATTAAATACGTTTAAGCGGTTATTTTCTGACATTAATAATCTATTGTAATATTAATCCCAGAATTTCCTGAACTCAGATTGAATTTAGGAATCTTTTTCATAAATATGTGCTCCATAGCTGCTCACAATCTTAGATCTTTCCCCCCCACACACACACACAGACAAGGGGTAGCAAACTTGTCATTTGTGACCAAAAAAAAAAAAAAACAAAAAAAAAAATCTGACTTTTTAGTTGGCAAAGCCTTACAATAAAAGTTGCCCAAATATTAGATTTGGAAATGTCTCCTTTCCCCCTCTCATTTTAGAGAGACGATATAGACATTAACTGTACCCCAGGTAAAAACAAAAGACTATACACTGTTATTCAGCTGAAGAACATATGCCCACAGTGTCAGCCTCATAATGTCTCTTACAGCAAAAAGTTTCTGTCTGTCAGCTGTCTGCTGGTGGTTTCTGCCAACTTACACACTGTTTTATGTTCAGACTTTTCTTTGTTGGCAGGAATCTTTATGCAACAGAAAAGTCACTGCCAGTCAGTTTAACACAGTCCATCTTTTCCTTTTGAAAGCTTTAATTGTGTTGCAGTTGTTTACTGTGGGGTAAGTTTTCTAAATGTGGGTAGCAAATTTTGATCTTAGTAATTGACTGCGTCTGTAAATCTGTTGAGCTTATTGTATAGTCAGTTACCTCTAAGGCTTTCAGAGAGCACTCTGCTTTCTTCCTGTCCACTGAACATTATTTTTTATAAACTATGAATTAAACACTAATTTTATTTTTTAAACATGTATTTTGTTTTTTCCAGTTTAGTTATCACTTTCTCAGAATTTACATATAAAACCCAACTTAGCTCTATTTTTGATACAGGTTGAAACAACCACTCCAGGTACAGCCCAGTGACGGCAGAAATAGTTAAAGTGGTCTCATGCATAATAGTTTCACAAATCACGATAAAAAAAACTGTGACAGCATTTTGGAAGTTTTCAATGTATCCCTGCTCCAACATACCTGACCCAAAATAATGAGGGGCCTGTCAGACTGTCTTGAGCCTGCTTGCCATCACCCTGTGCTCTTGGCATTTCTTCTCAGTGGTGTTGAGGGGCTCCAATCAGGGGGCTCCTGTACTCTCCTCTTAGAGTGTGGTATGCAGTTGGCTGCATTGGCTTTCCTTGGCACTAAACTCTGTGGGCCCTCTGGATCTTTGAGTCTCAGCCCTATATGTACCTTGATTTTTTTAGTTTGGGGGTGGTCACAACCCCCTTGTGAGCGCACGGTTCATCTTTGCCGTATGGTTGCACTTACACACACACACTTGCATTGTACACTGACATGCACCTGTTTCCATTTTCTTAATGTTGGTTGCTACTGATGTTTATGTGTCTGTGCTTCTCTTTCTCTTTGCAGGTACTCTCTATGATTATTACCTGGGTATGTATGTATGACCTAATAGCACAAAATAATCAAAAGCACAATTGCAGCTATGTAATCTTAAAAATGTATCAAGGGCAGGCGCATACACAAGTTGCTTCCCTCTGCAGAGCCTCTGGATTCCCATGTGATCTGCCTCCAACATTCAAGCTACAAATTCCTCCGTTGCTAATGACTTCATGCTTTCTGCCACCATCACTGCTGCTGCCATGATCACTGCACATAGCCTGCCCTGCATTCCACCTATAGGTTCCTAGTTAAATTGAAAATATTGTTCATCATTCATTCCAATATTTAATGGATTAAATATCATGCATGCACAAGAACCGATGAAATTGTAGACTAACTACTAAACTTCAATGTATGATAAAGCTTTAATAATTGTCAAATTGTGACCATTTGAATGGTGAAATAACACTGGTACAGAATTCATCTGAGTTATTAAATTTTATTTCCCCAACAGCACAATACCTTTATTATGTATTTTTATTTTTCCATTTTTTTTTCTGTTTCTTATTTACACTAGCTGAATGCTTCAGTAGAGTACCTAAATATATTGTACAGTGTCTTCTGATTGCACCCTACTGACAATATCAAATTATGTTTAAAAGTTGAGCTCATGTATACGGAAATGTTAGCCATACAGACAATCTCTGCAACACTTTTTCCACATTCAGTTTTGTGGAAGACAAAGCAAGTTATTGCTCGCTTAACATACAAACTTAAGTTATAATGATACATACAGACATACTCTATAATACATAATCATCAGCGTACCATGTTGCAGTTTATTGACTATGTCACCAAGATTGCTTGTGACATAACCCCAGATGATTGCTTTAATTGTTTAACTATTTTTCTCTCATTCTTCTTTTTATATTCTTTTCAAGAGACAAAGAAAGCGAAATCTCTCTCTGTCGGACCTGATGAACACATCTACGTCTCATTTCCCCCTCTTTCACCCGATGCATCCTCCTACTCGTTTGACCTCTGACAGCTGGGGCCCCTGCACCAGAGCCTATTGATTTGTTGGCATTGAACTTGAATCTTGGGGTTACAATCAAAGAGACATTGTCCCTCATGAAGACTGATTGCAGACCAAACAATACTTGTTCACTTTCCTTCATTTCTCTATTCATAGAAAGAACCACTTATCCTCAGCTGTCCTGGACTTTTTGACCATTCAGTTCATGTGGAATGCCTGCATTTCCTGTGTATAGAAGATGTCGCTTTTACTCTGACGGATCACCGGATGATAACAATCTTCTTATGCCCCTCGGTGTAACCTGACCACTGTTGGTGGCAGGAAGTCTGAAAGGTCCCTTAAGCAGACCTATGAAGAATAGAACAAGTAATAATGACATCTAATATTCATATTATAGCATTATAAAGTTCCTGGATACATTTCAAATATAAATTCAGGACAGACTTTTGTGCTGTACACGTTCATATATCAACAGCTCTGTGAATGCAGTTTTACTTGGACTTCGCTGTCACGGTGTTCGGTGCTTTGTAACAGGCAGAAAAGGCACTTTGTGTATTTGAAAAGGAAATGGCATCATTGCAGATGAAAGTCTTGTTTTAATTACAGGAAAGAGTCTGAATTATTCCAGTAACACAAATAAAATATATTGTTTAGTTTACACTTAGTGCTGTTAGTGAAATTAGGCATACATATACTCACTTCTACTGGTATAAACATCACTATGAATGAATTAAATAAGAAGTAGCCTGAAGAAGACTGGTTAATGGTTCATTAAAGAGCACTGTTGTTCTAAGTGGTTAATTAACCCAAGGCCCCCTTATGGTTCGCCTAACTAAATATACAAATTAATGAATATACCCCGTGACTGGCGTGAGTGTGGAGTTACAAATGACTTCAATATTTTTAAGGGTTCTTGTGAAAATGAAGAGAAAATGGTAAAGGTTGTGGACTAAATCAAGTCTATCTGGAAACGTTTTGGCTAATTATAATTAGTTTTTATGCTTCATCACTTTAGGATATTGAGTGTAAAAGAGTCCCTGAATAAACTATTTTTAATAGTTTATTCAGGAGCTAAATTTTATTTTAATTAGGGCTAGATTGAATATATTTTGGTATAAACAAAAAAGGAAAAAAAAACAAAGTCCATTTCAGCGAACTGGTATTCTAACCAGGTGAGAAACAAGGACACAGTAGGATTCTAATTTATCTCCTTTTTTTTTTTCTTTTTTTTCCTTTGGATGAGAACATGTCAGTAATAGTTATCACAGAACACAATAAAGCACTTTGTGATGTTTGGTCTTATTATGGTAAATGAAACACATATGCCTTACCACACATGTTGACCACTCAAAGCATCACAATACATTCTTCTAATATTACACACACTCTTAGAGCACTTGTTTGCCAATAAAATGAGTACATACCCTTATGGACACATCTCTGTGATGTCAGTGTTTGATCAGTCAGTGATCTTTGTACCATCTTTATGATATCATTCATATCAGTGATTTCTTTGATCTGTGAAGGATCCAGTGTTACCATGATAATGTCATATTGGTCTGTGTGACACTGTTTGATCTGCATAACATTTTTGTGTCACATTTATGTCATATTTATGTGTTTGATGTCATTGATTTCTATTTAATGTAACAGAGTTCTGCTTGATTGGATTAGGTTTTGCTTAATGTTATTTATTTCAGTTTTAGAACGATTATTATTGCAGTTAATTTCATATTCACACATGTAAGTTCTGTTTGATACCTTCTAGGTACTCAGTACCAAAAGGAACGCAATCACAATTTTTGTACAAAGGTTGGCTCCTCCTGGATTTGTTGCAAAAGAAATCTGCCTTCAGATTTCAATAAAGTTACCTTGACACTCCAGTCTGTCACACTGAGTGCGATATGAGCAAGCAAAAGAGACGACTGGGAGACTTTGGCAAAGGTTGGAAGAGGTTCCTTTCATTGAGCCTGTTCTAACAGCAAGGTTGCCAGTCCACTGCAGGGCCAAAACAGTACAACAAACACCCACACTCTCAACAAGGGAGAAATCCCTCCCCTCTCTTCCTGCTGCAGTGCTCCATCTGACGTAAAACAGGAGAGAACTGGTTAGTGAAAATAAAGTTTCTGTCTGCTGAAGACAAAAGAAAAAGTTCTGACACGTCGGTCCAATTAAACCGTGTAAATGGGCAGAGAAAGTGAGACAGTGTGAAACTGCTCCCAAAGCACAAAGAGAATGGTGGGTTGTGTGTATTTATTTTATTTTATTTTATTTTATTTTATTTTATTTTATTTTATTTTATTTTATTTTATTTTATTTTATTTTATTTTATTTTATTTTATTTTATTTTATTTTATTTTATCTAAATGTAGTTTTATCCTGTTGGTTTTGGAAGCAAGACAGCCATTGGAATATTTTTTGACCATGTTTTACAAGTGCAAACACAAATTTTACCTTCTTTTGACGTCTTAGTCATAACAAAATGATTTTTATAGGTGTGTATTCTGTGAGATTTTTGTACAGGTGTCATTGGACACGGGGATCAATAATTCATGTTACGATTTTGTCAAACTTTGTTTACCTGCTCTTTTAATTAAATTTAAATTAAATGTAAATATTATCTTATTAAATAAGATAAATGTCTTCACTGCGTTTGGTGGTCATTGAAACAGTTTCTCAACTTTTAGCTGAGAGTCTACATTTTCTGTATATATGACCCATCTATACTTACATTACAGACCTGATGTTACATCTGTGAAATGGGATGTTAACCCCTTAATCTCTGGTGCCAGAGAGTGTAGAGCATAATATACTAAGCTGAACAGTCTTGCTAAGAATGCAAAGTTAGAGAATTTGTTGGCGAAAAATCTGGATGATTTAGTATTAAAGTTGCATGGAAGTTATTGAACGTTTCTGCTTTCTGTCCTGATGTGTCGGAGATGTTGCTTTTTGTGTTTAGAAGGAAGACGTCACACAGCTTTAAATTCACCCTGACTTTTTAACTTTTATTGAGTAAATTCATATTTATTTTGGAAAATAAGTGACACAAGCAGTAACAGGTGTTTATACACACATTATACTATGATGGGACAAAATCAGAGCATATTTATCCCTTTTTTTTTTATTTTACTTGAAAAATCATTAATTATGAAATCATTGAAAAACATTGGTTTTACATAAATCTGGCAAATGCAGTGGAGAGCGGCTGAGACAGTCTCATAATGAATCACGCATGGCTGTCTGGAGGATGTATCATCTGAGTATTAGCTGAAACAGGAGACTACTGTCTGACTGGGATCGCTGGCTCCTTGCCCACTGAACTGTCTAGAAGATGAGTACTAGAGAGCCTGAATAATTGTGAGACCAAATGTCTGTTCATATTCATTTTTTAAAACCTTGAGATGCTTCATGTCACACAAAAGAAATAAATAGTTGTATGTTTCACATATTACATGATTTTGGTTTGGATGTTTGTTTATTTCTACTCAAAAAAAGAAAAATAAAACTCATTATGTAGTCTTTAATAATCATCAAAGGCAGGGATATGATGGCATCCACCCGACAGGAGGCATGTGGAAGGGTGGGTACATTCATAAGACAGGTTTAATTATAGTGTCTGTGCTACAGTATCACCATTCAGACGCATCTTGTCAAAACGGTTTAGTGGGGAAATTTTCCGTTTCTTTGACATGCCGGTGACATGTGACAGGAAGGATTTGCAGCAAAACACTGCTGGCGGTTAAAGTGAGCGCTGAGTAAGAATATGGGCCTGTGATAGACTGGCGAACTGTCTGAGGCTTATCCTGCCTCTCGCCTGGTAATTGCTGGGATAGGTTTTCAGATCCCATATGAACTCAAATTATTATTAAGCGATATTTTTTTTAAAAAAATGAATGAATGAATTCCACAGAAAAGGGTACAGTGTGTTTTATCATCAGACATGGGTCCAAATGATGTAAAATCTAGGAAGCCACAATATATGCTCAGCACCACCATCTTGAAACCAAACTGAGGCCAGTTTTAATCTTTTGCTGCGAATGTACAGCTCGATAAACAAAACTAAGATGTGAAGGTCACACCAACCTATCAGCTTGGTATGGCAAATGTTTAACTGAGCAATGTCTACATTTGTCACTTAAGTCACATGAACAAATCAATTGTTTGATCAACGGACTCTCAGGTAATACATTTATCCTCCAAACCACACTTCTATAAACTTTGTGGGACTTGTGGGGAATGCATCAGTGCACTGTCGTTCTTAGGAGGAAATGTAAAACACATGAAACACAGAAAGGCTGTAATTATTGTCTAAGAGCTGTGGTGAAGCTGAGGAAGGTTTACTTTGTGATGGTGGTGCAAGATTTTACTGTGAACTCACAAAGTCTGACAAAGGTTCAGAGGTGCAGTGAGCAAAAGTGTTGTTTCAACCTGTGATTTGTCAGTGATGAATAACATTCAGTACAGGAGCTGAAGTTTTTATGTAGATTTATTACTTGTGTCTAAAATAGAAATAATAATTGGAATGTTTTGAGGATTTCTCTATTTATTAGTTACTTGTATTATTACATTGAAAGAAGTATTCTCTATGGAAAATAATTATTGTATTTAAATTTCTATTATTTGGACATTTTAAAATCTTAGATCCCCAATTGGAAGAACATGTGACCAAACAACCCAAGGGACATTTTGGAGACCTCACATAAACTGTCTTTACCAAAATATCTCCTTTTTTTGTTCTGATTTATTTTTCTAGCTAGACTTTGCAGAGATAATGTGCACATACTATACCAGGATTTTAAACAGTTGAAGAGTTATAAAGAGATACAGCTGCAATGTTTCACACAGATATCCTCACTCATCCTGAAAAGGATTTTTTTTTTATTCATTTGTTCATTTTTGGTTGTTTTAAGGCAGGTCTGAAACCGTTTTAAATTTGTTTTAACGGCAATCACATTATTAGCCGGCAATTATTCTTCACTAGGGAAAGAAAGTTTTTTTTCCCTTCCCACTGTCACCTCATGCAAGCGGTGCAGGGTGCAGGATTGGTCCAAAGTCAAGATTGAATGCAAACTGTTGGTTTTCCTTAACTAGGCAAATTGTTGTGAATTGTCTCAAATTGACATGACTGAAAAGTGTCCTGAGATGACATTGTTGTGAAGTGGCTCAATGCAAATAAAGCTAAATTAAAATGAAATTAACTAGTTTCACACTGCTTTTTTTTTTTATATTTATGACTGAAAAAATTTCTTCAACACTAAATAGACTTTGTAACTGCAAAGATCTCATTTCATTATGAGCTGTTTTATGTATAGGGGCCTAAAAAATAGTCACAGGGCTCCAAAGGTTAACTCTATAAAGCTGTATTGAAAATCATGTTTCACCTGCTCTTCTGTTTTGTTTTGTTTTTTTAATCTTATTTTTAAATCCCTTGTCTGTAAACACATATTTGAATGAATTAAACTAAATAGATACAACTTGAAAATAATAATTAAATGTCATATTGTGTGAGATGGAAAAATAAAACAAAAAAAAAAAAAAAAACACTGACGATTACAATCAATTAAATTTTGATAAATCAGGGAAATGCTGACTGTTAGACGAGCAAGTGTCCTTATCAGAGGTCTGTCTAGCTGTGAGTGTTTCTTATCTCCTGACCTATGATTCCTCCAGAATCATCGGCCTCTGCATATCCATCCTGTATGTTTATCTGTCTCACCCATCACAGGAATGCGAGTTTCATTTTATCAGTGCCAGTGGAGTCTAAATGTTGTCTGAATAATGTCTGAGGAAATCCAGTTAGGCAGGTGCTAAACTGTGTTTTTGACATGTGTAGAATGCATAAAAGTGCAGCTATTACACATGTGGGGATTTCTTTTTTTTTTTAGAAGGGAAAATCTGTTTTTGCATGTCAGATCTTCTCACAACTGGAAATATTCAGGCGTGGTGCCAAGGTCAGGTTTCTTGCAATTTTACCTGAAGTAGCACCAAAAATAGTATCAGGAAGTACTATAATTAAACACTTGCAAAAAACCAGAGTGGAAATAAGCTAGAAGTAATGGAAAAGAGTCACTGAAAACATAACATTATTTCCCTACAGTAAACTGATGAGTTTTAATTGAAAACTTATTACATAGAGATAATTTAATCATGTTTATATACTAATCCTAATTAATTTCTTGATTTTATAACTCTTAAATTCTGTTCACTTTTGCTTAAACTGAGTGTTTACATGTTTAAGGTCCTCTGGTTATAATTTAGTTTTGAACACCAGCTCTAGATAAACTTAAATTAAGATTTTCAGACCAATTAAACAGTCAATTAGTTAATATGGTTCTTTATTGATTTTCTTGGGGATCAAAATGGCATTTACCATCTCATAGTATATATGCTGTTATAAAGGAAACCCAGTAATGGAAAAGAAAAATAACCTTTTTAAATTTAGATGCAATGTTCTCATCAATAATTTTATCCAAGTTGGTATAACATTACAAATGTGGCCTTGTTTAATCCTTAAAGATGCATGCTGGTGATATTATCTGGCTGTCCTGACAGACAGGTTAGCTTATATATCAATTAGATCTAAGAGGCCCCTTAGTTGAGAGAAGAGCAGATCAGCCCAACCCAGAAGATGAAACCATAATCCAGAGATCAAAGAGGCACATTCCTGGATGACCAGACTTGTTCACTGACACACTCTGGGACTACTCACCTGCCTGATGAAGGAGCCCATCCACCTGTTTGTTCGGCATCCAATTTGTGAAGCCTTCATAACCCAAGGCTGGTAGGCTGCTATTAGTCTTACATTCAGATCAAGGGGGAAATGTGTTTTCATCAACTACAGTTACACATAAATCAGAGGATTTAAAAATGACCTGTTGTTAACTTGCCAAGACAAATGCAGAGGAAAAAAAGTGCAGGAAATATTCTCAGTGAATGATGTTTGAACAATGAAAATCAGGTTGAAAATGTTTTAGTCTTATCAATTTTAGTACCCACCGGATATTTTTGTTAGACACAAGTTTATATGCCTTCATTTAAACAGAATCCAAGAAAAAGATTTGCATGTAGACATATAAATATTTGTCAAAAGCGTCTGTACCAGGAACCGGTTTGTATCTTTGTCAGTCCTGGTGTTTGAGATGGTTAAAAATCTGAATTAAGTTTCGGATGACTTTAATTCAGGTGAACCACAAGGCCAGTCTCCACCCACATACATCAGCTAATCTGTCAGATTATTCCTTTTATTCAGTTGTCCAGTATCTTTCAGATTTAATTAAAATATTAAGCAGCTCTTTAGGCAGACAATTTGACATTTCCCAACAATTGATAACTGGTTTTTAAATTAAAAAAAAAAACTGGGTTTCATAAGAATTCTTTTAAGTATGATGGATATGCTTTAAAAATAAATAACAGTGCAGTTTTATAGATGTGAGGTTGTAAAGCTACAGGTGCAAACACCTGCCTATTGACAGTCCTTGGCGTCTGTTGGACTTTAGTTAAACTATAAACATTAAATCAGCATACTCAAGCCACACTGAAGTTAACTCCAATATATTTGCTCAGCTACAACTTAGATGTCGATGTTATCTGTGTTTGCATTTATTTTCACACGTCGTGTTTCCTTGTTCTGCTGAGATGACCAGAAACCATCCTATAACCAACATATAAGCAACATAACTTGGCTCAGATCACCTCACATGTAAAATAAACTGTTTGTGAGTGGATGGCAAAAAGAAAACTACATTTTCAGTGTTTTTCAGCCTTTAAAACTAAAGAATGAATTCGTGAAAACATGAATAAATGATTACACCTTAAAGTTTAAACATTAACAGGCTTAACCCTTTTCCATGAGAAGAAGAAAAAAAAGTGGCGGGGAAATAAAGTACACAGCAAAAAGAGATATTTACATAAATAAATATGGATGACAAACAAATCATGCACCTGTATCTACACCATCTCAATGAGAAGATCTCTAATATTTGCACTGGTTTCCAGTTTATTGTAATCTTTGCATGGACCTAACTGCTGCTTCAGCTCTCAAAGCTGATCTTCACTTCACAGCTCATCAGTCGCCCCTGTTGTACCTTATAAGTAGGCCCCAGAGAGCAGAAAGCTGGCTCCAAGGAGAAAGTCAACACTAAAAACATTTTGGGGAGCAGCAACCTGAAACCCATCTGACACCAGAGTGGAGAGTAGCCCCTCATTTATCCCTCCAACCCAGCAGCCTGTGCTGGGAATGATAAAAGCCTTGAGGCTGTAACTTCTGATCTGAAAACCAGAATACTGTCATACAATCACAGATTTCAAACTTTTCCTTCTCAAGCTGTGGAAATTTATCTCTGACATGCTTTTGTGAGTCTGGCGCATTTTTCACTTCCTTAATGTTGTGTGAAAAGCTCTTCTGCCTGAGCACGTCGTCGTGACGACAGACGAGCTCTTTTCTCAAGATTTATCTAACCACAGTATGTTTACAGAAGATTATTTATTATATTTCACACTGAAACGCCCACTGAGAGACACTTGGAATACATTTTGAATTAAAACATCACGTGAAAGTATCAGATAGGATCTAGGAGAGAAAATCATCTTAATTATGCTCTTCTGGTTTATTAAAGACTATTTAAAAATGCAATCAATAAAACAGCACAGCAGGTGTTTTTTTTTAACCATATTACTTTGATGTAATTGTTGTCCACAACTCATCAGGTCACACGCAAATCAGCACAGCTATGACTAATACATATACGTTTAACTTTTTCACGATTATTTACAAAAGTTGCTTTAAAAGTCCTATTGAGCTGTCCTTTCCAACAATATATTTATTTTTCTCTTCCAAAGATATGCATTAAGTAACACAAAGGGCTTAATGCTTATCATGCAGGAACAGTCATTAAATAAAGACTTTTTCTCATCGGCTTCCATCTCCTGTTCATCTGATCTCCCTAAAGGTAATAAAACACACACAGCTTGGCAAATCCCTGTGAGCTGGAATAGAAAGTCTACAGTGACTCATGTAAACTCTATTCTGAATGAGAACTGTGTTTTATTTCATCCTGTCACACCTAAATTCATTTGCTAATATCTACAGGGATTGGCTGGTGTGTATATTGAATGCTGCATGTTCAACGCAAGCAGCGAGTGCTGAATGGTGTTGCAGCAGCTTCAAGAGTAAATCCAGTCTAACCACCGAGGTCTAATATAAGTCATCTACAGGACAGGGTGGCAGTTCAGGGCCAAATTAATGCCAGCTGACAGAAGTATTTGCAAGGTTTTGCTATAGTTGCATCAGCCAATCCCCCCAATTTTCTACACACTTGTTACTGACGAGGTGATGCAAACATGACAGGACATCGCACTGTGTGCTTTGCTTTTCTAAGATTTGTAAGAGTAATTTGGGAGCAACTATACTTAATTTTTTTTTTTTTTGCAGTCTGATAGTGTGAACTGAGCTGAAATATGCCCTTCTGTTTATACATAAATGAATACCGTTTGTGCTTAAAAGACATGAGGAATGAAAGCGTGACCACATGGCATTAATGATTTAAAAGGTGTCATGGACCAACCTGTCAGCCGGCATCTGTCACCAAGTGGTCAGCTACTGTGCAACTTGGCTATTATATACACACTGACTCTAAGCCGCAGAGGCCTGCAAAGTACACATTGTCATGTAGTACAAACAGTCCTCTTCCTACAGCCCTTCTCTGCCATCTAACTTGATCTACAGCGGCCTTTTTAAGAACGTGCAACCATCTCCAGAGACCCGTGTGTTTTTATTTGTCTCTCTGACACTTGCTCGTCCACTCAGCTGTTTACTCAGTTGAAACACACAGAGTTAATTAAAGTTACATTAATTAAATTGACTAATTTAATTTAACATAATCAAAAATGCTTCAGGACAGAATCTGCACTATGAAATATTCATTCATTCATTCATTTTCCGAACCACTTAATCCAATTCAGGGTCGCGGGGAAGCTGGAGCCTATCCCAGCCGGCTTTGGGCGACAGGCAGGGTACACCCTGGACAGCTCGCCAGTCCATCGCAGGGCCACTATGAAATATATTTATGCTTACTGCTTCTACACAGGATTTGGGAGGAAATGCATTCACCCATGCAGGAAGAAAGAAAGTGCAGGAAGATGTTAATATAGTTGCACTCTTCCATATTATTGTCTGTAATTTACTATGAGGAAGCTGAAGAGAGTTGCTCTCTTGTAACTATGCAGCTATTGACACACATCATCAGGTATGACATGGAGGGCAGACAGGTTTACAAAGAATTCAGCACGTACGCATTTTTTTTTTCCCACATTTGGAGAATGGTAAAATAAGAAGTTTGTAATAAATAAGTTTGTATCCAATATATGTATCAGTGTGTGTGTGTGTGTGTGTGTGTGTGTGTGTGTGTGTGTGTGTGTGTGTAGGGGGGGATGGTTCAGCGCTTAAATAGTCTGAAATAGTTTGCAAGTCCTTATTTAGTGCTTGGAACATGATTTAACTCACTGCATATTTAATAAGAACAAATGCAGGAAAGGGTGGCAACAGCAATAGCTTTTACTAGAATCACCACCTGTGTTTTAACACTAAGCAGGAAATGACCTCTTGATCAATAGGACATTTGTCTTCAGGTGAGCCTGTGTGCAAAACTCTGGAAAAACACTACTGTCCCTGTTCATTCAAAGACAGATCAGTGCAATGATAAAGAATTTGTAACAGAGTGAATTGCCTATGTAAAGGAAGCCCGGTTTACAGCGATGCAAACTGTGCACTCTGTTTAACAGCTATTCAAATGATTCATAAGGTAAACTCATGTGATAGACATCGTAAATAGCATTTAGTAATGAAAGGCTGCACTGCAGTGGAAATATCTGTTTCAGCGATGAATGAATGTTAAGCATGTAAAGATTACTAAGGTGGGAATGAATTGCTTTGCAATATGAATATAGAGAACAACTGCAGAGGCATCTCTGCAGGTGTTGCTGCATCCTATATTGCAGCTCCTAACTACAACTATAATAAATTTTTCGTTTGAATCACCTAAGATGCAATGTGCCAGTTTGAGCTGAGTCTATATTTCATAACTGGCCATCTCCAGTGGGTTTAATAAGTCAAGTCACCTAAGGAGAGACTCTTGTGTTGCCACTTCCATAAAATTGGGAGGAGATTATGCTTTTTTTCCAAGCCTGTCAGGCCCGTTCAATACTTTGGGGACAGCTAAGACACTATTACTACCACCTTTACACATTTGCTTTGCAAGTGTTGTGGGTTGAATTAAACTGCAACATTATATCTTCAGCTCTAAGCTCAGCTTATATAACAACAGCCCATTGCTGGCATTTTCAGTCCTCAATCAGCGTAATAAATTGGGTCTGATGGTTAATTTTAGCTGAAATCCAATCCTTGACAATAAGTTATGAGCCTTTTGGGGCCTTTTAGTCAAACTGTGTCTGGCACTGCCACAGTTGAAAAGAGCCCTTTAAATAAATGTCTTTCCCAAAAGTTGCATGTTTTCAAAGCGTCTCTCACTCCGCATACAGGGGTCACACAAATAAAGTGAAGTTTACCGTGTCCAACACCTATGTTGATTTGTGCATTTTGGGTCACGTCATTTGAAATCTGAAAATTCCTCAATGCGCCACTTTTTAATTATGGATTTAATTAATTTTTCTGCATTATAATAAGGCAGCTTTGGAAAGTCCTCATGTCTGCATTGACCTCTTCCACCCCAGGAGACAAGCGTCTACAGTAGTGTGATTTCACTCTATGGCCCTCAGTCATTGCATTAACAGTGACGTGGCCATGATTAATGCTAATCATGCTGGATTTACTGTGTGTTTATTTTATGGCGCACTTGGCAGGACAGAGCTTGGCCCATCTAAGAGAGCTCCTGCTGGAAGCACGAGGTGGACTGGGGGATTTAGACGATATTTGCCTCGATACTAGTCTGTAATGTTGGCTTGTCTAAGGGCGGTGCGGCCAAACAGAGGTTTTGTTGTCAGTCACGAGTGATTGAACACGTTTCCTGTCTGCTGATGACTAACAAAGTTGTGTCTTGATCAGGAGACATGATTAGATCCTATATTATAAACCAATTTAAAAAAAAAATCTATTTCCAATGTCTCCCCACTGCAAATTACAACTTAGAGGGAGAGTATTTTGTACATCACAACTTGGAAAAAATCAGCTTATTGGGCCTCATGGCTGTTTTATAATCCCCAGCTTTGTCTCCGGCTGCTAGGTACTGAATGGCACGAAGGGCTCTAGGTGTCCCAAACACAGTGCAACACTGCCACCATGTTGATCATGTGCACTACAGTGTCACAACATCTATTTACATCTCAGTTTTAAAAACTGGGTAAAGTCACACACTATTCTATTAGATGTTGAACACTTCAATTTTTTTAAAATAAGATTAATACAGTAAAGCGATGTGGTGGAAAAAACTGAAGCTTATAAAATGGGAATTAGCCTTGTATCTCTAGAGGTCTTGCACTAACCCTGGCTGGGTCTGATGTTTAGTGGAGAGGTAATTAAGCAGTAATTGAGAAAAACAGAAGTCTGTATGGGAACCTGAAGTCTCTATGTCATATGGCTTGTATTTCATTTCACCAATTTCACTTTATCGTACGTACTCTTCAATATTTGCGCCAGCCCAACCCTTAAAAAACATAGAATAACAGAAAAGTCTCAGATAGAATCCCAGTGTGCATTGTATCTGCCTTGTTTACACTGACGGATTCCCTTACCACTTGTGTTAAATGTAGCCCTCCGTGTTATTCTACCAAGCAAGAAAGAAAACAATTACTTAAAATGAGGCTGAGTTGAGAGTAGGTCTGTGTGTAAAATAACAAAGACGTGCGACTGTTTGGATCTGATAAGCCCTGTCGAGTGTTTCCTCTAATGCCTCTGAAAATAAACAGCCTGGTTGATGAGGTGAATGGAGGCTTGGTTTGGGTCCTAACCACTGCTGCAGTTATAGGAGCTTGTTTTAGGGGCTGGACCAGCCAGGATCAGTAAAGGGCCCCCATCAGCAGCTCAGGCGCCGAGTGAGTTAAACGGGTTAGTGTGAGGCCATCTGAACCTGCTGTGACACACACACACACACACACCCTTTCACAGAAAATGGTAGACAGGCAGCATGTATGCAGACTCTTCGATACAAGTAAACCACAAAGAAGAACAACTTAAAAGACTGAACATTAAAAGCCAAACTGTAAGTCATTGCAGTGATTAAAGGTATTTTTTCTGGTTCGGTTCCATGTGACACCAAACTATACAAAAAAACAAAGAGAAAAAGGTTTTCTTGAACTTTTAGAAAACATGTAATCTGTATAGGATATGTTATGATGCAGTGTGAGTGATTGAAAATATTAATAGTTGCAAATAATCGTGTTACACCTTTAACTTCTACAACAGCTGGGATCATCTGTGTGTTTGGATCATTTCTGCTGCTTTACATAAACCTCCATCTTTATGAGTTCAAGATTATCATTACATACGCAGACAGCATTTCGCATGAAAGTATCTCCTTCCCTAGTTTTCTTGCAACATCTGAACAAACCAGTTGTGCTAGTTCTTCTTGTGAGTCAATGCCAGTAAATAAACCTCAGTCGAAGTGTAGTTTTTACCCACTGATTTAATCCAAGCTTGTATGAAGTCAGCACCGAAACCCCCCCAAACAGCTGGTATCACAGCTTGTGAGACAATGCTGTGTCCTCCCTATTCTACTAAAACAGTTGTCTGAGCTTATCATAATCCAAACCATTTAAATAAAGCATTTTATTGGTCATATATAAGATTTGCACTGAATATAAATAAGTTGGTTAAAATATTGTGGGAAAAGAATGCCCCCCCCCCCCCCCCCCCCCCCATCCCCTTTCTTTTCCTTTTATCCACTGGACATCTGTGGCTTTTATAGACAAAGCTTGATAAAAATGTGCCTATCCTCCAGTTTCCTTGACATCACCTGCTCATCATGTGCAGCTGAGCAAGCCAGAGAGAATGTGGGATTTTCACCTTGAGGCAGGCAGGAACCGGATCGGGCTGCTTGCATAGGGGAGCATGAACTCATTCATAAAAAATAAAAAAAAATTTAAAAAAACATCTTTTGTTATCCAGACATGTTGAACATCACTTACTCTGATTAGTTGTTTTTCTGTTCATTTTTATGCAACAGTCTAAAAACTCTTTAGCTGGTGAAGATTTTAAGAGATTTATGAGGGAAAAAAGTTTAGATACTGAGCTTAAGTCATAATGGCAGATGAACAATGAAAGGAGGCCAATGCAGATATCTGGATCAAGGCCAAGAGACAGAATGTCCCAAATCTGTCAGTTTAGAGGACAATATACCAAAACAAGGTATTGTAATAATTATGCATAATCCCTTTGTCAATATTACAACAATAATAGTACAGCATTAAGTGTTGTACTAAAGGGATAAATATTTGGGGTCTTTGGATTAAGCATTGTCCTCATCAGAAATTCTTATTCTTATTCTTATATTTTTTTGCAAATTTAAAATTACTTAAAATTTATTTACAAAGATTTTAATTTTCATAAGTCTGATAGTTATAGCACAATAGAGTAGTAGAAGCTAACGAGGAAAATGATGGTCGTGAGTCAGTAACAAGCCTTGCTGCTCCCAGTAATGTGATTTTAAGGAACTTTAGGGCCTTTTCTTGGCCCTGATTGCTTGTTTGAGTTCATGGGCTTAAATAAAGACACTTAATCACAAGTGCTCAGAGGAGTTTTTCCTGGACTGTGCAGGACTTTGCCAAGACCCCAGGCAGTAACATCTCTGGATTGGAGGAAAAATATTCCCCTCAGATTAGTGTGTGACTCACAAGAACAACTACCTGTAGAGAAACACGATACACAGATCATTTAGATTTTAACACAACAAAACATCAATTCCAAGTTTTAGCCATGTGCAAGCTGCCTTACAACACATTCTGTATTAACAACAACTCAATCAGGAATGTTATAATATAAAACAGGCCCATTAACATACTTTTAAGGCACAATTAGGACTTTCGCCTATAAATTGCTGAGTAAAAATGTAAATGATTAAAAAGAAATACAGATGTTGGGTCTTTTGAAACATTTGCTACTTGTTATGGAAACCTTAATGGCGTGTTGGAAGAGAAAAAGATTCCATTTGTGCAAGAGCCTTGCGTTTTTCTATTTTTTTTTTGTTTAAGGTTTATATGTTTCTCAGTTATTTTTTATTATTTTGCACGGCAACAGCAGAAATTGCTTGTATGGATTTGTGTCTTAATGCATTCTTTTAAGAAATTGACTTTGTCCATTGTAAATGTGTGTGCTTATGGGCTACTATGCACACTGCTGATATGAAGACACTAAAAGTTGAGTGGTTTGCATGAAACAGTTGGTGCTACTAGTCCTCCACAACCGATGTAGCTATTAAGTAGTTCCAGAAGAAGTCCAAAACTCTCAAAGGACAAAGAAAATAATGATTGCTTTGTGCTTTCAGTTGATTTGCAGACATATTTCTAAAGCAAAAATACAAAATATGGTTTCTACACTGAAAAACGGAAGAATATTCAGTTAGAACATTCAGTGTGCTTTGTCAAAAACGACCTTAGTGAAAACAGCCTATTGGTTGGTCAAGCTGGTTTTCTTAAGCCAATTAAATCTACCAGCAAATTTCTGGTGGTCCATTAATTTTATTGTTCTGACACATTCTCTGTTGCCCTTAAAGGGTGGGCAAGGCTGTCTGCCCATACCACATAAAAACAGCTTAACACACCTGGGGCATAAACTGTTGTTGGAAAGTGTTTGTCTTCCAGGGCAACAAAAATCTGCCACCTCTTCCCCAGACTAAAAGTGTTTTAGCAAGCTCCAGCTTGAATTTATCAGCAATATGCAAATGAACAGTAATGACTGGAGGAAAGCTCAGTTTGATTTGGATGTGGAGCAGTGCTGAATTTATTTTGTGGACATGATGTTATTGAATGCACATTGCGTTCAGGTAAATTCCTCCAAACATTTCATGAAGACTGTTGAATTACAGCAAACAGTTAGATGTGCGTTGGCATTTATAAGGGAACTCCCTTCATTCTGAATTTTCTGAGTCAAAAAGTACGTGAATACCTCAGTCTTAAACCGTGAGGTACTGGATACACATACCTAGCTGTATATAACATCTAATGTACTGTGTAATAGCAGCATGAACTGCGAAGTCTGGGAGAAAACTTCTTTAGTGCTGACGTGTCAGCCGCAATGTAAATACTAGAGGTGCAACAATCTGTGGCCTTCCCTTCACTGTTTTAAATCTGGAAGTTTTAAAAGTAGAACAAAATATGTTTATTTTCCAAAAGGTTTTTTTTTTTTTTTTCTTCCTGGAGATTATGAAACATCATCAGGTGCTGTACAACTGTTTCTGTTAAGATGTCTATCTCCCCCCTTCGTAGTAACAGAACAAGTCGTAGGAGGAAAGACAGAGCCTCGTTCACTGAAAGAAGATTTATGCTTTACAGGAAACTGGCCAACAGACAAATCTCAGTTTACATAAAAGCGTGTGAAAAAGTGATCAAAGCCTGTCTAAACTTTGCATACTTTTTCTGTTACTTCATCGTGACAAGGTAAACTACAAGACAAGACTTTCTTTCTTTCTTTTTTTTTTTTTTTGTCTAATTACTTTAAATACTACTCAATACACGGTATCACTCAGTACTATTAACCCAACTAACACACACGGGTTTCATTGGCTGGCTTCTTTATCCAGAATGTATATTTCTGATAATGTTATTGAATCCTTTTTCAGCCATTGATCAGCAAACTGTTTGTTTTTTTTTTGCCTCCATTGGTTGAGCTGGAGTGTAAATGTCCCTTTGAACTGATGAACTGCTTTTTGAGCCGACTTGTGAAATAAAGATTCATCATTTAAGCAACTGCTTAAAATGATCAATATATTTTGACCTGATGAATCAATACAAGAGTTAAACATTTGCCATCACAACAAATTATTTCTGAAGTCATGTTGAGTCATTGTGATACTTAATTTTCTCTAATTTTGATCAAACCTAGAGGTGTGAAGGGAGGCGCATTTTAAGGGTGTAAAAGGTTAATCTGTTTAAAATAAGCACGCTGAGACGCAGGTCCCGGTGAGGTCTTACAAAACGCAGGTGACCAGCTCACATTCAAGTCATGTGGCTGGCTGTCAGGCAGCAACCTGGAGCCTGGCTGATTATTAACACCCCACAGTGAGACCTGTTGCCCCAAGCTATTAGTCATCCTGACAAGCATGGCTTATGTGCCACTCTCTCTGGTCATGACACACTTGTTTCCACCATCTCCCAACCTTCACACACTGCTTCAGCTCTGATATATGCCTAACACATAGTGGCAAGAGTGACACAAGGCCACTGAACCAAAACAAGCACCTATCAATTACTGATGAAAGAAACCTATTATACACACTTTTTTTTTTTTTTTTTTTTTTTTTTTAACAAAACCTTCTGAGCTGGACATGGATGGAGCTTCTGCTTGGGTGATACGGAGCAACCTTCAAATCCACAAAAATAAAAAGAGTATTTACAAAAGAATTACATAAAAGAATGAACGGTAATCAATCCTTTCTCCGCAAAACACAGCTAGCAGACATACAATGTCAGTAAAAATCATATAAATATTATTAAAGCAAGGCTCAAGAAATACAGTACAGCTTAGCTGTGCAGGTAATTTTTAATTAAAATCTTAATTAGTCTTTACTGAATACTATAACATTTGCAGAAAACATGAGTGAGAGTTTCATCTGTTCCTTGTGTTCCTGGTTTTCTGTCCCGAGTGTTCAGCAACCGACCTGTTTCTGTCTGAGCATGTGGATTCATCTTTAACTTTGTGAGAAAAGGAGATACTGCCATTAAAATTCAATCAATCAGATTTATGCTGCAACTGATACACTTCATTTACCAATACTAAGTCTTAAAACAGCCACAGGACTATTATGTTTTGTTCTTTGCATGTCACGCTTAAAAGCTGACCTCAGAGGAGCTGCAGCATGAAAGCAGAACCCCACCATGTGAAATGCTGTCATCTTCTCGGTGTTGTTATGGCTCTGACTGAGGGTTTACAGAAATATTTCTGTGTCCATTCTTGTTAAAAAAGTATTTCTAAAGCTCAGATTTTGTAATATAATTTGCATTCTCTTGGCGGGTCACAGCTTCCTAAGTTGCCATTTAAGGCGAGCAATAAGAAAGCAGTGATTTAATATTAAACGAGGCAGACTTTCAGCATTATGGTAAAGCCATTACGAGCTTTCTCTTCTCTTTCATCATTTCCAGGACGGGAGGCCTCACATCAACTGCTGCACAGATGAGACGGTGATCAGTGGATCAAATTTGGGGCCATAGATAATACATGTGGTTAATTTACAGCATGCAGGTTTCTTAACCTTGTCTTGTGCTGGTTCTGAGGTGACATGCAAAGCTGCATTTTCAAAACTCCGAGGCGTAATCAGCAATCAGAAAAAGGAAGCTGGTTGTCGGGTGGTTATGAATGGTTTCCCCAGAGGAGTTTGATTTAATATCCTGAGCACAGTTGAACTTACAATGTGTGGAAGTGATGAAGGGGAGTTAAAAGGCAGGTCTGAAAAGTTGGGTGAGCACGGAACTACAAATTGCTATAAAAAAAAAACAAAGGCTTAATAAACATTAATATTGTTGCATCTGAAAAAAGCATTTAAGCTCATGTGTCTTGAAAACTCACAAGAAATGGAGGTCCTCTGACCTTTTAACTCCAGAATGCTCCTATGAAGACAGCATGTCATTTTATATCAATAGAAATTCCACTGAGATACTTGTTGAAACATCAAAAGTCCATTTAAGTTCACTTTTATTTAAAATGACAGCTGCAGGATGAATATGTTATGTAGTCTTTATCTTTTTGCCTCTAGTTTTCATGAAAGGACTGATAATATCAATCAAAACACAACTTTGTTAATTTGAATATTTTAGTGTTACTAATTATTGAAGAATTGACAGCTAACACCCTACATATGGCTTAATAAAATACGATTGTGTTTTTAGTTTACAATTAAAAATAATAACAATTCGCCATGACATCACCAACAGGAGCACCCAGTATGGCCTTTGACCCATGCAGACTTTTCTCTATGAATTTAATTGTGCTTAGATTCAGAAACAGTACAACCTCAGCCAAAACAGAAAAGATTACATAAAGATGGTTTTAAATTAAATGGACTGAGAGGCCAGGATATAAACTGTTTATTTTACTACTGTGTGGGGGATGATAGAACTGGAGAGAAAAGCTGCAAATATGAAAATAACATTAAGTCATGCGGTTTGGAAATGGTGGATTTTTGAATGTTTGATAATCCATATAAGGTCACATAACTGATGTGTGACATGTATTTTATTGAAATTTTCCTGACTTTTTCTCAAATTCCTTGTATTTTTGTATTATAATCCAGTATATTGATCATTGTGAGTGCTTTTGAACAGTGCATGCAAAGTTTATAGTGAGCAGATACTCACTATCAAGTAACTTAGAAGCCTTGAGCTACAGGTGATGGCTTCAGCACTGCTGATTCATTTAATTTACAAAGTTTTAAAAGCATTTAAACATTCCTTTTTTTTATTATTTCTAATAAGAAAGTTGTTACCAGCCAGGTAGCTTCTGCCTCATTAGAATATAAGCAGCAATAAACAAGTGTCTGCAAATCTAGAAACACATTTGCAGATAACTTATTGGTCTTTGGATGTCATGGCATATGCATTTATCCCCCAAATCTCCCTCAGGGACCTTCACCAAGGAGGAAAAGACACACATTATTCATATTTATGGAAATTATCTGGGAGAGTTTAGCCCATGATGCTTGGGCTTCTCAGCGGGTGCCCTGCAAACACAGACGATGATCCCTCCAGCAGCTGCCAAACCAGGACAAACCTGGGATTCTCATCAAAAGGCCACTGGAAGGTTTTCAGTGCACAAAGTGCAAACATAGTGTGAACACTCCCAGAAGAGCTGTTGCATGTGGCTTAATTGAAGGATTTGTTGATGTGTTACCTTTGCAGCATCTAAATGTGTTCAGAGACCTAAACAGGTGGTAATGTTATCAACCCAGTCCTTTTTTAAATCGTTTTTTTAAAATATTCCCACCTCTCTCCTCATGTTGAACCTTCTGAGATCAGTTGCACAAAATAGTTTTAAACCAGGAACCATGTGTGATTCTTTTTACAAAGTCTGACATAGAAATTTAACATCTCGTTAATAAGAAACTGTACTAATCAGCAGTTGGGGTGGCTAAAATCGTCAAATATACATCCAACCAATCCAACTAAAGGTTAAGTATCTGTACTATAAGCGGATACACAGTTCAGCTTTCTAACATTTGCACTACACCCAAAAGGTTGTAGTGCAAATGTTTCACCACTCCAAAAGGTATGATCTTTTGCATGACTTTTCCCAAATTGTCAGACCTCATTTTATTTGTTCAGTGTGGATTGTTGAGAAAAATGAGATGGTGCAAATCTCAATCTTTACAGGCACACGCTTTGATTCTTGTTCAAACCAAAAGCTCTTTTAATATTGTATTCACAATGATCGATATACTTTTGATGATTCAGATAAATACATTCAGAATGGTGTGGCACTCTTTGAAAATGTGGTGTGCTCTTAATACTCCATCCATCCATTTTCTGTTACTGATCCAGGGTTGGGTTGCTGGGGCAGCAGTCAGGGAAGCCCAGCCTTTTATGCTTCAGTAAAAAGATGAGGATATTCTGTCCTTTATCCAAATTTTGAGTGTCGGGCGGTGGTTGGGCTTATATTGCAGGCAGAAGCATAACAGGTAGTGATAGAGGGAAGAGATTTAGTTGAATCATGGTTCACTGAAAAAAAAAACACAAAGCTGTAAAAACTAAAACGCTGCAGACAGACAAAGGTTGAACTTCTACAAAGAACATTCTGAGCACTCCCTAATATTTATTAGACCAATTAAAATTTTTTTTTTTAAAATTATTTTTTTTTTTTGTTTAGAACGTATTGTATGCAAAACAACCCAATAATCAGAACCTTTAATGAGCAGAAGGTCCCCAAACTATACCTAATGGTCTCCTAACTGTCTGAAAATGCAGAAACGATCTCTAAGCTATCTATTTCTAAAATTCCAAAAACATAAAATCATAAATAAATAAACTAATGAATAAATAAATAAAACATTGCACAGAATTTTGCATATAGTCTTTTTAATGGTGGTCTGTAAGAGTGCGTATATATATATATATATATATATATATATATATATATATATATATATATATATATATATATATATATATATATATATATATCAGTCTTTTCACCTTTTTCTGCTTTGGCCAGGATAGTAGGCGCCGATGGAAACTCAGGGTGGGTGCCACTGACCGTCATGCCATAGCAGGCAGACAGGAAGGGTAAAACCTGCACTCTCACTAATATGGACAAACATCATTTCAGTCTATGTAACTTGAGCGTCGGGAAAAAAGCTCAATGAATGACAAACATTTCATTGCTGTACGCATGTATTAATCAACCTTAACTCACACTTCAGTACAGTGTTCTGCCGTTTCTCTGTGTCCATCGTTCCAAGTGGCTTTTCGGAAGAAATGCAGATTGCAGCAATGAAATGAATGAGGATTTGTTAGGACAGTATCTTAAAGGGAAATGAGATTTGGCTTCCTCTGGCCTTTTACAGAGCTCCGAAAGCTTCATGATGATTTTGGCAACTTCAGTATGCCTCCGTTTTTCTTCTTTTTTTTTTCCGTTTGACTCTGGCTTTCCCATTGATCAGAAGCTGGCATACACAATCTCTTCTTCTTGAGCTTTTCTGGCTATGTTCCATCCAGTCTCCGTCAAAACTCAGCAAATGGGAGGGACACATATATCCAGGAGCCACACCTTACCAAAGCATGCAAATATGGGTTGTGAAAGTGACAGTATTTCTAAAAGCAAAGCCAATGACACAGATCCCAACTACAGCATAAAGCATCATTGCATCAGTCTCTTTTTCATTAAGTACAAATTAAATGTGACATATCAAAGACAGCAAAAAGAAAAGAAAGTCTTCTGTTCATCTAAGTCCAACATTCTTTTATTGTTTCATGCATATTCATTCACAGTATCTGCTGTTGCCTATCTGTGAAGGACCAGATCTGACGATTTGAAGGTCAGGCTGAAATTTTAACAGATATTTTACATCATGTCTAGATGTTTCCTTGTGTGAATGACTGACACAATATCAAATTGTATCAAGTGACTCTTCTCTATCTCACTCCTATCAAGTTGCTCCCTCTAGTGGAGCAAGGAATATTTGATTAACAACACTTGAGATGAAAGTGTATTAATCTCAGATTAACACAAACACAGTGCTATGAACACACACATTTGTGCTGAGAAGAGGACGGAATAAAAATAAACTTTCAAAAATAAATATTTTCAATTTGTAAATGAATAATAAAAAAAAAAATTTAAAAAAAAGGTGATCCTTTAAACATTTCAATTTTTTTCATGCAAACATGAATATAGGAACCGTCAGTGCTGCTTTTTGCCACCTCAGGACATTTAAGTTAATTCCTATTCAACTGTTACGTCAGGGGATTCATTAATTAGCCAATCAATCGCGCATTGCTGTGACAGGATGCCTGAACTGAAGGGCGCAATGGAAACCGCAGCTGGCTGTATGTAAATGGGAATTAATTAACAAGCTTACATTTCAGTGCCCGTATTTGGACTGAAAACATTCTGAGGAGTCTGAGTCGGAGCAGGAGAGTCTCCACCACCCTGCTGTGGTCACATCCCATCTCTGTCGGACAGAATAATTTCACCTCATTACCTCTGCTATGTATAAATAGAACTCTTTCCACCCACCAGCTCTTTAACCACATATGCTCTTTAAACACCTACAATTAACCCCTTGTGACTACGGCCTTGTGTCTACCTCCATGTAGCTCTGTACGTTCCAAGCTCCAAGTCCCAGAGGATTGCACCCCACTCTCACTGAACCCATACACCCCATTCCCACTCAGCCCAGTCTACACCTTCACTTTGGCTCATGTTCATTAAACAGCCATATATCTTGTGTTGTGTTTTCCCTCCAGCAGGATTTATTGGATGACTGATAGAATTTACAATGTGTCTTGAGCTGCCCGAAACACGTCATGACAGTCCATGCATGCATCGCGCTTACAGGTTTCCTCCCTGAAACATGTCACTTGTCTCGGCCCGCCCTCACACCCGCCGTGCATGCACAGACAAAAGATGTTACATGAAGTCAAACATTTTGGCGTGAGCTCGCTACTGCATGCCATTAGACAGATCTGTTTGAATAGAGCAGGAAAAACAAACTATAGAGCCCTCTTAATATGGATTATTTATGACGGGTTTTATTGATGGACTACCTGACATTGCAGCTCTTCAGGCAGAAAGATAAAACTTTTTTTTTTTTCTTTTTTCCGAAACCATCAAGAGCTCCCTTCATTTCACTGTGTCAGTTTAGGGAATCTGTTTTAATTTCCTTTTACAGATTAGTTCCCAATTAAACAAACTAACTGGACATTAATCATCCAAAATCCTCCCATTCTTTCTGAAATATAAATTTGAAGGAAAAGGGATCAGTTTTACAAAATATAGTTAGTTTATTCTGCGCTTCCTGCAGCGTCCACAGTTCAAACAGCCAGGCCTTTCCACACTGCAGCACGGCTGAGATATTGCTCTCAGTAGCAGACTGGGGAATCACTTGCTTCCTCCCTGCAGCAAATAATTCAGTCAAGTGCTACCTCAAAAAAGGTGAAGCTCACAATGGATTTCTCAGATATTCAGCACGAAACCACAGCTTTCCTCACCCATGAGCACCACCTATAATCACTGTGTCAGACTCCGGCTCGGCTGTGACCTCAGACAAGTTGTTTTTGGACAGGTACCACACCAGAGGCAGGAGTCACCCGTGCTAAACCTGGCAGCATAAAGGACTTTTCTCTAGACTTATGTAGGTGAAAAAGGCCATGTCACTATCAGCGCTAACAGGCTACAATGACTGTTTTAAGTCACTGATGTCAAAATTTGGAACAGTTAACAAATGAGTAGGTTGCTGCTCAGCTTTAGTTTTTCTTGCATGATGTATGATGAAGGCTCAAGTTAAACTGAGGAGAAGTGCGGCTGTGTGAAATACACTTGAAAATCAGTTTTGGGGGAAGGTGCTTTTTTTATTCGCAGATAACTTCTGATGTAGTCTCACTTCTCTTTGTCATCTGATTACCAACATTTGGACTAAGTGGCCCACTAATCAAGCCATCGAATACCTGAGCACTCCACAGAAGAACACAAAAGTTGTTCTGTTTTTCTTGATTTGATGTGCTGACCTTTTGTTGGACTTTAGTTTTCTGAAGCTAGTTATGTGTGTGTGCTGATAATGACATTTCCATCCCTATCGTGGTATGTCTCATGACTTTGTTTGTTTGAACTTATGCTTTAGGTTATAGTAGGAGGGGAGAAATGTGGTTACACATTTTAAGACTTGCTATAAATAAAAATCATTGATGTAATAGTCTTTTCACCTCGTCACAGCACGCAGAGGTGAGCTGGATGACAAACTCATCGCTGGATTTTATGTCTAATCTGCAGTGCAGGAAAGCCACACTTTCCTGGAAGGAAGGGAGCCAGTGTGTGCCGATCTCCTCCATGGCCAAATTAACCTGCTAAGGAACCCCTGGGCAATTATTGGCTGCAAGCCCCTCATGACCTGAGAATTGCCTTCTGAATATGTGCCCTGCTGCCACTAAGTTCCACTTAAACCCTGCAAGCTGTACTCTGAAGAAACAATGCATAATTTGTCCTAATTTGTGGTAATTTGATTAAACAAAACTCTGTTTTTGGAGCATGGTCCTTGCTCTCAACCCAGGGCACAACAACAGCATGAGGTTATGTAGTCTCAATAATGCAGCTTAGCTGATTTTGCATTAGTGTTGCAGGTAACACATTTATAACTAATCAAACTGCCAAACCAGCAGAGATGGATGAACCTGTGGCTTTTGGGGCCCCTGAGCAGTTTCCTTCTTTCTCTGGCTGCTTGTCCAGTCTAGCCTAGTCTCTCCTGACCACAGTTGCCTAAATTAAGCAAGAGACTGGAGAGAAATCTCTGGTTGTATGGTCTCTCTGTGTGAAGCTTTCACTGCTTCTGTAGCTTGCATATCTGTGGTTTGAAGTTTACTTTTATTAATGTAACTCCTTATATCCACATATCAGCCTTATTTTACCACTGACTGGTTGTTTACTGCTGATAGGAACTAAACCTTTCCACTTCCCAGCTCTTTCTCTTCACACCAAACATTTTCAAAAGGGAAAAAAAATTGGAATATATATATATATATATTTTTTTATAAATGCATCAAAGAAACATGATTATCACAAAGTTTGTGGAACTTTGTCGGCAGTTCAGGTAAAATACTTCTCTGTATGGGGCTGTGGAAAAACACTCACAACAAGTCAGTGCAGCTTGACTGATTGCAGTTGCAGGACTCAGTACGACTACCTCCCCACAGCGGAAAAACCCATGTGAGTTAATAAAAATGCTGATTTCTGTTTTCTTGTCGAGCTCTCAATGATGTGCTCAGTTTAAATGCTGAATTTTTGTAGTTTTCAAGTTTAATTTAAATAAGAAAATCGGTTAAGCTCATTAAATAATATGGCCAGAAAGAGCAATGCTCATGCAAGGCAGGTGACGTGTGTTTTTCATTATTATTATTATTATTATTATTATTATTATTATTATTATTAATTTTATTATTATTTCATTTTGTTTTATTTGATCTATTTTATTTATTTTTTTCAATTTTTTTTATTTATTTATCTTTTTTTTTTTTTAGAATCACTGCTGCATGTGACAAACTTTGGTCTGCGTTAACGCAGCTGCCTGTCAGACTAGTGGCCTGTAGTCCTATCCAGCACTGGGATCAAAGTTTGACCCTGAATGAAAAGAGTGAAAAGCTGTTCCCTCAGTTGATTAGTTTTTATGATATGACAGCTTTTCCACAGGAATAGTGGAAGTCAAGATGAGGTCCTGAAGAGCAAAAACATGTTGTGAGAACACCTCTCAAGCAAAACAGACTATTCAGAACCCCTGTTTAACTTCCAAAGACCCCAAATATTTATCAGACTCTGGAGTGGTGAAGCACTTGCATAAATATAACCTTTGCTAGGAAGTCATTTGCCATCAAAATTTTGCAGATGAACAGCTATTGCACTTTAACAACAAGTCTTGAATGATGAAGAAAAAAAAAACGTCTCTCTGGTCACAGTGTGATGAAAAGAGGAAGGCATCTACAACAAGCTGATGTACAATTCTACCTGCGACTACTTCAACAGGTGCAAACTGTAAGTTTGCCATCAACCTCCTACTGTCCTAAAACCTAAACATGATAAAAAAAAATGTGTGGATGAAATTCAGAAAAGCAGCGAATGCATGACAGTCTGGGAATGTGTCATTACAATGAGATTTTTATTTGAAAAAAAATGCACATATGTAAAAATGTTGTCTTCCAAAATAACTGAAAAACTGATGGCAACAAAAGGTAAGTGTTTAGACACAGGTAAGTATTTATTCTCATTTGAAAAATAGTCAAAGAAAACAATATCAAAAATAGTTTACTTTATGTCTTGCATTAGTGTCCGGTTATATGCATTAAACACTGTCATACACAATCCATTAGCTGTTGTTAATGGTTTACCAAAAGCTGAGATATTGACTTCTTTTTTCTTCTTTTTCTTGCATTAGCTTCATGAATTTGAATAAAAGGTTGCTGTGGATATTGCATGAGGTAATTCTTTGGCTGCAGTTTCTCAAACACAAGTCTAAAAACCATATTTTTCTTTTCTGTTTCCACAGTCTTACATCCTGTCAGACTAACACTGCCTCTTGGTTTTCATGTCAGACATTGGTGGGATGATATTAGCTTAACGTCTACCCTCAAAAAGATGTGGTAGATTTAAAACATTTAAAGGAAACATGTAACCATTGCAACATTTGGCCTTGCTTTGGTTAAATAAAAGGATACGGTTTCTGCAGTAGTGACAGTCTTACTTTATGTATACTTTATATGTGTCATCATGATGGTTTACCTGAACTGATGGAAATTAATGCCGATGTGTCACTGTATCCAAGGGGTGTTTAGTTTATATATTTTGACTTGTGATTATGGCCTACACAGTCATAAGGTTTTTCAATTCTCTCCCAACCGTAGCACGCGCTCATGTTGACTTTGTGGTTTTCTTAAATTGGACTCTGGCTCCAGGTGGCTGAGTTTCTATAGCAACCTTTAGCCTTATCTGCCACTGGTGAAGCCAAACAATATGTTCTTTCACCTTCTCAACTTTTGCTTTTGCTCCAGTAAAAAAAAAAAAAAAAAAAAAAAATCCTTGAATGAAAGGAGTATTTATGTGAATATGAGCCATGGTTTAAATTCAGCATTTGACAATTCCAACTCACTTATAATGTTGCATATCAAATCTGTTTGATATGCAGCTTGTATGTGGTAAATTTGTTTGCAAGACCTTGTTCAAAAGTTTACATTTAACATGAACTATGAGACTTGACAGTATAACAAATTGTGCTCCACTGTGGTGACTGAATATAATACAAATACCTTTTACACAGTTAGGAAGCGGTTCAATAATACTTTTTAGAACAAAATGCAAGATTGTCTCCATCTTTTTATATCTGAACATAGTTTTGCGCATTAATATTAAATATGTATCCGAGATATGCAGCATGCAAAATAACCACACCAAGCTGCTTTATCTTTTACCACAAAAGTTGCATTTTATAGTAAATGACTAACTTTATTCTTTTTTACACGCTGAGCTTTATCTAAAGCAAGACCAGACAAATCCACAATGACCATCGGCTCTGTCTGCCAAAGCAAGAAAGAGCAGCAAATCTTCAATGGGCTCTCAAGCCAGTGCAACAATGACAACTACAACCACTGAGATTCCCTACTTACTGGCGCTGTAATAATATTCCGTCAGTGTCAGCACAGCAGAGTGAAAACAAATTAGAACTATGATTAATGAACACCTTTAACTACTCCCAGACTGACCATGGTGATGGGACTCCCAGTAAAGGTTGCCTCCTGCCCTCAGAGCTGACGTTAGCCCTTCTACCATCAACAATGATGCTCCCGAGACTCTCATCAATCCAGCGCTGACAAGTGTTCAGTTGATTCTCTCTATCGGCACTTTATAAGCATTTGTTTCCAGAGGGCTTCTCTGCAGCAGGGCTATGCAGATTATAAACTTAAGAGTTCTGTTTTCTAATGCCTTGTAGAAAATCTTCACTATTTCAAACCTCCAGATAATTTCACTTTGTTTGTACATCGTTAACCCAACATGTCAAGTTGACTTGTAAATAATAATCGACACAAAACATCCTTATGCAGGGTCCACGTGAGCCAACGTCCAGGATTTATTTGATTTGCATCCTGAGTGGTGACAATCATTCAGCACTTAATCTGAATGTGATCAAACTGTGTTTGTGTCTGTAGCAGCTAAAAGACATCTTTGTCTGCCCTCAAGGTCCCGGTTTCTTAGCTCTTTCGAGCAATACTGTACAATAAGAGTAAGGAGCGGAAAAGAGCTGGTTGGCAGAAATGGTGTTCTCTGCACTGACAGCAACGCTGGAGTTGATAGACATTGTGTGTCAGCACTCAGAGTGCCCTCAGAGAGCAATGCCGGTGGCCTTTACAAGGATGTCTTTCTGCAAATCACTCACTGGGCAAATATACAAAATCTGCCTGCTGCCCAGCAAGCAGGTTGTCCATCAGTGCTTTCAGTCCCAAGGTGACATTTTGGGTGATCACTCGGCTTAAAAGCTCCATTTGATTTCAAAGAAACACCAGTCTGCTTCGATCAGCCTCTTGTTTTTCCATTCATCTCTCATCACTGAGTAGCATCCATATAGGGAAGTGAAAGGCATTCCAGTTGCTCCGGCTTAACAGCTTTACACACCTGCTGCACACCAAACTGGTCAACATGAAAACAAGAATTCAAAGTTTTTAATGAAATGATTGTGTAATTAGGAGAAATGCCCACATTTAGGAAATTAAGGAAATCAAAACAAGTTTGAGTGTGAAGCTTTAGGGGGTGAAGTATTTCTTACAATAAAAGGTAATTACACACATTCATCACCCTGGTTATTAATGGAAATCTTTTCCCTCCTCAAGGCAAGCTGTAAAATAATATAAACATTTACCCATAACACAGCTACTTTACAAGTATAAAACACACCACATTTGCTCAACCCACAGCTCTTTTCCAAGCATGTATTATGCCGTAATCTCCACATTTTACAGTAATAGAGTTTAAGTGTAATAAAGAAACACTAACGGTACATTTTGCTGCATGGTAAAGCCCGTAAATCACAGTGTCTGCAGAGTGACAAATTACTGATGTCATCAACACAGTGGGCCAAAAGCAGAATCTTGGTGTTGGCTGGTTCACTCTGAATTATAGGTTCACACTACCTACAGCATACTGGTGGAACTGAATTCACACACAATAGAGCGGTGCAGAGAGAATGATCCATTCCTCCGACACTGCAGCACATTTTAGCTCAAAGAACCTTAAAAGTCAAAGGAAGATGATGCAAAAAATATGTATTTAAATGCACTGAAAGACAGCCAGTATTAATTCACTGCAGCTCAGTTGACAGAGTAAAACATTGTCATTTGAGGTTGCCAGAAGCCTCTAGAATCTCTGTAAGCGTTAGCAGAGCAAGAGCTGATTTGGATTTGGTATCTTTTTCGGACCAGTTCACATCGTGAAAGACTTGAGAACCAAATGTTATATGACCCAGGTATGATATAATAGTTCAGATATTTCCAAAATTTAAAGAAATTCCTCTTTTCATTTTTATTTTGTAGATTTCCACTGCTTGGTGTTGTTTTTCCCTCCTCGGGGTTTATTTACCAGATAAGACAACTACTTCGTCAACTGAATTACAGACACTAGCACGGTCACTTAAATTGGCACACTACCCAGCCTATTCACTTTGTTTCAAACCTCTCAACTGTACCATATCTGAATCAGGTTTCTTTTTAGCAGCTTTGCAAAAAAAAAAAATTCTTCAGAATTTAATGACTAAATGATCACTAAAGCAGATGAAACCAGGAAGTAATCCTTCCTTTGCATGTACTTGTTTGTTTGTTAGAATGGCACTTGTACATGTTCATGATCTCAGATCATTGCAACATTTTGTGGTCAACTTAATGTGGTAAAATCTTAATTTTTCAAGTTTACCTGTTCACAGTAAAGTGCCTTTTGATTTTTACCATAACTGTTTAAAAGTTGTTGTGCTTTAGAACATTTTTTTCTAAATGAGAGCCAGGTATGTGATAATTTAAGGGAATTTATGAGACAATCTGAATCATGTAAGCATATATCATGGCCTCTGGGCTGTTCTTGATATTTGATGTTGTAACTGACCAAGATTTAGCAAATTAGAGAGTCATCCTTAAAACTTCATTATACAACAACAACAACAACAACATTAGAAGGTTATTTTATTATATCCTTTAATATTTCCAAGATTACAAAACCAGCCAAAATAACTGGCCAATTGTTAACAGTATACAGTATATGAACATTTTATGAATAGACCTTCTGACATCTTGATATTAATAGTCAGTGAAACATCTTACAAAAGCACCAGTAGAAACAGAAAAGCCTTTAATTTTGGTCAAGGGAATATTAAAATGAGCATCCCACCCTGGTAGATGGTTACAAATGACATAGAGCTGCAGGGAAGTTTTCCACTCAGCGCTCTGCCTGGATAAGTGCAACTACTGTACAGGCCAGAAATTATACAGAAACAAAAGTAAACAGTTCTAAGCAATGTTTACTTTGCAGCACACCTCATTAACAAGGAAGAAATTTCACTAAAATAGAAAAAAAAAAAAAATAGCTGAAGGGAGAAAAACTAAATAAAAAGTTTAAGAGAGAGCAGTGGGCATAAAAACCAATAAGATTTAAGGATAAGTGCTGATCCTGACCATCCTGTCCGTACATAGACTTATTATTTAGGATTTGGTCTTAGTAGTAGACGTCATTTATACAGGTGTCAGGTAGGACCTTCATGCTGCTCCTCTTCTCTGCAACCTTCAGACATGTTTGTTTGGAAATATGCCATAAATCTAAAGCTTTTAGGGAGGCAGGGGTGGGCCTGGTTATGGTGCAGGAGGTCTGTCCTGCTCCAATGATAATTTGTGGTTTGGTGCATGTTTGACTGCCTACAAAGAGGGTTCAGACTACCACTGGCTGACTGCACCCATGGCCGCATTCACTTCAAATAAGCCAATGAGTTTTTATACAGGAGAAAGAAATATTTGTGTAAAAACAAAGTTATTTGACCAAATTTGCCTTTCTGATGTGATGGAAAATATATTTTCCATCACATCAGAAAACTATATTTTTATTGCATTTGCATAAATACTCCAAACAAGAGGGAAATGTCCTTCAGTTAAAAGTGTTAAGTGCAGTAAATAAAAGGTTTGGAAATTCTAATCGAGGCAACAAATCAGAGGCATGATTGCTGTTATAATATCAGTGACCTATATTTACATTAATTGTGCCTGTTCTAAGGATAAATTACAAATCGCAATCCTCCTCTGTGCCTTGTGCCTCTTAACCTCTGCTCTCTTCCTGGTCAAAACTTTGGACAAAGACAATTTCCTCCCAACTTCATCCACTCACAGTGTTTATAAACCACTCTATGTTGAAAAGTTCAGCTAATTTGGAGCTATGCTTATGTCATCTGGTGAACCTCATGCCCCAAGACTCCAATCGGAACTGCTATAGGTCAGAGGTCACTGTCTGGCCCCTAGCTTATCAAAGCTGTGTTTATCTAAAGTCTATGCACGCCAATGGAGGACAACAAACAGAAGGACCACAGGCAATGGAGCACTTTAGAGGCAAATCCTGTTTAGGAATACAGATTATGGATATTCCAGAGGGTATAGCTGGTGAAATGTCAGCGTTGTCATTCTCAATCCCAGTGACGATGGCTTGCTTTGCTCAGGACCACTGCAAGGTGAATGTGCTCCGGCACCTTGTGACATTTACAGAGAACCTGCAGATGGACTGAACTGGGCTGCACGTTGCAAGGCTCCTCTTGGAAATAAACAATCAATCTTGGTTGGAACTTTGATAGATGCTCTCTTAGCAATAACTATAGTGGTTAAATATCAGTACAAAACGATGTCCTCAGAAAAGTTCAGTTTCGATTATTATTATTTTCCGTTTTATGATGAGATAATGAAGTTTATCGTCAATTTGTGTTTTCAAAGGGTGTACCAGTAGCTGTCTTAACCTTCGTCTCTCTGAAATGTTTCTCCTCTGGGTTTGACCTCAGTTTTGACAGTTGTCTGTAGTATGTACTTTGTGCTGTTAAACCTTGTTTTAAATGTTTATCAGATCATTGCAATATGTTTTTTTTTAGGTTGTTAATAAACAACACCCCCTTTTTTTTAATCTGCTGTTTTTCGGTCTAGCTCAATTATGACCTCACAAGGAAGTCATTTGGTTCGCGAACCACCACATGCAACCCCAGAAAAGGCAAGGTGGCAATCATGCTTGACCCAGCTTTGTTTTCCTACCAGTCTGCACTATACATATCCACACATGGTGTCAGGGATGGCTCAAGCCTGGTTTATTTACTCTCATCCCTGGATCTCTGCGAGCTGTGTGTGGCCTCTGTGCTCATGTGTTGTAAAGGCCCTACCAGAGGAAACGTAACATTTTACAGTACTCTCTGCTGGTGACAGATCCAGCCCTCGTGGCCGTTGTAGCTCAGACACAATGAGGGAGATGGATTTCAGGCTTCAGATGTGACCGCGCTTATGAAACAAGAGAGGTGACCAGATGTCTTTGCTGTATGGGAATTTGTGGAGGTGTTTTCTCCTGAACATGTTTGACAAGTTCAGTTGAAAATAGCAACTTGTAAAAAAATCTTCTCACTTCAAAATATGTCCGTATCTGATGTTTATTATGTTAAACATTCCTTTTAATAATGAACAGATGTATGTCAACTTTGCTGTTCTTACTTCATATAAAAGGTGAAAGCGAGTTGCAATACATTTGGGGTAGACTTTGCTTTCTTTTAGCCTACAATATCTGATCATTCACCCTCTGCTGGATTACCTCTCGATGATGTCTTCTTTCTCTGCCTGGTGGGGCTGTTTCAGAACACACTCAGGTTTTCATTATGCAGCAGCAGGTCCTGGTTCAAGGTCCTGTACATGTGATTATAAAGGCCTGGGAGGGTGGGGAGAAATGGGGGGAGGGGAATTCAGCTCAGATCCCCTTTGTGAATGCACATAAAGTAAAAAAAAACAAAAAAAAAAACAGACTGTATGCTGTAGAAAGGGGATCACTCAAGTGGCTCCAAAGGTCCTGGCACGTGGCTTTGAGGCTTTCCTTTAGACAACACACTCAGTGCTGCCTGTTCACAGATTCAGATTTGTGTTAATAATGTGTGACCACCATTTGCCACTCTTTGATTTATATGTATTTTTTATAGAGTGTAATTAGAAAGGGGAAAGCCAGCTTATTTAATTACTGTGGGTGCAGTTTATACATACAGTGCAGCCTCTTTCATTTTTCCTCTTTAAATCTGTACATAACTGTGTGTATATACATATACATATTCGTATATAAATACACACACACGTATGAATCTCTTGATGTAGGAAATTCAAGTTTTTGTTTTTTTGGGTTTTTTTTTTTAAATCACTGCTCCTGTTGCATACATTTTATCCTATTCCAGAGAGCGCATGGGCACATGTGGTCTAAATTATGTCATATCGTGCAAATAATAGTGTGCCACAGAAAATCAGTGAACCACAAAATTCAACATGAGACCCATCATTCAGCGAAGGGAAATTCTGCCTTATTCTGCACACAGTGTTACCCGCAATTATTCAACAGTAGCTGTCATCATAATGGATTGTTTCATTCAATAGATGCCCAACATGTAAGGACTTTCACTTCTACTGTTGTGGACATTTACTCTCCATCCTCAAACCGCTGATGTGTACCAATACCTGGGGTCTTTAGCGGCAGTTTGCTTCATGTATGTCGATGAGGTTTGCTGCACGACGCTCAGCATGATAGCGGTGCTCCATACAGGCCTGCCACCCTCACCCTGCCTTTCAGCACCTTCTGGCCTGCAGAAAGGGGCTCTTTGTTCAACTTTGTGCTCATGACGTCCACTCAAGTCCATGCTTCCATTAGCAACAGCCTGCCAAATAACCAGGGATTGTGATGGAGTCTAATACCCTCTGCATATGTTGTATTTACTTAAGAGAGAATTTTAAAAAAAGAGACCCTGCTGTGGCTTACAGACACAAGACTACTCTTATAGCTTACTTTAGTTACACTTAGAGGCTTTCAGAGGACTGATTGATTTAACTGTTATACACTTTATATTTAGAAGGCTCCTTTTAAAGTAAATTCAATCATGGCCGACTTGAAAGTTGAATGAAGACAATGTAGGCAACTTCTATCTTATGTGTCAAAGCTATATATAGTATATAAGTCATCTTTGAGTTTTTTATTTCTTTTCTATCTTTTTGCAAGTAACAGAATGTTTAATTTCATAAGACTGACTCAATTATTGATATTGCTTATAAAATATATTGATTAGAATAAGTCTGCACTCATATTTTCAGACCATCTTGATTCTCCATGGCCATGACATACATGTATGCCAGTCTTTTGCTTATTTTACTTGGATGCAGTGAGACAGGCTCTCTTATCACGGATGTCCTGTTAATCACATTGTCACAGTATACAGGAGATTCCTGCAGTACATGAGTTAAATCCATGCTTCTTGTTCAAAAACTAGTCTGTTTGACAGACTGACCTGCTGGGCAGAGTCTGCACGTATCTGGAAATAAAGCAATATCCAAACATCACTTTTAAAATAAACATTTATACGTTGTCGACAGAGCTGGCAAATGCTCTCATGCACTGTCTCCATTTGAGGAAATTTAATACATGTGTCTCTTCATATTTTCATAGAGTATAATGCTGGCCATGTGACATCAAATCATCATGCCATAAGCAAATGGTGAACTCTGAACTTGCTGGTTTCTGTTCAGAAGCAAAAATAATCTACCCAGCTGTTTTGGTAACCCTTATCTTCTGTCTTCTCTACATATGAATGTGAACAGCTACGTAGCAAGCTAAACACGCATTTGGCTTTTAAGATTTGACTGAAAGAATTTCTGATTATAATGAAAACAGGGATAAATCCCTGTAAAGTCAGTTATAGTCCAGACAGGAGATTTAAACATAATACGGTTCAGAGAAAGTCCTCCTTGTTCAATACATACAGAGTTGTACCAATAACTTTTGCAGCATCCAGACAGAACACTGACTGAGTCGCCTGCTGGTGGCAAAAGTTATATATGTTTCATTTATAATACAGAATGTTTCAGTTGTGTTTCATTTCAGATAAGGGCTATTTTAACTTCCTGCACATGAGAACTTGATTCTGAGTCTGATAACAAGTAGCTATTTACTTCACAAAGTATTCAAAGGAAAAAAAAAAAAAGAGTAGCATGAACATGTTTGCTTATGAATTTCCATCTCCCAAAACAGTCAGAGCTCATCAGCATGACTCAGGAGGACATCACCTCTGCTGTTGTGTATCTTTTAACTTAAACAGAGCCATCCACTGCTTATTTTTTACTTTTACTGCTTTTTTTGTTAGGTCAACAAAAATGACTCATTGGATTTCTAATAAAAACAAACTGAAAGACAATCAGACAGAAAGACTTTTTCTCAACATCTTTTAAGCATTTTTTTTAATTCTCTCTAAAACTGGAAATCCTGTCTATTTCTGTTTCTGCTATTCAGATGTTTCATTGTAAATGTTGACTATATTACATTTTTTCTCTCTTCTAATTCTGATTATCTTAATTTATCCCAGAGTAACATAAATATCCCTGACAAACATTATTCTTTTCTAACTGGCAAGTATTTATTCATAATGTGTATTTGTGGGTTTTATTATAAATGACACCAGAGTTAACAACAGAATACATATGTATACATGTGTAATACATATGTACACCTGTAATAGTCAAATGCAGGAAGGGGGTCAAAAGCACTTTAATTGGGGTGCAGAACAAAACATGATACCACAAAGCAGGATGGGAAATATGTAAATAACACACCCCAGAGGTCAACCACTACAATATGGAACAAATAAGACTTAGAGATATATTGAACATATTAATGCCTATTAGTGATAAATGTGACCTACTGCTAAAGAACTGATTCAGGCATAATTCTGATATCCATATACAGCCTGCTGTCATACCTGGAATTCACCACAGTGAATATTTGAGGCTCTTCAAGAACTTCTAAGTAAAGAAAATTAGTGTATTTGTACTGGTGGTTTCTGGCTTGGTAGCAAACTGTCAGATGTTGAAGATAAGCTCTGATTTTTATGTTCAATCTCTGCTGTGTCTCCATCATGCTTAGGTATAAATCTCACAGGTAGAGAGACGCCATAGACAAATTAATTTTGCAAGCCCACCACACACCTTTGCACAGAGCTACTTTTTTTTTTTTTTTTTTTTTTTAAAAAAGGTCAGTTTTTCCAGTCTGGCCTAATTACAGATCATGAATATGAAACATGTGTCTTTGAGCTCACAAAGTCACTAAATGCCTTACATTGTGTCAGAAAAGTAAAATGATGCTGAATGAGATATAAGCAACCATGTCCCTGGTCATTACAAATGTCAGACATCACTAGAATCATGTCAGTTCAATTTTTGGCAATAACACACTAATCACTTCATATTGATAATAATCAGCAGAAACTTATGTGTTAATCTTTGTGTTTATTGAATGTATGGATGTCATGCTTTGTAATAATAATTTTGGTTGAGCTTTTTTAATGACTTTAAACTCAATAGTTTTGGAATGAACATTGATGCAACAACTCTTCTATATTAGATTAAAGCTTATTTATTGTACTTTTCATGTTACAGAAAATAATTAGTAAGTTAATCATAAGACAATATGAAGCAACAATTGGTGGGGAATTTGGAAAAATGTAGAGTACTTACACACTAATACAGTTTAGCATGAGACAGTTTTGTTGTAACCTAAACATGCATCTCATGGGATCTTTATTGTGGTTCTTTAATTCTTATTGTTTTGGTAAAATGATGGCATGAACCACCTCAAATTTCACTATTACAATTTGTTTTGTTCATTCTGTTGGGATTGCAGCTATTAGTTGTATCATTTTTCTATTTTAAATGCTTTTTTTTTGCACCATCTGTAATGCCTTTTATTCTTTTTGGTAAAGCACTTTAAATTAACTTGTACATGAAATGTGGCATCCAAATAAACCTACCACTTGGTAGCAGGTCATCCATGCTGCACAACATACAGCTGGAAACAGATCAAGCAACAACAGCCAAAATAGTATTTTGTAAGAGCTGGAAATGTGTGTTTTCTTTATTATTGAAACTACTGAGAAGCGTCTTAACTTAAGTTTTCTGAGGGCTTAAATTTTCCTTTGATAGATGAGGAAAGTTGGAAGTACCATTTTAAGTTTCCTTCATAAACAGCAGAGAGTTAAATCATATTTGAGCTGTACGTTGAAGTGAGAGGTATTTCATAGTCAATGTCTATGAAATACCTCTGACTATTAGTCATGATGAATGAGGCTCCTTGCAGGATGGTGGCAGGGAGGACAGCTCTAATGTTATCTCACAGCACCCCGAGACACTACACTTCTGAGGTTCTGCTCACCTGGGAGCGCCCACAACATCATGGCCTTCATCAATCACATCTGAACCAGCTTCCACAAGCAATATAGCCTGAACAGGCCTGACACGGCACTAAAAAGAGGCCTGATCTCAAATATAACTGGCAACCTTGAGCTCTGACAAGGATCCTCCAGAGGTGAATGGGGTAAAAAGTATTAGATGCACGGCAGCAAAAGTAAACATGGATTTAAATGTGCTGTCATTGCAGAATAAACATATGAAGAGAGCTGGGGAAAAGCAAGAGGGCTTTTATCTTCCTTACTTAATCAAGAAAAGTTAATGGCATTACAATGTAAACACCTCCTTGTTATGATAATTTGGAGGTTAATAGCAACCGTTACTCAGGCAGGACTTCTCATAACTCACATCGGAGAAATGTGGATTCTATACAAGGCACATTAAACCTTAACAAACCTACTTGTCTGTACCATAATTAGTCTTTGGGGACTTGCATTGCCATTTCATAGAGTCATATTATCCCTGCCATTGCCGGACGCTTTTAAAGCTAAAGCAATCAATGCAGAGTTAATGAACCCAGTCTTGGGGCTCCTGTAGACCACTGCAGGCACACGTTGAGAGGCCCCAATACCTAAGAGATCATTTAAGGGTGAGATATTCCAAGTGGAAAAGCCTATTGGTGGCCAGGCTGCAGTTTACAGGGGTCAGAACAATTGAGGGAAAAGCACACCTAATCTTTCAGGGGTCCGCATACGCAGTAACGCTGTCAACACACAAGGGAGAGCAGGACCCCAGGGGGTCAGTGATGGGGCAGAACCAATGCCAGACCCTCTCACCTTCTCTCATAAATCCTTACAATCTGAACTCCCACTAAATATTGTGAGAAGGTCAGGTGTTTGGCGGTCTATCTCTAAAGGTCAACAGTGTCCTGTGCACCTTTATTACTTGAGAAAGACTGCCTCACACATTGGCTGCACGCTACTGGATACATTTAATAACTGAAGACTGCTTTTGAGTCGTTTCCAAAATGTCTAAATTTACTAAATATGTCCTCAAATAAAATTAAGTGTCTGTGTTACACCACCAGTGTGTGTCTATGCTGCTTGGAGTTGTTGATATCAAACACGATGGCCATGAAATGTTGCTTGTTCACACTGCAGCCCATTTTAACCCCTTCAATCTTTACTTCTGTTTGAATCTGAACATCTGATCTGCTATGAGTGTTAGAATTTGTTAAAAGGTTGCAGTGTTTACAAGAGTCTTTAATATACTGGTTTTATTGCAGCAGCATGTTCAGTTTTCTCAGTTAAATTACTAAAGCAATGCTTTTTGTGTGTAAGTTATCGGTAAGGCTTCCAGCATACTGTGGTACATTGTGGCATAGAAATATGTGGCGTGAGCAAGGTGTGCTGAGGTATCTGCCGATGGTTTTTCTAAGAGGAGGAGCGTGCCGGTCTGCTGGTCCGGCTCTGAGGTTGTGGCTGGGAAGGGGAATAAGAAGCTATTTGGTGAAAAAACTTACTGGATGTGTGGATGTGGAAGCTGGCATGGTGCATACATATTCATTGTGACAAGCACACATACAGTACATACACACAGGCTGAACCACACAAAGACAGACATATACACAGACACTCACACACCAGCTCTCGTGGATCTAATCCCAGAATGTTCTGGAATTAAACCAGCTGCATGTACTCTGCAGACTGTATGCAGGTTGTACGTTTGGTTTGGCATTGCCAGCAGACTGGAAACATGTCATGTGACTTCAGGGAAAAGTGGTTCCCACCAGCCTTATGTCTACGTGCCAAACATAGGCATGAATGCCATAGCAGTCTACAAGCTCCGCCGACAAAACAAGGAAGGAAATTTTATATGTCTGCTGACAGTAGACAGGTATGTTGATACACACTGAAGACCAAAAGTCTGACACCGCCACTTCTGTTTTAAAATAGCTTCAAATCTAACACAAGATGTTCGTTACATATCATTATATTGGTTGAAATTTTTCAATAGGGAGTTGAATTTTTGTTCATTTTTGTTTTGGTATTTATGTTTCAAACCGGCATGGACTCTGTGGATTTGTTATAAACAATAGTGCAAAAACATACCAGTACAGACACCTTACATTAGAAATACTGAAGTTTTATGTAGCACTAATAAATATTCAGTGGCGGCTGAGGTGACGTTAGTGTGGAAGAAAGTCTGTGATAGTCAGCATTTTTTTTTTTTACTTTCTTTGGTCTTTCTTGCACAGCTTTTAGGTGCAATGGGGCTGATTATGCTGCTGCAGTATAAATCCATCTCCACAAAGATGCAAACCACAGGGCGTAGCATGTCTCTGAGTGGAGGGCTGTTTCTCCTTCGTCAGGACGGAGCTGATTCAGTGCAGGTGTCAAATCCTACTGTTGCAACTCACTCCAAGGCCTGAATCCTCCCCTCGTGTTTAACTGTTTCCGATACCCCAAATTGTCTCAGTCGCTGGTCCACTTGCATCAGTTCATCACTCATTATTATCAAATCTCACATTTTTTGTTGTTGTGTTTTCCAGACCTTTAGTAAGAGCTGTAAGTATTTCTGCTTATATTACAAGGATTTCTTCTCAACACATTTAACACATTTTTTACTGTTTTTGAATAAGACCCCTGTAGTCTAATGTTGACGTACCTTATTTGGTACTGGATATACAGAGTTTTTTGGTGACACCCATGTTGAGTTGAAAGCTGTACATATATGTCTAATCATGCTAATTTTGCCACATTTCCCATAATTATGTGTTTCTCTCAAATCCTGCTGGTTCTGTTCTGTTTCAGTGCATTCACTATTAAAGTCTACATTTGGCTCATTCCAGAATTGGAGGTGGCTGGTTTGACCACAGATATTAGTAGCTGGGTTTGGCAAAGACATAGTCTCTGCTGACTTGTCAGGGTTCTGAATTTTGTGCTTTTTTTCTGTGCTACAACTAAAGCATTGTCTGAATGGATGCTTGAATGAAAGCATAGAAAGGAGAGACATCCATTTTTTCAAACTAAGAAGTTATTACAATCCATTAACCATAATCCATTATTACAAAAGTTAGCTGGGTATCCATCTTGCATGTCTTCTCAGCTCTTACAGCTAACAAAAAAGCTTATCTGATGTTGACTCTTGTTTAATCATTTCCTCACTTTCTTTTCTTTATTTCCTCCGACAATGTCTTCTTGGGTTTCTTTGCTGAATCAGTCACAGCGTGCATCCAGGAACGCTGGTGTGTTGATACGCAGTTGCTTGTGATGCAAAATGCAGCAGTCACATGACGTTCCAGGCAGAAATCCAAAGTCGTGAAGTGCAGCTTCTCAGCCCCAGAATGTTACATGACAACGGCACACTCAGGCACGTGCATGATGGATGTCACTGTGCCACCAAAATGAGTCGGAAACATGCATGGTGATGTATTGCTTAAATAGAAGAGTGCAAAATGTCAATTATTTGTGTGCAAACAGAGCTTGGACAAATGCTTGAGAAAATAATCTAAAACATAATCATCCATCTCTTCCTGTTACATACTTTTTTTTGCTGTTATAGCGCTCCCTGGAGGTTCATTTTACCATCTTTTCTGAACATGTGTAAAGGATATTTTGGGTAGATACAAATTTCTTGTAAATATCTTCACATATCCTCAGGTTTTTTCATGTCCCCTATTTTTTTTTTATTAAAAAAACATTTTTTAAATCATTAAGGAATTGGCATGATAAGTCTTAATTGTTGAATTTGGAAATTCATGTGATTCCTTAAATATTTGTAGATGTCCAGCTATTGAGACTCTCTGTTTACTTTTAGAATAAAATAAACCAAGTTCCTAATTTAAGTGACTGTATTTCCCCCCTAACTCCTTTGCTTAAGCCAAACAGCAAGGTGGCATTTCACTTGCTCTTATAAACAGGTCCAGAAACACAGGTCTGTTGCCTTTAGACTGATTTACACAAGCAGACTTGCCGGGGCCTACACTGACACTGACAGCTTTATAGAAGTATGACACTAGCAGGACTCAAACAGTAAAAGCATTAAGACAACACACACCTACGGAAATAATGATCCAAGAAAGCATGGTGACTTTGTTTATGTAAGCGTATGCTCTAGTAAGAGCCACAAATTGGTGTATAAATATACAAATCTTCACGCTTACATGCTTGTGTTTATGCAAATGCAACCACTTGGCTGAAAAAACGCTAAGTCTCTGTTCACAGAGCAAATTATTAAGAACTGGCCCTTCTCCTGGCTCTGTTTATAAATCTAGTAAAAGGGAGTGTCCGTAAGAAAATGTCATGCTTACTTCACAAATACAATAACTACCTCGCCCTTCCAAAGTGAACTCAAAGCAGGGCAAGCCTATGAGTGACTCCCACACTTCCACACAGCTTTCTGATCCAAAACTAACCCCTGCAAAGCCATGCATCCAAAAATGTGTAGTCAATACAAAATCTATAGAAACTGTCTGATATCAGCGTTGCAGGCACATTTGTTCTGACACCTCGCGGGTCACACATTTGGTGTTTGCAGGCAGGGGCTGCAGTGTTAGCAAGCTTTGGTGCCACAGTCACAGAGGACAAAGACAGCCTTCATGTGGTGTTCACTCAGCCCTGGAGACTACTTCTGGTTTTGTGTGTCTGGAAATGAGAACTTGGTGGCAGGGAGACGCCATCGACCAAGAGTCCAACACAGGAGATCTTTACACATTTGACATTTACTGCAGTAATTCTTTTCCTCCCCGTTCTACACATGTTTGCATTTCCTATCTTTCTAGTCTGAGATGGGATAATTGCGAAAGAGCAAAGGTACGGTGTGCTTTCTCCAGCGAGCGCATACTGATATCCCTCAGTGGGATGTGGTTTCAGTTTTCAGCAAACTCTGTAATGACACAGACAAGGCCATCACCAAGGTAATGCTCAAATTCAACAAGTAAGAGTTTCAAATTGTGCAATATAAAACCTCTCCTCATCTCGAACACCACTAAAAAGGAAATATTAGTTCCTTAATAAAACATAATTTTGTCTGCAGTCTGAACCTGGAGGCCCAGCGAAAACAGATATTGTCTTGTCATTTTAGCAATAGCATGCATGAAGCTAGGATCTATTTCATTTTGTTTATATAATGAGAGTATTTCTCCCTCTCTGCCGGCTGTTTCCCGCCTCAGTTTGTATTGAAATTGAGCCGCTTTCCGCAGACACAATGTCGTCTTAATTTGGCAGCCTGATTTGAAGCCTGCTCTTGAGATGACAATATTAATTAAGGGCTAATTAAAGTTGTACAAACAAAAGATCATATTCATATTTTTTTTTGCAAAAGCAGCCGTATTAAAGCAGATTAAGGCCAGGGGTGTAAGGCAGACAGAAGTTGTAAGCTGTATGTAATTAAATGACGTGACATCTTTCTGTCTGTTCAGTAGGAAATAATACCACAACATAAGACACATTCCACCACACACTTTTGTGTGTCTTGGAATCGGCCCCCCAGCCATTGTTGAGGCATGATCAGGCCACCAAAGTAGGAGAGGAATGATATAAATGTCCAAACATATGACGTGACTGACAGGAGGGATTCTCCGGCACACCTGGGATAGACAATCTTTATTTGGACAAGAACTCATAGAAGACATTTATGCCGGTATGGTCTTGTTTTTTAGTTTACTGTGTTTGTACTGTTTTCAAAGTGAATAAAATGTGTCACCACACTGTGCACTGTCTGACTCACAAGCATTGATTTAATTGTACAATACTGACAAAAAAAAAAAAGAGAAAATAAAAGAGAGAACCAGAGAAAACTGGACTGTTTCTGACTTTTAAGTGTTTTTGTTTCTGTTCTGCTATCAGTACTCACATACATACAGGCTCTCAATAAGAGTTTACTTCAATGAGCTGCAAAAGTATATACAGAAAAACAAATAAAAAAAATAGACTGAAAAATGTTAAAGTTATGAGAGGAATTTGCGACACTAATGGTTTTAAACAAGCAATTTTGGGGGAATTATAAACAAGATTAATAACACACTGCATAGTGTCTGTCAAAAGCAGAAACAATTAGAGCAGAATCTCTACTGGGATCCAATGTAATAAATATTAAGAAATGAGAAAGCAAATAAACGTACTTGGATAACATTATAGGCATTTCAGTTGTCTGAAAATATATATTCAAAAAAATAGATTACATTTCCCAGCAATTTGAGTGCCTTTCATGGACCCTACACCACATGTTGACAAAAACGTTTGTTTAGATATTAATTTTTTTCTTAATTTGGTGGTCAAAAACAAAATAACGTTAAAGTATTTATTAGTAATAAGATACTGGAGGCCTGTGAATTTATCATAGAAGATACTTGGGTTTTTTTTGGCACTCGATACACCGTTTGCTGCATGTGTACGATAGCAATTATATGAATACCTCTGCTCAGTATATGGATTGAAACAGCAAGGTCTAGAAGCAAGTTCATATTTTTAATTGTCTTGTAAGCTCCAAACAGAGGATCTAGGAAATCTCAACCATTAAATCTTACTGGGGATTTAGCTGTTTAAAACTGGACACATCTGAGTTAAAGGTGTGCAGCATCACAAGGAGGTTCGAGGATGCTCTTTCAATGTCAGTGGGTGCAATGTGAAAGTCATTGCTTTCTGCAGTTATCTTTGGAGGTGTAAGTGTTTTTCTAAGATCTTCCATTTCTGTTTTCATCTTGTTTTGATCTTGGTCCAGATGAAACGTCTCTTTTATTCTCTAGAAGTGATGGAGGAAGAGGTAGGTGGAGGCAACTGGCCTGACTGCACATTGCAGGAGACAGACTGCGGTGTTGAAATGGAGTCTGAGCAAGAGCAGCCTTAACTCTGGATAACAACTAAATATAGAGAAGTTGCAGGCTTTCTGGCTGTCCACCCACACACACTGTTAAAACTGCATCAATTACAGTAAAAAGTTCAAATCCGTAATGCCCAGTGTTGGCTTCCTCTGTGAGAATGTTAACCTAGCAGGATAAACAGTACCGCTGTTGAATCCATTTATCTTTTGATGATTGATGTCCGATTTTATTTAAATGGGCTAAATTCACTGTTTAAAAGTGCTCCATATGAACACTCCAGTGTACATTGGCATGGCCATGTGTGTTGACCAAGTCGACTCTGAGCTTTACCTTGACGATCTGGACCTCTTTTCCCACCCATCACCTTCATTTCAGCACCGGTACTGTACAATACTGTACTGTACAGTCCTGGTTAGGCTTTGGTACATTTTTCACTACAGAATTAACCTCTGCACAATTGTTAGTGCATTTCTCAAAACAATTAGTACAATCCGCAGAGCGTAAACTGCAAAAGCATGTCACTTGCAAAAAATCGATCGTTCATTACTGACAAGGTACTCAAATGGCTTGGTCATGTTTTCCTTGTGACAGTCTGATCTGTAAGTGTTTTTGAATATAAAAACACTTACAATCAGATCATGGAAACACAGCCTGAAGAAAAACTACAGTAAAGTTACATGTTACTGTTTTAGTAGAATAACTGAATGGATGTACACTCCTTACCATCCTATAGTAATTTACTTATATATATATATATATATATATATATACTTATACTTATATATATATATATATATATATATATAATTATATACAATTATATACATTAGGGGTGGGAATTCGAAAATCTGGATTTTTTTTTTTTGCTTCACAATTTAAAATTGATTTTTTTTGTTAAAAAATCTTTTTTTCTTTTTTTTTTTTTTTTTTTTTTTTTCAAATAAATAGATATAATCCATCACAAAAATTTTGGTCATTTTGATTGTTTTTATTGATCTTTTTACTTGTAATCTTGGGAATTATAGTAGCAGAATGATGATCTGACTACTGTGTTGTTTTTCCCAATTGAAATCAAGAAAAATACGAGCAAAAATAAAAAAAAGTTTTTTACATTTTTTTGCTTTTAATCTACAAAAATCAGCAATATCAAAGAATTGTGAGAATCGCAATTTAATTTGAATCAGCACCCAAAAAATCGGAATCGAATCGGGACAAAAGCATATCGTCACAGCCCTAATATATATATATATATATATATATATATATATATATATATATATATATATATATATATATATATATATATATATATATATATATATATATATATATGTGTGTGTGTGTGTGTGTGTGTCTGGCCAGATACAACTACATCCCATCTAAGATCATCTTTTACTATGATGGATGGACGGAAAGTATTTACTTGAGTGTTGATTCCACCCTATGCAGTACATTTTGGTAACTAGTCTAGCTCCTTGGTTTGTGATGAGTAATGACTCAAGCACTGAAATGATGACCATCAGATTTATGAGGTTTGACTATCTCTATGTATAGTTCATTTTTACTGAATTGATCAAACCAGATGATGTAGAAATTAAAACAATGTTAGAATGTAAAGCAAATGCTACTTGCCTAAAAGCCTTTTGCAATTTGAGAATACAATTCGAAATACAATTAGAAATGCTACTCTGATATGCAGACCGTACTAAATGTTATGGAGTTTGAACTAATAGTTGTGAGAATGTTAAATCTGTTGAAAAAGGCACCAAAGTGACTGAGGGAAACTGGAATAAGTACATGACTATAAATCATACATGTGCTGTGGGTTGTGGCTGCCCAAAATGTATGTTTCTAAAACAAACTGTTGGTGAGAAAGTAAAGATTTTAGACCAGTAATAATTGCAACTGTTGCGATGGTGGCCGTAGGTTTGGTGGGCGGTGTTGGGCAGTGGTGCAGTAATGTGGGTTTGGAGGTCCCCTATGTTTCTGCTTTTGACAGACACTATGCTGGCCTCCAGAGCTAGGCCACCAAAGGACCACTCCTGGCTGCTGCTCTCACTCCAGTCTGCTTTCCTCTGCTGCTCTATAAAAAATAAGCAGCTGCAGACCTAGACTTGCGCTCTGCATTTTATCTAACATCTGACTCTAAATGAGAGGGGAAGCTGCGCCAACCTCAGCTCTTCACATACAAACAGTGCTGCACCTACCGTGTTACACAAGACTGGATGAAGGCTCTGTCATCCATAAGTTATGCAGTGAACCAAGGTAACTTAGGTTTTGCATTTCCTATCCAATCCAGCTTTCCATGTCATCATGCAGCTCCATATTATCAGACCACTCAGCTTCACTTTGCAGGAACACCTTACTGTGGTAGTCCTGGTGAAACTGGATTCTGCTTGAGCCAAACAGATTTTGGACTCATGTCACAGGATCATGTGATTCCTTGCAGCATGACTTTAAACAGCCTTTTTTTAAAACCCTTAAAACAGTTCAAAAATACAGATTTTCTGCAGATCAGCAAAGTTTGTTGTTTTTTTTTATTTTATTTTATTTTATTTAATTTTGCCATATCTGAATGGCTTGCTTTTTTTCATACACAGTGGGAGAAAGGACACTTCTAATGTGGACCCTGAAAATAGGTTTCTTATCTTCACTTTATTTAATGATGTTTTATCTTAGTACAATAAAATTTGCAATTCTTTTTTCTTAACTACAGCCATTAGAATATCAGAATGTCTATAGTTATAGTTATAGATAGATAGATAGATAGATAGATAGATAGATAGATAGATAGATAGATAGATAGATAGATAGATAGATAGATAGATAGATAGATAGATAGATAGATAGATAGATAGATAGATAGATAGATAGATAGATAGTTTGGTTTATGTATCTGTTTAAAATGGAAAGTTTTCCAAGCAATCACGAAGCTACAGAAATGTAATGTGTCAGAAAACTTTTTAAAACCTGTGAGTACTGCACAATCGTCCCCTGGAACCTATCAGAGCAAGCTGTCTGGAGAGTACTTCTATGCTTGAGAGAAGTATCATAACTTTTACATCAGCAGAGGAGCCTCAGTTACAGTGCTGACTCTGGCCTTTTCCTGACAGATGTAAACACAGAGATATAAGTCAGCTCCTCTCAGTCAGGGGTTCATTTTCAGGCAAGGCCCACAGTTGGCTGAAACCACAAAGCAGTCATATAATGCACATAGAAAGTAAAAGCCAGTCAAATGGGCCTTAGAAAGCACCTTGGGTATGATTCCCTTTCGGCTGAAGCCTGAAAGACTCTCAGGCTTTGGCAATCAGGGTGGCTGTGGGCCTAACTTGGTTTTATAACAGGTCCTGATGACAGAGCATTAGTTGCTCACAGTGAGTTCTGTGCGACCACACACTTCAAATCATACAATCAACACTTCAGCTAGATTATCCCCTTTTATTCACCAAGCAGCTGAAATGTCATTCAGTGCAGAGGCCCAGAGAGAGAAATTGGCCTCAAATTTCTATTCTCTGAGACTTTTTCTAAAGTTATTGTGTTCATTTGGAAAATGACTCCATTTTTTTTTCCATTTCAAAGATATTGCTAGAGTGTGACTATTTTATTCTTGGAATGAAATTTTCTTTTTTGTTTGCCTTTTTGTTTGTTTGTTTGTTTGTTTTAATCTGGTGTGATAAAAACCCCAGCAAAATTACTTATTGTGTTTGTGAAACCTGTAGCCTACTTTTTGCCATTTTCTTTTCATCTATTCTTTGCCTTTTTTTTTCCAAATTTTTATATTATCGTTTTCTTTCGACAATTTAATTTCTCCTGTAAATACTTTTCTTTCTCTTGACAGAAGACTTCTGAATGTTATCTTATTTATGAACTCACCGGCCCCCCTTCAAGAACTTGTGTACTACTTTTCAATAAACTTCTTCATCCACTCTTGGACTTTTATTTGTAGACATTTTCATAAGACAGGGCCATGGTGGAGTTAGTTACCTCCATGTAGAAAATCCAACCCACATACACTCTGGCACATATTCTCTTGTATGCTTTGGTTATATAAAAGGTAAAACTAATGTTGGACCAACATGAAATTGTTGCAATTAGTTTGTCAGACTTAATCACTTTGCAGTGGGAATTGCATGTCATGCATATGTTTGCTGCTCTGCTCATATTGGCAACATTTTGCACAAACACTTGCAGCTGTGTCTGCATACCTAACCCGACAGTGGCAACATATTCTATCACGCCAGATTTCCTGTAGTCAGCCCACGCAGCCTCCTCTAGGGCTCCAAGGAGAGGCCGGACATGGTTCTCAGTTGGAGAAAGATGCTTTTGAAGTTCTAAAGTCTGTATGAAACATGTATGTATGTGATAAATTAACATTTTAATTAATGAAGAAATACATCCTTGCCAACACAGATATCTTGTTGATCCATTGCTGACCTTTATCTTTTCTCATGAGAACAAGCACTTGTCCGTTGTGAATCTCAAAACATTTCTCCCTCTCATTAAAATTCAGCATGCAGATGTTGAAGCGCAACATCTGGTGTTGAATTAGCTGGGAAATGTCTGATTATATGTCTGTTTTTTCCCATGTGTGTGCGTGTGTGTGTGTGTGTGTGTGTGTGTGCACCAGCTTGAAGCTTGTGAGTATCTCCATGCCTACACTGGAGGAAGCAAGGCCTCCAGGAATGTGATACACCATCCCACTCAGGAAGAGAGTCCGAGTCACACACCAGATAACACCCCTGTTGAGTCAGGGCGGTGGATGTTTAGTTAAGGCCGCATGCATTATGCATGTCCTCTCACTGTAAAAGTACACACGTGTCAAGCAGCTCCCCATCATCGTCACTCCACTCGACAGATCCGCTTCCATGCTACAGGGTCTCTCAAGGAGACCGAAGCTCAATATCAGAGGGGAAATCTATCATGACACTAATGAGGCCGTAGAAAAATGTTCTGAGATCCAGTTAAATTCCCCCTTATTCATAATACTCTGAGGGTTTTTATTTCAGATTGATTTCATCTGTCAAATGATCTATTCAAAGAACAACTTGTGCCCAAAACATAGAGTTTATTGTTTGTCAGAAATCATTCATTGTAGCTTTCATATTGCTTTCTTTAATATCTCATAAAGCCCAGTGAGCCAGAGCTGACTGTCTCCCCTCCCATCTGGCTTCATGACTTCCCCCTGAGGTCAGCTGATAGCTATAGACCCTCTGCTTATGTAATGACTACTTTTAATAAACTCAACTTTCTAAGTATCGAGTCGCCTTCACAAGATTTTATCTTCTGTGGTGTTTTATATGGAGGTAGGTCTTCCTTTATGTCGGTTTTAATGTGAATCCAGTAGAGCTGTAGTGGGAAACTTCTTGGCAGCAGACCGTCCCCTTTGACCTGCAAATAGCAGGAAGAAGCTGAAGTCTGACCCTCAGGGGGCCGTTTCCAGACAGGGAATCTAGAGTGAAGAAGGAACATGTGTGGTTTTGATATCCGCTTTGCTGTTGAGCAGGAAACAGAGGTGAATGGCACGGAGAGTCATCTGTTGATCATCTGGGATATTGTGCCAGTAAGGGCGCCGCCTGCACCCAATAGAAACTGCTTTTACACTGAGAGAAAGCAGAATGTTTCCTCTGATTTTCAGTAAACATGCTAACTCAGTCACTATCCCACCACATACTGTATAAAACCTTCCAAAGAAGGCCAGCAAGGAGTAAAGCGTGTAATTTCTGCAGCTGAAGCAACACACACACCGAAGTTATGGACATTATAAAGTACAGGTTAACAACTGAGTGTACCCACCATGTAGGCTTCATTCATCACAGCTAAAAAACTGCTCACATCAGGTTTGTTTCATTACGAGAAAATAAAAAGATGGATGAGCCTCAAATCTGTTAAATATTCAGATTCTTTTATACTAACTGTAAGCATGTCTTGGTGTGAGGTTGTCGCTATTTTAGTAACATACGAGGAGGCTGAGGGGGCTGCTGCAGACACCGTGGCGCTGCAAGTCCCAAGCAATGTTAGTCCTGCTGTGCTGTCTGAGGGGTTTTACACCTGAATGTGAGAGGGCCCCGGGACGTGAGCCTTGTAAGCCAGAGACCCCCTACAGCGCCTGTCCCAGCCTCGGCTGTGCACGCCTCCACAGCGCCTGTCAAAACAGGGATTTCTTTCGGTGAAGGAGCTTTAAGTGAGTTGTGACGCTGACAGTGATAAATGGCCTGCTCCAGTGAATATGAATTTGAATGACTTTATTTGTACAGCAGAGCTGACAATAAATACAAATTTGAACTTCAGCATCTGATGAACTAAGTCATGTGTACTGTGTAAAAGAAATTCTCCCAGTGATCCTCCAGGGAATAAAAGAGCTAAAGTGTCGTTTTTATTTGGGTATATAACAGCCAGTTTGCTTTTCGTTACTCCACATGTGATCTACCTTTTCTATGACAAAAGAGTGTCTGTCACTTAAGCAGAATCATGCTGCCGTTGCGCCATTTGATCTGTTGGACTTATGGGCTGTGAACAGCAGCTTTATTGATTTTTGGGACGGCTGTTGATATTGTCACATTAAGAACAGCACACTATCTGTTATCAGGGAGTATCTGCATGCATGCCAAAGTAAACAAACTGATTTTGGTGTGGGTATGCAAGGGCCTGCAGAGGGAGGGATGGTGTCTAGCTTGTGACATATACAGATCTTGTGAGGATCAGAAGTAGCATGTTGGGTTGATGACAAGGCAGAGGGGGTCAGGAAAACAGGTTTCCCTCAGGAATGGATTGGTGCGATAAGTCTCCCAGTTTGGGGACAAAGCCACAGTGTACCTTGAGATGCTGTATCACCTCTACCATCCTATGTCAAGCCACATCACCTCCTACTCTACCCTGTCCATCCCCACTTCTACACACACTTTGATTTCCAGCCAAAGTAAACAGTAAGCTCCTGGCAGCTGTGGTCATCGTTCCCATGGCGACAGTGCAAAGCTCTGGCCTTGATGATTTGACTCTGCTGGGGAAGACAAAGAAGCCAATTCAAAGTCAAGGTTTGGATGCAGGCAGAGTTTTGTTTTTTGTTTTTTTTTTCTGTTGGACACTGAACTTTAATACATAAGAAAAAAAATAAAAACACCCATACAGGAGCATGCGAGACTTATCACATCCAATCAAGCAAGAGATATTAACACATCTTGTCACTTGAAGGAGACTTAGTGAACAAAGAGGCCATTTGTCAGATCCAGATTGGTGTAATAGGGGTGTAATGTAGAACTTCAACAAGTGTAATTAAGTCTGTGTACTGTTGACAGAGTCATACTGTGCCTGGCTGTGGAGTGTGGGAGGTGGGTACTCATCCAGTTAGTAAGGTTCAAGTTCTGTTTTTCAAATGGTAATTTCTTAAAGAAATAGTTATCATAATCCATGCATCCATCCATCAATCTATCCATCCATCCATTTTCTGAACAACCTTGTCCACTCATAATCCATATACTGATTAGCATTTTTCATGGTAGCATTTGATTGGTAATTGCTGGATTAAAAAAAAGTAAAATCAATACCACAAGATGCGGGTAAAATATTTCAAAAGTCAAATTTGAACCTGTTGTCTTTGAATGGCTATTGAGAATTTGATAAAATAAGTTTAAGGATCAAGACAGTAAAACTTTTCAGATGGAAGTGAATTTTACTCTTGTTTCTGTGTCATGGCATACAAAAAGCAGATGTGTACATGTGAGAAAAATCGGTGGCACATTAACAGAAAAATACTCATAGTTCATAACTGTGTAATAAAATGAATTTTGGAGCAACTAAAACAAAATCCCATTAAAACATGACTTTTATCTGCTGATATGAAAAATGAAAGTGTTGATTCTTCCTGGCATAAAAAAAAAAAAAAAAAGCAAAGCAAAATATAAACTGTTACAATAAAAGAAAATATGTCACGCTGACGCGATAAATAAGGATGTTAAGAGCTCAAATTAAATTCTACTGGATAATCGTCACAGGAAAGTCCTCACCCTGATTGTATCCTGTTTACTGTAATCTACTTATATGATATTACCTGATAAATTAGACATTTACTCATTTAATATGCAATACCATGTCATTTTTTTTATACATATATATATATATATATATATATATATATATATATATATATATATATATATATATATATATATATATATATATATATATACATTTACATATTTACACTGCACAAAAATCATGTCTCTTATATCAGTATACAGTAATTGTAAACAGGCACATTGTTAGCCTTTAGAATATTTTACACAATTTTCATGTTCAGTATATTGCATTACAAAAGTTGTTTATTCATTATTTCCAAAATGGCTGCATGACTGAGTACAACTGATTTAATATGTATCATGTAAGTTGCATTATTAAAACAAAAACCACAGCAGACTACTGTGACATTTATTAAAAATTAAGCGAAAAGGGAGGGTGGGGGTTCTGTGACATAAACTTTTGCAATTAAGCAAAACTCAGAGAACTTTCTATGGATGCCTGAGGGGAAGGGCCAAGCCATGTGATCTGTAACTCAGACAATTTGTGCCAAATAAAACCCAAATAAATCAAAGCCATATTTCAGCATTGCCTCACAGAGATGTAAATCTGGGACTCAGAAAGGCTCTGTGGCCTCGCCCTGGGACTGGATGTAGTGTGTTATTGTTGATTAAAATGGATTATGGCTGAGATTACAGTCTGTCTCCTCCCAAAGTCCGCTTTAAACTTGCCCAGCGCCAACAGACCAGGTCACTCTGAAGAGAAATGGAGTTAGTGAGAGAGGTTCTTTCAAACGAAAGTCTGTGTGGTTTAGTAACACACTTATTTTTTTATTGAACCTCTGGCTGATTGAGAAAGTAGAACGGGAAGGAGAAGAAGATATATATATATATATATATATATATATATATATATATATATATATATATATATATATATATATATATATATATGTATATATATATACAGGTAGATAGATAGATACACACACACACACGTGTGTGTGTGTGTATATTATTTTAATGAATAAATGTGACAAGGAACTTCTTTTAATACTTTAAATTCTTTCATTTTATTAGACATGTTGCAAAAGAATCCTTTAAAGCTGCTTGACTTTGATTTTATCCATTAGTCATCGCTCTTAACCAGTTCAGTGTCAAAAGATCAAATCTTACAGAACCTGCCATGTATCCAATCGCTTTTGTATTTGATAAACAATATGTATCTTTTTTTTTACAATAAAGAGATAATGGTATCGAGCAGGGGTGGGTAACTCTGGTCCTGGAGGGCCACAGACCTGCAAGTGTTAGGTGTTTCCCTGCTGCAACACACCCAACACACATCAGACTTGATGAGCAGACTTGTACAGAGATTAAAAACAAACTCGAGGACCGGAGTTGCCCACTCCTGGTGTACAGTAGTTCTTATTTTCCTCTGTCTGTAGTATTTCGCATCCTAGGTTTTAAATCACCATCAGTTAGAAAAAGTTATCAAAAAAATACAAGTTTCATTTAACTTGATTACCTCTGACGGAGTTAGAAAAATCCTGTCTGGATTGCTGAAGTGTGAGTCAGGTATTGCTGTCAGGCTGTACAGCAGTACGTATTTCTATTTAATTTTAGAAAATGATTCCCGTCTGTTAAGAGGTCATTGTTGTGCTCATTATAAAAGGTTTCAGCAGAACACTTGGTTAATAGAGCATGTCTTCAGTGCTGCACTTGAGCTGAAGCTGACCAGCCAATCATCATCATCCAGTGCTGTTTATTTTCTATCCACTGCCAGTCCTGACATGTCGGCTGAGCTGCTGTTTTAAAGATGATGGGAGATGCTCAGTAACCAGCGAGAGGAGGCCAGACGAGGTCTGCTCAGTCTGTCAGCCAGCTAACAAGCTGTGCAGGCTGAAAATCTATCTGTCTGGGTTGGCTGAGCTCGCAGCACACTGACGACAGGGATGAAGAAAACACAATCGGATCGCATTAGTTCTGTGCTAATTTAATGCATCAGCTGTGATTTGTGATTCTAATTTTCAACATTATTGGGTGGCCCTTCACTATTCTGAGACCACACAGATGGAAGTTTTAATTTGTGGTGCCAAAAAAAATTAACACAAAGACGCTTTACTATTTCGTCTGAATTATTTTCACTCTTTTTAGAACTGTTGCTGTGCAACTGCCTGCAACAAGTATGCATTTTATAAGAAGGAAAAAGGCAAAAGTGTAAGGAAAGCCATTAAAACCACCAGAAATATTACAACATCTAAACAACTCAACATAAAGAGCTCATTACTATGTTATTATTTCACACATTTTTTTGTCTTCATTTCCGAGTGTGATCACATTCAGTCACCAGTGCTGCTGTGGCACGTCAACAAATGCTCAGTGCATCAATCAAAGTTTCCCACAATTGTTTTCTTTTCCGACAAAATGGAACATGGAGTGTGTGTCTTCTGTTTAGAGTTTTGGCCAGAGAGAGTAAATGTCAGATTTAATAAGAAGTTATCGGGAAGGAAAAAGTAATTAAACTCCCTCCCCTCAAAATGAGGTCTTTTACCGTACATGCTGGCAGGTATTTCTCCCTTTTCCTCTGTCTAGACGCTCAGGGCAGGACTGCAGCCTACATACTGGACAAAAGCGCCATACATGTCTCTGGAGAGAGGTGCAAGACCAAACCAGTGTTTTAGAGTCGTTTTAGCGAGCTGTGGAGGTGAAATAAAGTGGATGATCCAACATGTTTGCAACTGGTCAGTCAGTGTGATCATGTTACAAAAAAACACACACACACAAAAGCCATTCAGTTGTCAGTATGTGCGGTAAAGGAGCGCCATCACCTCATACCTGCCCTGGTGATTTCAAGCTTCTGTGCAAGTAGCCATTTGAGTTAAACAGTGGCCAGGAGGGAAATTAGATTTCCTTTCCTGCTTTACCTGTTTGATAATGGCCTTTTCCAGAAACCTGCTCCCCCTCGACCTTTGCTTCCACCTGTTATAGTCATGGTCTGCCTCATGTCACTCACCTCGTAACATTGACAACACCAGTCCACCAAGTGTTAATTGCTGCATTTACTGCTCAAGGTCTCAGTTAATCAAGTAACATGTATGCCCTTTCTTTAAACCAGTAGCACCACTCTTGTTAAAGTCAACAACAGCAGATGTCATGTTTTTTGGAAACACCTCCTTTATATTGAAAAACAAGGGGGAAAAAACAGCCAGTTTAGTTCAACAGAATAATGAATTGTTGTAAAATATGTCTCAAGAGAGAGCACAATATATATATATATTGTGTGTGGTGTGTGGTTTTTTTTTTTGGTTTTTTTTGGGGGGTTTTTTGGTGCTTGGGAACAATTTGGAGACAAACTGGAGAAAAGTGTGAATGAAGCCTTTGTGCCATTACCATGACCACTTGTTTGGTTTGAGTTTTACTTTAACAAATACTGCAACATGTTTTTTTTTTCTTTTTTTTTTTGTGGTGAAATAATCAGCCCAATTATATAAAAATAAATAAAAAGAGAAAAAAAGAAATAGGTTTGTTTACGTGAGGGAAATGTAGATGTGCATCAGTAAATAAGGTACAGAAATAAGAGTAAAGAAAATAAGTAAGGCACAGAAATGGTAAGATGATCTGTATTCAAGGACTCTTTTTATTTATATTTAAACATAATTATGGTTTTTTTTCAAGCCCTAATCATTTACTTTAAAAAAAAAACAAAAAACAAACAGTTGAGTCTAATAATCTATTTCTCATTTAAACAATTCTGATAATGAAATCCTAAGTGAAAACTTGTGCATATTATTGGATTTACTGTTGGTTTTCTTGTTATTCAGCATTTATCTTTACACATTCAGGTTCAGGGTCTCCAAAGTTGCCTACAGCACAGAGCAAGTCTTCTTTAATATTTTGTTCACTTTCATGAAGTCACCGACTGTGATGCTGCTGATCTAACAGATGGATGTAAAGCAGATTGCTACGGTGGCCCTGAAGTGTTACAACAATACAAAAACTACAAAAATCTTCTGGCTTCATTACATTTCTTATCATTAAATTATTATTATTATGTTTCCATCCAAAGGTAAACTCCCCTCCATTTGTGCAGCAAACTCCGCCTCTGCTGTTCATCATCACTTCTCCCAGGGTCATCTCCCAGCTGATGGTAAAGGAGTGGACCCACTTCCTGTGACGTAACTTTCGCTGTTGCGTGCATGTAAATTCTGGGAGAGAGTTGGGAGAATGTACATCCATGCAACATGTTACATTATTTTCTGTGGTTCTGTGGTTTCTGTATTGCTGTAACACCACACAGACTTATTAAGGATCTACAACATAATACTGTAAACAAAGAAAAAAGAAAAAAGGAAAATTCTCTATTTTCTGGAGCCTCTCACATAACAACGCATGGTCATATTATTTCAGAAGCACTGTGCAGAGAAATCTAACATCCTTTTCTCACAGTGCTGCCTGTTTGGTCCAGTGGGGTCCCTGAAGGAAACTGAAGTCCTGATCTGCATTAAGCCAAATACGTCTTACATTCAAACAGTTCCTCTGCTGAAGTATTGAAATCCTTCCTTCAAAAACATTTAGCCAAGCTTGCAGATCAGAAGGTAACTTTTTGCAATATACTGTATGATGAACACAAGCTCTTTCTGAGATATAATGTTACAATTGAAAATATCTGTTAAAGTGACTCTTTCAGCAGCTCATAAATTTCACACACTGTACTCTCTCAGCCAAGAGACTCACTATTTTTCTTATCTTGAGCTCGCCTTGCTGGTGCGGCGGCAGTTGCCTCCGTGGAAGAAATTAAAGTGAAATACATTCCCGGTTGTGGCACCCTGAAAAAACTTCTCAGTGATTGTCATCTTAACAGCCAACATATGTTGCTGTAAACGTAGTTTTGCGTTTGACTGAATAAATCAGTGCTTAAATATTTGAGATTTGCCTAGCAACAGCAATCAAATGCAAAAAGCCTCACTGACTGTAAAACATGTTTTGGGGGGGTATTAAACAAAGCTGATTATAAAGACCAAGCAGAGTTTAAGCGTTTTATGACCAGCATAAAAAATTAGTAGGCTACATCTTAAAACTCAGTTTCATAAGGTTTTGTGTCCGAAGCTCAGTTCAGTCGGGAAAAGGCTGTTCTTACACTGAATGGACCTTTTCATTGCAGAGAAAAATGAATCAGAAGCATAATTTGGAGAAAGGTGCTGACAGAAAATCACTTAGAAAAATATTTGGATGTTCATACAGTCCTAAACACATCATGCGCTAAAAATATAAACAGCTCTGTACATGTATGACAGAGACAGGCGTCTGGCTGCCCTCTAGTCTTACTCTATCATCTCCACACGCTTTGTAAACATCCCATTATGCACAGGAGGAAGGAAGATGATACAGTGCCATAACCACCAGCATGACAGACTCATGTCTTACACTGTTAACCCATCTTACGCTCCCATCATCCCCCATTGTTTGTCCTCAGAAATGTCCTCCAACAACTTAATTCAACTAGTTATGCAATTCTAATGAATCACTAAAATCTTCTGCATGGAAGAAATTACTCATTGTACATGGTGATAAATAAATAAAACCAAAAAAACTAAGCTCTTGTTAAATTCATGGTATGTGGAGGGGCTTCATATCTTTTTTTTTTAAATTTCTCAAGAGAGCCCTAAAGGTCAAAAACGATCAACAAATTCAGCATTTTCAGGCTGCAGTTTTATTTGAACTAGCCAATATGCAAATGTGATTACACTTTCTAACTAATGATAATGACAACAGAAACAAAAATACTCTGCTTGAAAGTTATGTTGATGACGTACAACTGAGTTAAAACAATCAGGTTAACAAACTAAAACAAGTTGTAAAATTGTTTTCTTTTACTATCACTTGTTGAACTCTATTCACAGTTTCTCTTTATTCATGTTGGTTTGTTATTAGTATGATGGCATCTACAGATTCAAAACAACATCCAGCATGTGAGACACAGAGATTATGGTCTTTAAAATCAAAATAATCAACAACATAAAGTTGAGTTTTATTTGTTTCTTATTTTTCTTTGAGCTGTATTTGCCAGGCTGTATAATATGCATCCACTTATAGCACTGACATATGCCTTGCAACAACAATCAAATGCAAAAAGCCTCACTGACACAGATACTGTATGGGGGGGGGGGCACGTTGGAAATGACCCTGAGGTGGTAAGACTACAGCTCTTTCTCCAGAGCTATAGCCACCTAAGCTTAAGTCCTGCAGGTTGTTGTTTGTGCACAATTTGTAGAGCGGCTGAGAGACAATAAGGAGAAAAAAATGTAATATAAATTCTAAGTCTAAATCTGAAAACTGTATTTTCAATATGTGACCTTCTCTGGTTTTATGTTTAAAAAAAAGAGGGGGAAAAAAGTAGATGTACAAACATTGCATTTGTACATGTCTTTTTTTTTTTTTTTTTTTTTTTTTTTTTTTTTTACTGATGCAGTGGGACTGTATACAGTAAGGCTGCCATGGTCTATAAATGTAAATCAGCATGGCTTTTCTGAGAAAGAACTACACACTCTGGCTGCAGCTCAAGCCTCTGAGGATCTGCCTTTTTCTTCAAGCACAATTCATGGTGATGCAACGGCTCAGTAGTCAAACTGGCTGTCCACTGCTTCGCTGACACGAGGGCCTGGTGTGATTTGAGAGAGATTTAAATCAGTTCAACTGGAACGTCTCTGCTGTTAGGTACCTACTGTAGACTGCTGTTAAAGTGCTCTCTTAGAAGCTCATTGGCTCTTAGCTCTCATGAGAGACATCCATGAGGAACTGTATCACATGCATCTTTAATGATTCAAATACTCAGCGGAGAAACAAAAGTGTTCACAGCGGACCTGTGACCAAATGAAATGAACCAGAAACGTGTGGATTTGAGTTTGCACGTACACTTTTGAGCTTGCGAGCCCAGTTATTCTGTGCATTCGTTAAACAAATATTTCCAACATGTCTTCAGCCAAAAACGTATAAAATAGCAATGAATCATGCAAACCACTGAACTTTAGATTGCGTAGTCTTACATATGTTCATATCATTCCACTGTGAATTGGAAGGCCTAATGGCCTGAGTTGAAATCACTGAAGTATTTGTAAATTAGGATCTGATAGTTGTAGTTGGTGACACAGTTGCTGGCAAGGCTTGGGCTTTGAGCTCTTGAGTAACAGAGAACAATGTTTAACAACTCTGAATCCCTAACCACTGTAACTGTGTGCAAATGGACTGCGAACATTCGAGATAGACATCACAAAGATACCGAACAAATCTGCTGATATGTGGATGAAATGGCCAGTTCAGCTATTAACAAAACAGGCTACATTTGTGTGCTATTAGGGCCATTTATGTTCAAAGAGATGGAAACAACAAGCTGATTAGCTTGACATCGCACCGCCCTTCGCTTCAATCTACAGTAAAAGTCTAAGTGTGTGTGTGTGTGTGTGTGTGTGTGTGTCAGGTCAAACTGAGGAAAATATTCTTGCTTTAGATTGGATAATAACATTGCAAATCTGATAAATTCTATCTTACTCACTGCTTATTAGATCTGGTGAATTTAACACTGAATAATGGTCATTTAGTTTTGACCAGCAGTTTGGGGTGCATTCAGAGGTTGTACATAGCTGCTAAAAGGACAACTCCAATCTTATTTGCCATCACATAATGCTGCATTTTGCACACTCATTGCAGCATTTGAATAAGTGATGCAGTCTGATTTAGAGAAAAGGAAAGGGGGGGCTTTCACTGCTTATATCACTGTTTCAACATGTTGGAAATCCAGTACAAAACTAACAGAACTGTGTGTATGTCTACACTGTACATGTCTGACTATGTGTGTATTTCTCGGTGTGTTTCAGTGCTCATAAGAATTCCTGAGGGATAATCCCATAATTAGGGCAGATAGCACAGGAAGTTTATTCAGGTGGGTTTTTTAAGCAGGACTGTCTACCTTCTCTACTGTATAAGACACAGCCAAGCACAAAAGCCTCAAAATAAAAGACTGTGTAGGTACTTTCCACTGATATAAGACTCTAAGGTTATACAGCAAAAAAACATAAACCCAACAGTCTCAAAATGTTGCGATTAGTCCCTAAAACTGTTAAATAGTGTATAAAAATCAACTGCATACTCTGTTCATACACCATATCCCAGTTTCCAAATCTGGATATTCACCAGACTCATCCACAGATTTAATGTTACCCATACACAAAACAGTGAAAGGAAGAGATGTTTTAAACTCAATTTGCAACTAATCTTAAGGCAGTACCTTGGGCACCCAAAACAAACTCTCTGGTTGAGAGTCAGGAAGCAGATGGCCTTCCTTCACCCTCCATGTGGGATCATATACCCTCCATAAGCCCATTAACACCTCAAATACAGTAGCCGTGTCGTCAAGGTGTGCATCAAACTGCCGCTGCACATCCTCAGTTCATCCCTGGTTGTCATTTTTCTTGCCAAACACAAACAAAGTTGTACTGAGGCTGAGTGAAGCCATTACTTGTAAACTCAAGAACAGTGTGAAAAGCCAGCTGAAACCATGTGGTTTTAAACTGCCTCCTCCTCACCATGTTTTTGGAATCACTTCCAGCTGCTCCACAGCCACTAATGGCACCTTGGGCCCACATTGCTGTTTTAACACTGGCCAAGTCTCAGCCCCCTCCTGCCTGCTAGAAACTGAGGAGGTTTTCAACTACTGTTGAACAAATGATTTTAGCCTACATTACGAGCAATAAAAGACATCCTGCTGAGTGTCCTGAACATTGTGTTTATCCACATGAGTAGATTCTAGCATTTGTAAACAGTAGCTTTTTTTTTTCACTTTTTTTTCTGAATTGAAAGCCTCTGACAATAAGTGGAACATTTACTAAAATCCACAACTGTGCCCACCTGTGCATGCAGTTAAAAGCTTGTCAGAAGAGTTTACTCAGATAAAATGGCTGCATGCTGTATATGTCCTCAGTATTCTGGCACCAGACTGCTGTGACAGAATTACATTGTGAATAAATAAGTAGATAGCTTGACGCTAACTGAGTAACTATAGTTTAACTCCTCATGCTCTTTATCATTTTTGAAAAATCCTTGTTGAAAATATTGTCAAATTTAAGTAATACCAGCTTCACTGCTGGCTAGCTGATGATTATTCTGTACTATAGGAAGATAATTTTCATCACAAGGCCTGAGAGGGTCAGAGAGGGATGTCTGGCCTTTTTAAGTTTGTCCAAATAGAAAAGTTAGTTGGATTTGTTGTATTTAAATGAACACAACCCAAACACACAGAGGATCCACGTGAATGTGATACATTTAATGGCAGGGTTATTTGTATTTAGCTTGTTTTAAAGTCAAAGGAACCCTCTCAGTCTGCTGGAGGCTATCGATGACATCACCTGAGAGAGGAGGCTGATGATCTTTGACCTCACACAGCTGTCAGTTGTAGAAACAAGTTTTACTTCTGTGTGTTGAGAGTTAAAGAATAATTCAATGTGAATGAAAGCAATTTAGAAGATGACCACGCTTTAGAACTGCGTCAACAAGTCTTTATAAGTTTTATTGCTGGAAATGGCATCATGTGTTGTAATTAGATTATATATTAAAAATGATGGCGCTAAATATTTCACCATATGTTAATGCTAAATCTGCTCATAAATGTTCTTTAGGATCTATAGGGGAAAGCACACCAGTAAGAAAGTAATTCTGTGCGTTTACCTTGTTGTATTAAAGTGGATGGACCCAAAGGATAAATACAAAAACAGTTTATCCAAAATATATGAATATCTGTTAACACCCAAATCTTGAATGTTTAGATTTGATTCACTCACGTTACAAGAGGACTTCACAGCGCTGGTCATGTGATTGTAGAAGTTATTCGGTGAAATCAGTTTGTATTAGAGAAACTGCCTAGTTGACAAGTGAATACATACATTTATGCTCACATGTGTGTGTTCATATGCGCTTATGTTGATGACTGCCTACAAACTACGGTGGCTGGTCAGATGGCCAATTAGTACTTGAACCCTTTTGCCCCAGCAGCGGAGCAGAAGCAGGGCACATCTGGTGTCAATACATCTTAATAAACTTATTGTAATACTCCTTTTCCTGGACTGAACATGTTGGGACAGGAGCCCATTTAAAGGCCTGACATGCAGCTTGAAGTGTTTCTGTTTGTGTGGAGCTAGATTGCCATCACAAGATCAGCAAAGGTACTGCACAGCCCTCCTTGCCGCCTCCCAAATTCACATTTCATCTCCAATAAAATACTTTGAATCATCTTTACGGCTTTACTTGAGCTGAACTTGTGCTTTAACGGTGCCATCAGTGTTTTCTGGAGAGGCAGCACTTTCTTGTGCAGATTATTTCAACCTGAGAAAAACTAAATAACAATGGTTAAATTTCAAGCCAATAATTTCACTATGAAAAATATGAACAAATGTTTGGGGAAAAATAGATAAACGAGTTTAAGCAGACTGTCAGAGGAAAACTTTGGAATTTTAAGGATCCATTGAAAACTATGATAAAAAACATTAGATAAAGAGTGTTTTTTGCATGCAAGTACCTGCATCTGGTGTGTGGAACAGATCGGAAAAAGTCCATCAGTAGATCAGAGTAAATTTATCCACTGTCCAATTCATCGATCCAGGCCCAACATGATGAAACTACTTTGTCTTCCACATAAAATACTCCTATTTAAAAGCCATACAATCTATTTGGTTTGTGTGTCTTAACTTGGCTGTCTTGGATGTGACAAAGCAAAATAAACACATAAATTTAAACAATTCTAGAAAGCATAAATGAGCAATTTATAGTATCAAAAGGAAAAGCAAATATTGACGTCAAAGATGCTGAGCTTGGCTGATGCTTCTGGTAACGCCTGGGCAGAAATGAAAGTGGTCTACACATGAGCCGAGAAGACGGGGCAAAAAAAGAACTCAGTCATTTTGTGACGTTGCCTACATGAGCCTGCCAAACCCTAAATGAGCGCTCACAGGGAGGAGTTCCCCAGAGTACAGATTACCTCATGCTGTCCCACCACAGGCATGCCATCATCCCCTGGCATCCTCCATCTTCCTCAGGATGTGATGCTGAGGAAAGCTGACGTCTCTTGGGTAAAAGGCATCCAGAGACACACTGGAGACCTCTGAGTGTGTGGGATGTTGCGTCATTACACCACAAGCTTTTTTAATGGCAAACAAAGTGTAAATGTGTTAATGTGTCCACTCTACCATACATCCACTGGCCTGAAATCATCTTCATACTGCAGAATGCAGACAATAATACAGTAAAAAAAAATTTTTTTTTTCAAGTTTACTATGATGTATTGTAAAGTTTTTTTTAAAGTGGAACTATTCTGTGTATTTCAGGCTAATTTATTTTTATTTCTGAGACCAGAAGGGCTGGGATTGATCGAGTTATTGTCACAAATCACTTTATTTATTTCAGACCGACCCTCTCCGTAGGCTGTCAGATGAGCCTGTGGGCAAAACGAGTGGATTGAGACTCTTCCGCATTAAGCCCCGCCTCCCGCCACTGCACTACATCGGGAGCGCGCACCACACCTGCTTTCGCCGTCATTGTAACATCTCATAAACAGAAGGATTAGGCTCATATGAACTCAATAAAAAATCAAACTACAATGTCAACACATAGCATACAGCCCTACATGTTGGAACCTGAATCAGACCCTGAAAACGAGTGGAAAACAGCAACCCACAGCAACGAATGCAGCAGGATGTCTCTCTTTGGTAAACTCACCAGCCATCGTTGGAAATAACTTTATGCGACGTTTTCCACCCGCCTGATGTATTTGTACATGCTCTTGTTAACCAGTAGAAGGTAACCAATCACCGAACCTTATCCCCCGGGACGTCACAAGGATTTCCAAGTAGAAAAAACTCTCTAAAACGACACGTTTTTCATTGCCATGGAAACCAAACGGAGAGAGTGCTGGAAATCAAACTCAAACTCAAACATGCATTTAGGTGATAAAAAACCGTGCCGTTCACATGTCTGATGAGGATTCAACACTGTAACTCTGTAGAAAGCTCAGAAAACTCCAAATACCATAATAGCACCCCTTTAAACTAACATTCTATCACTTTATTTTCTGTTATATTATTTACATCTTAATTTAATTTACTTAATTTTACAATCCAAAAATGGCTGGTAAAATTGAGCCTGATTAAGACAGTAGTTTCTAGTTTATTGGCTCATTCTTGAGCCAGTAAACTAGATATTACTGGGAATCCAAAACAAGATATTTTTAAACATCATATACACTTAAATAAAGGCAACATTACTTATATTAGATTCATAGAGTTAACTAATAGCTGCAAAACGCAAAGTTTTTGCAGCTCGTATAGATGAAGAAATTCAAACAGCAGCAATGCTCCCTGGCTTGTTTTTTAAAGGACAAACATGGTAACACAAGAGTTTATGAGCAGCGCCCCGAGACTCTCTGGCTGCATATGAACCTCCATGCTCCAAGCTATGCTTTCACCCCCAGGAGCAGAATTTATTTGACACGTAAGTTTGCTGAATAGGAGCACTGAAGCCCTGAGGAGCTGCAGTACTGACAGACCCCCAGAAAACAGAGGAGGGATACAGGGCTTCCTCCCTTGGAGAATAATCCCTCCATATTATCATGAGAATACACATAAATACTAATCTTCCCTGTGCAGCTGCTGCACATGTGCATTTCCATACAGCTCAGCTAAAGACACTGAGATGGCAACACATTCACACCTGTTAGCACAGGCAGCGACCGCCAAGCCAGACTGACAGCTTCCCTCTGGCCATCATCACTTCTCAATCGTATAGGAGCACAGTCCAAGCAAACAGTCTATCAGCAACACCTCGGAAGGCCGTGCCATACGCTGTTAGTATCAACAGCATTTCCACGTCTCTGCTGATTGCCACATAAAATACTCTGACTATTAACAGAAGCTCATTTTTTAGAAAACGAGCCTCCACTTTGGAAGTCTTTGGTGTTTGCATTTGCTTGTGCTCAGATTACTGCATGCATTAAGACTTGTTGTGTAAATGTCTGGCGTTTTGTCATTTAACTAAATCTATAAAAAAAAAAAAAGAAAATAAATCTTGTTTTTTGCATGTATGCTGTTTTAAATAAGATTGTTAAGTTGAAAACCTTTAATTCTCCAGATCCCTGATTTTTATCATTTTAACAACTCCATTAATCTTTTAGTCATCATGACACATTTTTGCATTGTTTGCTTTTATGTGCACTGCAGAAACTCATACAAGAAAAGAGACTCATTTGCTCTATGGGGAGTAATGGGTGTTGCCAGTGAAAAGGAATGGGGAGATAAATTGTTATCACAGATCAGGCCATGCAGGGGAGACATATAAATATACAAATAGGTATAAATCTGTGACAGCTCCTCTCAACTCAAGGTAAATGACAGATTTACATGTTTGCAACACAGAAACAGATCAACAGAATCTCACTGCCAGTTATCGCTCTGTATATCCTGTGTAAACACAATCTACAGCGAAGGAAACTGCCTCCACGTCTCTGTCTCTTCTCATAACAGGTAATAAATTGACAGCTCCTTCCCTACAACGAGGGAGTCGGGATGTTAAACACTTTTCTGGCATGAACTCTGATCTCTCATTGTCTGCTTATCTGCACTAAAGACCTACAGATGAATGAGTCTAAAGAGGGATGAAGACTGTGTGGTAAAGTCATCACGCGGTGATGTAAAGCAGGCACATGCCGAGGCTTCTCCGCTACAGTTCAAAACAAAATGAAATACTTGTCTGAGTTTTGTCTCACTCTTTTTCCACAAGCTGCCTCCTTCCCCCTCCATTTTGCCCTTTTCCAGATTTATTAATGTTATTCTAGACATCATCTGCATAATGTATGTCAGAGATTTACATGGTTAACCACATTTTGGTTCACCGTCCAGCTCTAACATAGTGAGCCTGACTCAGAGAGCTGCTGAGCCCCGAGTTTGACCTAGAAGATGTGAACTACTGATGTGTTTGGATGTCCTCAAAATCCTGAACTGCTCCTCTCTCGTCTGTGAATCTTACTTGTTTTCCTAGTGGGGGTGTACAATACTTAAAAGGCAGATATATTACCCACTGATAACTACCATAAATAATGTGGACTTTTAAGGAGGAAAACAACTGCACATGGATGTTGTGTCCAGTTCTAGATAAAGTCTTCACTTGTTAAGGAAAATACTCTTTATGAAGGTTTGTTATAAAACTTTGCAAAAAACTGGCAGCATTTTCGTTTGCTTTTATTTTTTTTTACATTTCTTACTTTAAGAATGAAAGCATATTACTACATGTTAATTACTGTAAAGGGCAGTAAATACACATTTGAACCCAGTGCCTATTTTTTAAGTCTCTGCTCAAAAGCATACCCATAAGGAAAAAGGTGTATTTCTGCAACCACAAGGTCTATTTGAATACATTTGGGATCATAATGAAGTGAACACTTAGTGCATGTGTTACTGGTAAAGATTAAATGAAGATGGCACACAGCACAAAAGTTTTGGGTGCACATAAAAAAAGAGGAAAAACTCACTTTCAGGGTATAGCTGTTGCTGAAATCCTCCATCAGATCATATTATAGCATGAACTTTTTCTCTGAAAAGGGCCAATTCTCATCAAGTGAAGGAGAACCAAAAATTGGAGAAGTTTTAGTACAAACAATTCAGGCGACGTCTCCAAAGTGGCCATTTTGACTAAATTTGACACATTTGGCAATTGGTTTTAAATGTCTCATTTTTAGAAATAATAGCTGACACTAAATTTGTTGCTGTATCACTCAAGTTGACATCTTCTGGTTTTGACTTATGATAGCACATGCGCCTTGATGACATCATGACTTTCATTCCATATATTCAGACTTTCAATCAATACTCTCAAGTCCTTATATTCATTTAAATTGTTTACATATTAATTTCTTAATTAATACATGACCTTTTAGGAAACTAATTATTAGATATCATATAATAATTATATATAAATAATGGCAAAACCTTTTCATTTGGAAGCTCACTTCTTTCCTGCTGGGCAAGGCCACACCAACTTTTTGCCCTCATCTGGCACAAAATCACTTTGGCTTCACTTATTTTTGCTCTGATGATGTTGATTCATGCAGTATTGCTGGTTGTTGCACTGAATGCACCGTCAACTCTCAGAGTTTGTCTCAATTATAACATTTAAACTTCAGGAGAACCAGATCCAGTCACTGAATTCTCCCCTCTCTTCTTCACCCAATCAAACAGAATTTTTTCTTTTGTATATATAAATATTTATTATCTATATAATTTCATGTAATAATATGATTTATTCAAGTTTTTCTTTTTATTTTTGCCTGTCTGTTTTTGTTTTTACCCTGTGCTCATGAATCAAAGTCCAATATAATTATACAAAATCTTTTGTTGATCAGGATAAAAACATAATTATTAGTAATAATAGTTAGTTTAGAAAGTCAAATTGTTTTCAAGTTTGGCTGACCTTGGTTATCTCCCAGTTAGGAAGCTGTTATCTGCGTGGGCTGAAGGCTATCCCAGGTTATCGCCTTCTCCCCCTCCGCTCATCCTCTCAGCCCAGAGAGTTTGAACTTTTTTTCATGATAAAGTCATGTTGGTCCATTTAAAAAAAAAACATTACTGTAAAGAGTATCTCTGTATGCGGCTATCTGCTGTTTTCATGAGCTCATTGGAGATATCTTCTCAGTTGAATCTGGCAGAAGGGAAGCAGCCTTTTCAGAGACCTTTGAGGTCGACAAGCAGCTCTAATACTTCCTCCCAACATCAGTGTATTCGAACACCTGATAGCTGTTCCCCTGCTGCATCACAATCTCAGTATCTCTAAATACTTCCCTTCACGCCACAGCCCATACACTTATAGTTCTACAACACAGAAAGTTACAGCTTAACAAACTCCTTGATTTTATTAAGCGCACAAATAAGGTACACATACTGGTTATATAACCCTGTTTGTCGATGAGCCCAGCTGCTTGTTCCGTTAATTCAGCCATTAGTCCTTCAATGGCATACAGCCCACATCACTGGCAGTGTTAATAACGGAGCCAAGCTACTGATGGCCGAAGAATACTGATGCTCAGCTGTGAGGATGAACCCACTTCCTCTAACAAATTTCTAGCCTCTCTCTTACACACACACACACACACAGGCTTGTTTTCATGCGGGTTTCTGTGGCTCCCAGTTTGTTTAGCTACGGAAACTGTTATCATAATTCTTTCTAATACTTGACAATCACAAGATTTATTAATGAAATTGCCATCAAAAAATGCCACCAAAAGTTGTCAAACAATCATTGAAAAGTAAAGCCTCATTGATATTCTGACTTAAAAATTGCACCAAACTGATAATTGTTACATTTCCAATTTAAAAAGAAGAAAAAGTCACTGTTGCAGAGAGTTCCACACTCTGCAAATCCAGCCTGAGATTGCTGAATGTAATGTAAGCTGTGTGCGGCCATGTCAGGCCAATTTCTTTTGCAATCACATTCGCTAGAAGAGGAGGAGCTGATTTACTTTAGATAGTGGACAGCATTCATTTTAGTCAGAACACTCATTTATAACATCTAATTACATCTGACCCTCCTGTTATCACTGTCTAAATATCATGTAATTCAAGATATTTTGTAATTAGTCTGTACTGGTTGTGCAACCTTAATGTATACAGTTTGGAAATTCATCCTATGGGGCATTGCAAGGTAGAGTAAACAGACTATTTTTCAAAGCCAAGAGCACTTCAGGAGAATATTTAGAAATGGTCTGAATCAGGCATTTCATACATTTCATCATAAACTGAAGTTTTCTAAGACCCCAAACTTTCTTTACCGCAATCTTGATTTGCTTGAAAGTATCGCTGCTGTCGACAAAAGAAAAATATACACGTTTCATTTTGGAAATCAGAGACAGAACATGAGCGGGCAGCCAGCAAGCAGCAGTAATAATGAAACGACTGCTCCTGGCAGGAAATGACACGCATGTCGTTCCTGGGCATCACACAGTGGTGCTGACTTGCCCAAAAATCGGCTCTGCCAGTAACAACAACATTACACACAGATCTCTCTATGTGTGCAAGCTGAAAAATCAGGAGCTGGCAATCGTTCCTTCCCCTCATTATTTCCATCTATTTCCCCTGCTAGAAAATCCTCAGTCCTCTGATGCCATCTCTAATAGCCAAGACAACCAACAAATCACAAGCTGATCCTCAATAAGGGCTCAGCTTCTGCTGGATACTGGCTGAGCTGAAATGAGATGGATGATCTGAAGACATGGTGAACCAGGTGCCGCAGTTTAAAGCAATAAGCTCTGTAGGTAATGGTAAGCACATAGGCTACTGGCTGCAGGGCCAAGTTAAACACAGCACCCCATGTAAAGATATTGGCTGTCCACTAAAAGTACATGTTATTATGAGTTTCTTCTCAATCACTTGTACATTGGTCTGACATCACGTAATGAAGAACCGGTGGCGAGATTTCTCGGTCACTTAAAGGCATGTAGTCTGTTTTACCACAAAGTCAAACTCTACAAGGTGGTGCTTTTTTTATTTTTCAGGTGACATTGAAAAGCTGCCAGAACCAAAAGGAGACAGGCAGACCTTGATACCGTGGCGTGTGTAGCACTTGGACGGCTGTTAACGTTAACACGTAGAGTACCTACTCTGTTCTTATGTCTTTAGACGCACGTTTGACCATTTCATGCCTTTGTGATATATGGAGTTCCGTTCAGCTTAAGTCATTATCTCACAGATCTTTGACATCGCTTCATCTCAGGGGTTAATGCGGGCGAGTCTGCAGCTAACAAGAAGCCGGTCTGATTTATTTAAACTATGTCCACTTCTCACATGTGACACCAGTGTGTATTCAAGATGGTGTCACGTTTCACTACAGCAATGCATGCACTCATCACAAGGACAAATATACAGCTAAGTGGTTCTGGGTTGGACTGGAGCTCTTAATGGCTACATTGCTTATTTTGCACCATTGCCGCGGAGAGCAGGAATTGTCTGGGGCGCACAAAGGAACCCACCTCAGCAAGACATAGTTGTGGGCTCAAGGCCGCTTTGCTTTGTCTGCAGCCACTGTACTCTGCTCAAGAATCTCTATCTGTGGAATTATAATTGAGAATAAATATTATCAAGTGCAATCGGAGAGGGTGTTGTGTATTTGTGCTGGGGCCAAAAGGAGAAGCTCTGTGAAACGGAACACCACTCTAGGCCGCGACCACAGGAGAGCTTAGATGGAGGCAGGGGACCCATCTCCCTCTTTGGGCTGCCACAGGCATCAGGGAACACTGAGGTGAAAGGTCAAGGTAGATTCCCTCCACAGCTAAAACTGCATGTCAGGCTACAGCTACTACAGTTCTGAAAGATAACCAAGCCAATGTTTATCAGAAATACAGGGGGGTAAGGGATTACTTTCACTAAAGACGACCCTGTTCCTGAGGGCCTCGGCTTTGTGACGTTCATCCTTTTCTTCTTCTCTCTCATCACTAGGTGGGGGAAAAACAAGCCATAATCCAACTTCTCTAATCTTGCAGAGGATAACTGTCAGCGCCTCCATACACTGTGAAATGCTTCCCGGGCTTGTTACAACACTGGCACCAGTAGTAATCACTCTAATCCTGTTGTATCCACGGTAAACAAAACCTCTTGCACAGCCATTATCTATTCACAGCCAAAGGCTGTCCGATAACAAAGACCATCAGGGAAAAGAGAGTGAGTGAAAGGAGATGGAAGAAAGTTAGAAAGGGAGGAGAGTGTGAGAGGAAGCAAATGGGGGGAGAGGACAAGGAAACAAAGAGGAGAGACAGAAGAAGAATAGTATTTAATTGTATTATATAACAGTTTCCATGATGTGCCAGGCAGCAACTGTTCCCCTTCTTTCAAAGGAGAGTTTTCTGTTGTAAAACAGCTCCAGGCTTTCCTCAGTCCTGATGTAAATAGATACTCACTTGTTTGATTCATGCCATGCAATCCAAAGCTACCGCCAGAATAAAATCTCCACTCCGTAAAACCTGGAAACTTTAAATAATAACGTCTTATAAAACACTAAACCCCCAAAACTATAACAGTAATGAACTCATCAGTCTTTCTATTTTTTTTTTTTTTTAAAGGACATTTGTTTATCATTGGGCACAAAAAGAAATGGAATCAGGGCTTTCAGGGACAAACAGAGTCAGCATGGATGGACAATCTGAAAGGTCTGCTAAATCATTCGCTGAAATTGCGCCAGAAAGGTTGGTGATGTTCAACAGCATTTATAATTCCTCCCTCTGTGCTGGACAGAGTTTATGGTGGGAGCAGCAGCCTAAGCGCCTTTCTCCAGAACCTTTCCAACAAAAGTCAATGAGAACAGCAGGAGTTTCATACAGTGTAAATGTACCTGACACATAACCCCACCTTGGCTTCTTATTATTATTTAGGAAATGATAGACATATTTCTTGGCTTCTCAAACACCCTCTCATCTTACCAAAACAATTTGATTCAATATGTGGTATTATTGTTATGGAATGCAAAGGCTGAGTTGTTTGGCTGTAACACACAGTTGAAATTCAAGCTGAAGTAATGAATTTTTTTTTTTTTTTTTTTTTTTTGCAGCCCAAAGTGAGTTTAGCTGAGGAGTTAGTTTTGTGCAAAAACATTTTCAGTAAAGCAAGTACTTTATTTGATCATTTTAGCTACACCAAAGGAGAAAAACTGTTGAATGAACAACCAAAAACATTCCCGAATGACATTTTGTTGTTTATTTTCCATGCACACACATTTTAGATGCAAGCAAACACAAATGTTCTCCTGTTAGCATGCACTCGCTGGGAAACTTGTCCGTGCACATGGCATTGAATTAAAATCTTAAAATTCTGTGCCTCTCATAATCCCATGTGGTATGTTCCCACTTAACCAGTAATTGTATTTTCTCTTCACGTATTTAATAGAACAACATGGCAGCAGTGTTCTTAATTTCTTCCTTCTGCTTAGAGGATAACTTAAGTGTTGAGTGCAGAGAGAAGTGCACACAATTAGCTAATATAATTCACAGATGTGTTCACTGAGCTTTTCTTCCTCTCTGTTCTTCATCTCAGCATTGCACGCCAGGCTGGCCAACTTGAGAGTTTAGACAAGACCCCTGTGCTTTCACCCCATTGTGACCTACTGGCACGCACATTTCATATGACGTAGTAATTAAAATACACTAATTTGATAATAATGCAATAACAACAGCACCCTGGAGGGCTAATTTAAAGAAAACATTTCCCCAGACCGCCAGTAAAACATAAAGACCCACAGAAAATACAGTAGCCAGTTGATGTGCTTGCTGAGCTCTCCTGGGTATTTCAGGGTCCTGATTTCATACCTGAGTCATTGAAATCTTTGTTCACTTTTGACTGTGAGCGCCTGCCTGGCGTCACAGGCTGTGAATGATACTGGATCCCCAAGGTGTAAACCTGATGAATATCTGAGGCTGTTTTGGAAACGGTTAAGTTTAAAGCTCCTCCACAGCTCAAGGCACAGGGGAGATTCAAAGCCAAACTTCCCATTATTTTGAGTTGATAAAGCATCTGAGAGGGGCGAACAGATGCACAAGATTAACTCAGAACAAATGTGATTCAGATCACTGAGCTACATGCAATATTTCTCCATTTCTAAATGTCATGTAGTGACGGGAACTCCGCAAAATGGTTTACAGTAGAAAAATCGGATGGAGAAGTGTGGAATTACATGGAAGGCTGTATGAAATAAATTATGCATGGCATTCAGTCTGTGTCCTAAAACAAAACCAGAGCATATTAAATCGGGGGAGTTACTTTTATTCAACCTTTTTTTTTTTTTTTAGTTGGATCACTGATTGAAGCAGTGATTGCTAAATGACCCACCTTTGCAGTCTTTTTGGACATGAACATATCCCACAAGTCCATTCTAAGAAACACAATCATTGCACAATCATATACTGAATAATTCTACAACACAATTAAAAACACATCAAAAATTATTTAAGAATGTCCTTAATCGCTCAAACTTCCCAACACTGTGCTTAGCCTTGTTAAGCACGACATCCTCCCCATAAAAATGTGTCCGACCTGATCCAAAATGTGCACCGGCCGTGAAAGTTGTTAACTGTGAACCACGATGCACAGTAATTGTGTCCCTAATTCGTCCTCATCAAGAAACAAAGATAATAAAAAAAAACAAACAGCAAACTGGAAAGTAATTTGGCCTCTTTGTGCCCATCCCTTTGTACCACTGGTATGATGGTTTTGAAGCTTACAGAAGTGGAAGGTAACTGATTGAACTTGCTCAGTGAAGCTTATTCTGCAAGACTGAGATACACAAATCACGCCTGTGACCCATTTGTGGGTGTGTACAGCAATTCTTTGCTAATGAGCAGGGAGGATATAGTGAGATAGCCCTGGATGTCAGCATCATCAAACCTGATGAAACCTGATGAAATTTGCTGGACTATCTGTGGTTGTCAACTTAAAACAACAGATGCATAATAGATTTACCCTTCTGATTCCAAGATCAAATGGAAAAAAATACAATGGTAAAACCTGAAGTGAATAAATATTCTTGCAGCTATTGCTGGCCCAGAGGGTGGTCGACAACATGGTTTACTTTTACCAGCTAACTCTTCCATTTGTCATTGTTATGCTAAACACTACTTTGGCAGAGGGGAAATTGAATTAAGGAGCTGTTCAGCAGCATTCTTGTGGCTGTCTTGTCCTTATCATTTCCATCGGCCTGATCAGAAACACATTGAGCTCCCACCAACAGAGGGTCAAAAAGTCACAAAACCTCTGACAGGCAGACATTTCCTGAGCACTGCATCATATCCATGCTGTGCTGACTATTGGAAGTCATTTTAAATAAGAAATGACTGCCTTATATAGCAGTATGGAGGCCATCAAAGACTACATCAATAACAAGACTTTTGTAGATAAGTTTTTACAGTGGAAAACATCCTGCAACGTCAGGTCATTATTCACATATTAGCAGCCACTGGCCTCATTTCTGCAAAGATACACTGCGGCTGTGCTCTGATTATTCTGTTGAAGCACCAACATTGAAATTTCATTCATCCCCACTGTGTTGTATCAGGCTACTAACAACTTCAAAAACAGATATTTCTACAATATGGGAAAGGAAAAGCCCAAAACTCTGCCTTTAAGGGGATGTCATTCACTTTTTCCATACACTTATAGTGCTATGTGTATGTAGATACGCACAAATTTTAAATGAGATGATGGCATTTTTGTGTGTAAGAAATACTGTAAGAGTTAGACAAAAATAAATAAATAAACAGAAAAAGCAGGCATAAGGGATAACCATGCTTTATTCTAAGACTCTGCAACAAAATCACTAACTGGAACAATAAAATGAAGACAGCTTTGCAAAATCTTAATAAGGAAAATAAAAATCAGAAAAAAAAAATCAAACAGAAAAACTCAAAGGAATAAAGGCAAGTGCATCAATTACATGTAAGACGATAAAGCTTTACAGTGATATTAAAAAGGCATGGAATGGCAAACACTGTACACAGTGTTCTTGATAGTTTCTAAAGGGAAAGTTTATTCTCGAACCCTGGAAGAACTATCATTTGATACCTGAGTGAAAACTTTTTTTTTTTCTATAAATTTACAGACAGATATAAAGTGCAACAAATAAGACCTCAAATGTAAAGAAATACAGCAAATGTTCATTTTTAAAGAAAGCAAAGAGAAAAAGGAAACCCCCACAGTTCACATTTTCATTCAAATAAACTGCTTGCTTGGCACTTATTACCCATTAAAAGGCACATCTGTTAAGCATAAATATCTCAAGTACATGATCTTTCAATACTGTCATTTTAAGATGTAAACTTTTTTTTTTTTTTTTAACTTTGTTGATCACTGCCTCTGAGCACGCTCCTGCTTGAAGGTGACGATGAACTTCCAGGCTTCAACATAATGTGAAAGGTTGATCTCCTCCGGAAAGAGCTCCTCCACATCTGTGGGGATGTCCATGTCTTTGCGTTCCATGTATGACATCAGCGTGTCTTTCAAGCTTTAAGGAACAAATCAAGGACTTAAAATTAGACCTTCAATAAGTAAAAAAAAACAGCTTATAAATTTAACTAGAACTAAAACATTTAGTTTCCTCTGAGCATGCCATCAGCAAGCAGAGTTTCAGCTGCACAGGCATTAAAATTCCATTTACTCACAAACTAAATCACATACAATACAGGTGAGAACTACTTTTAGATGAATTTGCAGTGATAAGCATCTTCATCAATAGAGAACCCTGCTGACACAACCTTACTTTATGTTTGTTTGAATAAAACTGAGCTGTGGTTGGATAATCTGCAATGTAATGGACATATGTAATATCTAGCGAATAAGGAACAGTTCACAAACAGCAGACATGATGCTGCATGCTGCATTAGTTACCACATAAGTATTCTACTGTCAGCTATGTACACTTTTTCCAGTCCCAATTCCACTCACAATATTAGAGAGATAACATAAATGTTCAGTCATCTTTTTATTAAGTAAAAAATACCAACCTGTGTTAAATGTTCTGCCAGCAACATATATCAAATGTTGGAAGGCTTTACTGAGGAGCAGGAGAAGTGGGTGGTATTTTATAGATCAAATGTTACTGGTAACCTATAAGAGTACCTTGTCAATCTGTATCTAAAAAAAGCAAAGCTCTGCAAAGGTTCGGAAATCTGACATGAAAACTGCATCTACAAATGAATAAACTATGTCATTCAAATGTTTTTGATGTAAAATATAAAAAGCTGGAAATTTCATCTTCTCCACAATATTTTAAACAACCTCTTACAGATGCATTGCGTAACTTTCTGACCTTAAAACTCCAGACTTGTTCAACGACACAGTGACATCTATCATGGGCATTTTAGGAGCGCTCCAAGGCTGAGAAACTGCACGATACAACTTTATTATTTGGGACACGACGTAAAATCGCAGCAGAGTTCCGCTTCACGCCACAAACACACTGGCTGTTCTGAACGTGCACCGTTGCTGATTCAGCAAAGAAATGCAAGAAGATTAAAAGAGAAAAATGGACAAAACAAGAGTCATTGTAAGAACGTTGTTTGCCGACTGGAAAGAACCAACACTCAGGCGCTTCTGTGTATGCAGTTAAACATTGCCAGGGAAAGAAGCAGCCATATGTGAACTTGAGCTAGAGACGGACCCATTTTTCTCATTTAAAACGGACCAATGCAGAGCAGAAACCTTTCTGTGGTAAAACAAATAAATACTTATAATTATTTTTTGGAAGTAACGTGCGATGAGTTGTATGGACCAAAGAGGAGAAGGACCATGTAGTTTGTTACCAGTGCTCAGTTTAAAGCCTACATATATAGAGACTGATATTACAAATATGTTGCATCACTAAAGTAAAGATGTGCAAATATTTTTAATGCGAATGTAAAATGCGACACATTAAACATTCTATTTGATTTTCTACTTTATATTATGAATAGAAATGATTATATTTATTCAGATATTTGCAAACCATTGGATTGTGTTTTTTGTTTGTTTTTTTCCATTTCACTCCACATCCCAACTTTTTTGGAGTTGGGGGTGTAAATCTTATCAATCTTCTTAATATTTAGAACTTGAACACCAGAATACAATATAGTTGGAAAATCCTGTCTTTACCCCCAATCAGGCCTGTAGGTATCAGGAGCATCGGGCTTTTTGAGGACCAGCATCAGGAACTCGTGCATCTCCAGCAGGAAAGTATCAGCACTGCTTTTAGAGAAGAAGCCAGACAGCAGCCTCTGCTCTTCCTCACTCAGGTTCTTTTTGTACTTTTCTGAAACTCCCACAAATGGATCCTAATAACACATAAAATATAGACAGTAAATACTTATAGTGCATCTAACTCTCATAACATCACAGATCACTATACAAAATTTAAAAAAAAAAAAGCATACTATTTCCACTTTTTATCATTTCTGTATTCATGGAGCTCTGAGTCATGACTCACCCTCTTGAGTCGCAGCATGTTTTCTGATTTGAGAGAGGTCAACAGCTGCCATAGAGCCACACAATGCTTTAGACAACACATGCTCAAAGTCTGTGGGTAAAACAGGGAAATCATTAAGTCTCATCTCATGTCAAACACAGAAACAATACCTAACAATTAAGTCTTTACTCATTTAAATCAATTAATGCAGCATTTTGAGTCCGATAGGAAATTAAAGTCTCCCTTTGGAACACTTTTACATTTTTTCATAAAAAAATGTAGCCAGGCTGTCTAGATTGGTTGTTCTGTGAAGGAGATACAAAGTGTAGTAGCAGGAGAATTTAACCAGAGTCTCAGGAAGACCAACCTTGAGGATATGCTGAGCCATCTGCTTTCCCATCTGCAGCACCTCCTCCAGGTAGGAGGACAGCTGCATATGAGCCTCTCCCCCAGTCATGGCAAGGAAGCCAAGAGCCACTTCCAGCGTGGACAGGGCTTCACACACCTCGCTGTAGGAGTGCAGCTCTCCAGCCACAGCAAAGATGGTGAGGGTCTGAAGAGGCTCCTGTTTGCACAGACACATATCACAGACAGAGATGAGGGGATGTTTTCAGCAACTTACTGAATAAGTGCAACAGCAAAGACTCTACTGTGCGTCCCAACTTACTTGTTTAACTTTACTTTTTATATCCTTGAAGATGATGTCATAGTTGCGGTCGTGTCTGTTCACTAGTGTTGGAATCCCCTGTGGGAATAAAACGCAAAGGTTAATGATTTTACACCAAACTTTTCATCTTTGGTTATTCTGCTTTTCTTCTACTCACATTGAGAGTGATGAGGGGTTTGCCTAGCAGGAAGCGACAGATGACCTGCTGCTGGATTTTGACTAAATCATACTCATGAAGGGTCTCCTGGCCCCTCTCAATGCTGTACTGGGTATTGGACAGAACCAGGGGCATCACGTCCCGCTCCAGCTCATAACGGATCACGTGCAGATCAGTCAGATCTGCTGGGCTCACCTTGTAGCTGGAGAATGAATAAATACAAAATTAAGCAAAAGACAAACATGTTTCTGTGAGAAACTTCTTTTCTGTCCATTTCACTCCCTATCTTTTCTGTTTAACTTAAATATATAGAATATATATGGCAAATGGAAGTTCCCACACAGTCATCTTGCAGGAAACAATGTGCATGTGAGAAAAATGTGGCATGAGTGCCCCCACCTGGTCTCCTCACCACTGTGCTTGTCCACACAGTAGATGAAGTCATTGTGCAGAGCAATAAGGTAGCTGACAAGCGCTGTAGAGCACAGGCCTGCACCTTGTCGCCGCGGTAATAGCACCCTGAAGTCACTGTTGAAATCCAGGTCCTTCTGGCAGAACCCAGCTGGGATCTTAATCTCACCTAAACAATATTTTAATTCATGTTGAATCATAAGGCTGGGCAGTTTAGGACAGTTCAGAGTAACACAGCAGTTTTACTGTGTTTGTGTTTACCGTTGGTTGCCAGAGACACTCGGAGCCGATTCCAGGTCGTCAAGAATATCCTGATGTATTTCTCGTACCAGGCTTTAAGCGAAACTGCACACACGGAGAAACCAAACAGTTTTATAAGAGCACTGATGTCAGCCAGAGAAAGGAGACTGAATGCACTGACTGAACAAAGCACATACAGACATAGCTGTTATCATCAGTCGCTGCCACGAGTGGAAAAGATTTTCCTCCCTTAAATGTGCTCAATCATTGTGTTCTTCCCAGCTAAAGCAGCTTACTCCTTGGCAGGCAGGTATTTAAACTGGATGTAGTCTGCTATTTTACCACGACATTTCAGAGAAATAGCTGAAACGGCTAAAGCCTGTGACATTCTCTGCGAGAAGGAAGAACTTTGTTTTTGTTCTAAAGGTCTTGAGGTCCTGGTTTGGGAGTTCTTTAGGGTTGTTCTCTACACATCAGTCTAACAGAACTTTCTTCGTGTGGTGTTACGAGAAGTAATGTGTGGACATTTGAGGTGGGCGAAGTTAATGCCGGAAAGCATGAAGACACTTGTCACTTTTGCATTTTCAATGATACAACTTAAATACATTTAAATTGTATTGGCATTTAAAGACACGAACACCACCATGTGCACAACCCATCCAGCCAAGGAGAAGTATGAACTAATCAAACCAAAACAAACTTTTTTCTTGTTCTAGCAGCCTTAAAAACAAGAACAAAGTTCCCAGACTACGGAACAAGAAAAGATCCACTAGTGTATGTGTTCACAGTACCTGCTTTCTGATTGTCAAGAAATTCAGTAATGGTGTCAAAAGTCAGCTCTGTGATGTTTTGAAACTTCTTGACCAGATCCCTCTGGAGTGTGAGGATGTCAGGAAGGAACTTCACCAGTCGGAGCTCAGCTTCCTAGAAGAAGGAAAATCTGAGAATATGTACCATGCAAACGCATAACAGGAATAAAAGAAATTCATAACCTAATTCATAATAAGCATATAACACACTGTTTTACAAATAATTCATAACACCAAAATCTTTTTTTTTTTCTGCTTTGAAGTTTGATGTTTGGTTGTTGTTCATACCCGGTTTAAGAATCTCCACAGCACTGGTAGGGTGTCCTTGCCATCATTCTGCTCTACAATGTGGGTGAGGCTCAGTAAAGACACTTTCTCCCTGCAGCTCCACAAAGCCGAACAATGGATTAGTGTGTTTGGGTGGAGGGAGTTCAAGAAGAAACGAGGATCACCATACACAAGCTTCATGATTGGACTGGCAGAGATGCGAGAGTCACCCCGGATGATTGTGTGGACTTCCTTAAGCCGTTTATCCAAGTGCTATGGAAGTCAAGGCAAGACAAGTTTGTTTGTTTAGTGCATTTCAAGTACAAGACAAAGACAAGGGATAAAAGTTAACTTGTAATTTGAGGCTCTGTCAGAACCAATGAGAAAAGACTTATTTCCTTGAGTTACAACATCAGATTAACTCTATTTAGTACCTTCAGCTGTGGTGTAATGACAGCATTACACATTTCCATCTCCCATCCATTCCTAGCTTCTTTGGTGGAAAGCTGATTGTTATAAGGAACAGGCCCTGAAAGACAAGCTAGTGTCACTACTGTATGACTATTAATGCTTAAACTTAAACCCACAAATTGAATCTTACATGTCTGTTGCTGGTGGGTTTCCATGAGGCTGCTGATGAGCAGGTGAACTGTGCTGACTGCGTCATCGGTCCCCTTACCCAGAGACCTGATCAGATGATCCACATCTTTTCTCAGATGAGCTAGAAGAAAGGCTCCAGGATCAGCAACAGGAGGCTTGATGATGGCAGAGATGAACTATGAACACAAAAAGAGAAGATGACTGACCGTACACCATCAGAGTTGCAGGATGTGCAGTAAATCATTTCAAATAAAATACTTGTAAATTTACTGTTTTAATAACATCACTTTGAAAGACAGAGCTACCTGAGTGTGGTTGCAGGCGCCGAGCAGCATTGCCATGTGAGTTAGCATGCGGACAACGATGAAGGGAACAGGGGACATGTTCTTCGTATCCAGCATGTCTGGATTGTCCCTGCGTGAGGGGTCACCAAGGATGTGGCCGCTTTGAGTGCGGTCACCCCTGAAAGAATAAAAATAAATACATAGATGGGCAAAATTCACATATCAAGATGGGATTTTTTCTTAGCTTTTGATTATAGACTTCTGTAAATAACTTACTGTACACCAACAGCACGAAAGCCAGATACCGGCTGGTGGTTGTTCCCTCCAATATCAGCACCACAGTCAACACAGCGACTTGTTTGCATTGGCTGGCCACACTGGGGGAGCACAATTTGAAAACAGGTAAAGTCAGACCAAATACAAAACAGAAGACACTACAATGTCGCTATGAATGGGCCTGGAATCAACATACCTCACCAACAGTGCAGGGATGACCATTTGGACAAGCTGTAAAACAAATCAATGAAAATTTAGGTAAAAACGATTCATGTGGCTGCATAATATATCTATCACACGCTATATGAGATAACTCTTTTGTTTAACACTTACTGTACCACTGCAATGAACCCAGAGCTTGTTGAGCAGCTGCTACCATGTCCTCAGGCATGGTTGGCAAAAAAGCTCCCTATACAACAGATAAAAAACATTCAATTCAATTCAATGAAATGGAGGTGTGACAATCCTTACTTAAATTATACAAACCTGCATGTTGGCAGGTGTTATTGCTAGTTGCTGCAAGGGAGCCAAGAGTCCCTGGTTTCCACAGAGCAAGACAGCAGCCAAATGAACAGTTATTTCCACTGACACACACTGAACCCCAGAGACCCTGGAATGAACAGTCAACGGTCCCAGTTTGTTGGTCACCAGACGCTGGGCAAAGGCCTTCACCGCTGGGCTGCCAAGGACTTTACATGTCTGGATGTAAGTTGCCAGAACTTCCAGTTGCTGTTGGTACAAACATATAAAGAAATCAGCAACTGCTGGATGAATATATTCAGTATTTTATACTACTGAGGTTTGCCTGAGACAGACGGTCAGAGATAGATGGTGCCTATACTGTAGATAGATAAGAGGCAGTGCCTCTCTGGAAAAGCCCTTTCTGCTCTGGTTATTCAGCTTCAGTAACTACATCAGGCACCACCCACCACTGCGTATCAATTTTCTGAAAATTCAAGTTGTGACAAAGCATTTCTTTGGATGACACACACCAAACGTGGAATGAGTCAGAGTTTTAAATAATTTTCCAGGATAAGAAAACTTTATATTACAATTACCAAATCCTATCAGAGCTTTAAGTTTGTTTAATCTTTTGCTGAATAGGTTCCCACCTTTGCAAACAAACATGCCAATGTGTGTCACATGGTCAGAACAAATATCAGCTTCATATGTGGTTACTTATTAAGGATCTTATTGGAAAACACTCAGCAGATATGTGAGTTTTTTTTTTAACCTTCAGTTCAGTTTTACCTGGTGAAATGAACCTACCTCAGGCTTGGGGTGGAAGCTCGCATTGGCCTGTTTGTATAGAGCTGTAACTTCTCTGTACAGGGCTAACAGAAGGTAAATTGTTTTCTGTTGTGGTTGGCATCTGCACCTCTGTGAAGATAAGCAAGAGTCAAAATATAACCATGTAAACATTCACACAAATGCAGAGACTTGATGTGATTCTTTGTGGCAAAAAAAACCCTTAACCTTACCTCACAAGCCTCGTCCAGTGCATCCACTTTGACTTCCATAAGTACCTTCGCAACAGCCTCTCTGATCGTCTTGTAATCTTCCCCACACACAAGATATTGATCTATTGGGGAGTCTTCTTCATTCTAGATGCCAAAAAAATAGAGACAAAATATTAAAACACAGCTAGAATATCATTAAAGATGTAACCTTGCCTGCAGTCTGCCACTGTTGCAGAAAATCAGAAAAAACTAAACCTGTTGAAGAACTTCTTCGGGGAACAGCCAATGTATTTGATCCACTTTGAGAAGTTTCTGGACAAACTCCACTCCATGTTGGTTGCAGATCTTACGGATCAAATAGACTCGATACCAGTCGTTCCCACTGCGCCTGCAAAGGCTCGCCACGCTGTCCAGGAAGGCTGCTGTTCCACTTTGGGCACGCTCCTGAGAGCCTGCTTAAAAGTTAAGAAGAGAATCAGAAATTCTGAAATGGAAAACTACTTACGGAGTATACGAGAAACCAGTATGATTAAGACACACACCCATGTCTCTCAGTTTTTCCACTATCAGTCTTGCGGTCAGATCCAGGTCCATACGCACTCTGGCCAACTGCTGCAGGTACTCCACAGTTGCTTTTTCTGCAGACTGACCACGTGACTGCAGATGGTCATTCAGGAAAGCGCTTTCATCTTGCAAATATGCCTGCTGATCTGCAACAGACCTGAACTGCAACCTCTCAAACATGGCATCCTGGAGTGACAATAGTAAAAACATTCAAAACGGGCAACTTCAACGCAACATACCACAATCCAACAGGAGCTTTAGAAGGCTTGCCTACCTCCAGACAGTTAATGTACAAGCAGGAAAGTTCAGTTTTGTCTGTGTCTTCCAAAATATTGCTCTGCTCCACTTCCATCAGATGCTGTTGCAGATATTCTTTAACATCATCAAAGCTTTAAAGAGAAAAAGTGTAATTTTAATAGACAAGAAACATCACATATTAGAGCATTATCCAAATAGTGCAAGGAAAAATTACAACACCTTACCTGTACTTGAGCAGGAGTTTGAGCACAACAGAACGAATCACTGGACTTTTGTCCACAGAGTCGTCAAACGGAGAAAGCACTTTTGTCAGCATCTGTCGATTTACTGAGGAAATAAGATTTTAGAGCTGGTAAAACATGTACACAACAGATATGGATCCATCCACATACTGTAAGCAGTAGGAGAGACTGTAGTAGAGTACCTCTGAGGATGGGAACAGTATTGCACTCCACCATGAGGAAAGACAGCAAGTGAAGAATGACAGCTGGACATGGTGGAGAGTTTTCTTTGAAGCAAACAGTAGACACCAGGTCTACGAAGAAAGCGTTACACTGCTTCTTGAACTGAGCATGTTGGTTGACAAGAATCCTACACAAAACAAGACCACAAACATGTTGGTTAATTTATACACTGAGGCCAGATTTATACAGCAGTATAGAGGCCATGTGGAACTCAAAACAGCACATGGAAAGATTTGTTTGTGTGGAAAGAAGTGCAGCATACTGTTGCATTTTACAAGTAAAACATTTTTTTATTATCCAAATGACATATGATTACTAACCTGATTTCATCTGATGGAACCACAGCAAAGTCATCATTAACTGGTTGCATGCAAAGGGGACAGTACATCTGACCAGGGCCCAACCACTGTTTGATACAAGCCAAACAGTAGATGTGATGACATGGCAGGCAGAGTGGATCTTTTGGATCTCCCATACACACTGGACACAGCGTACAACCAAACCTGGATGGAAACATGAAGATCAGCTGAATAAGTGGATTTCACTGTAGGATGCAATGATTCTGCAGCAGCAGATAAAGCAAATGTTTTATAGACTTACAAGGAATCGGTTCAAAGTCATACCAGTAATTTGAAATATGAACAGATATTAACTAAGGAGGACATTATGGACAATGTAATCAGCAAACTAACAGCTAAAATGGTTTACTTAACCCAGAAAAATGTCAGTTTCTATAGTAAGGCAAATGCTCAGAACTTGTTCGAGTTTAATGTAATTTAATTGGGTCATTTGTTGTCCTCAACATTAACTTACATTAATTTAAATGCAGACGACACCAACATATTCCTCCACCTTGCATATTTCCCAGATTCAGCGCTTACTCTGTCCGCTCTGCAGAGTCCGTGTCTACTTTTAAGAGCAAGCTGTAGACTCAGCTCTTCAACACTTATAGTATAGTATAGTTATATGTGTTGTACAGTTGGAGAACCTAGCCCAGATCTTTGCAACAAACTATTAATTCTTGGTATTATAACATAGGTGATATTATGTGGTGGGAAGGGAGTAAACAAAAAAACAAAAACAAACGAAAAAAAAAAAAAAAAAGCCTGTAGCACTTTATGGAAGGATCTGCGTCCAACTGGACAGTCCACTAACACCTTCCTACGATGTCCTCCACTGTTTGATTTCATGCTTGTGTTGTTATCACTCATATGTAAATAGCTTTGGATAAAAGCGTCTGCTAAATGACTGTAGAATAGAATAGAATTATTCAAGTCTGATTTCATCATTGTTCAAAAACTTTTATTAAATAATAAAAATAGCTTACCACATTGGGTTTAATTTAAGGCCCAACCCTCTACAAAATAATCTATTTCATTCCCTTGATCACTCTTGATGAGTTTGAATTTCTCAGCCTTTACCTTGATTCACAATTGACATTTAGACAACATTCATTCAATAAAATAAAGAAAATATCCCACTGCTGGAAAACACTTTGCTCCTCTATCAACTATTTTTACAATATCAAATCTAGAAGAGAATCATTTCTAATTAAATGCTTCCAATGCTGGACTATGCAGATGCAGTCCATAAAAACACCTCTGATACAAATCTTAGTGTCACTTAGAATCTGTCGATTTTTTCTGAGGTGTCCCTATAGATATCATCACTGTGACATATACACATTATTTAATTGGTTAGACATTTCCAGTGGCTACAATTTATTTTTAAAATATGATTGAATGTGATCATCCTTTTTTAAAAAAATGTCTAATTCCATTTCGGTCATCATATACCTTACAAGCTTTTTTTCTATGTTCTTAATATCAATAAAGAAAATTGGATTAAGGCAAATTCTTTTAAAATAAAACACTATAATGCAGAGCATTACCTGAAGATGCGTTCAACAGCTGCATCTTTGCATGTCTTCAGCAAAACAATTACCGCCTCAAATGTCTGCTGTGTTTTTAGGTCAGAATTTTTTTCCAGTATCTTAATGGGAGAGCAGAGAGAAGATTTTAGAATGATGGAGAATTAATCGTGGCAACAGCTTTGACATAAATCACAGATTCTGGTTTAAACAAAAAGCACAGACAACCTGGCCGAGGCTTCGCGTGTTCTCCAAAACTAAAGGCGCCAGCTTCCCCTCCAACTTCTCAATTCCCAACAACATGTGCTCCACAAACAGAGAGAGAGAAAATACACGATTCCACCCAGATCTGAAAACAGAGAAGAACCACAAATCATTGCCTACATCAGCACAGCGCACGATTATCCGATGACAAAAAAAGTAGTTGGATATGTTTGACTTACCTAACTCTGTTGGTGACCATCTTGCTCCTCTCTCCATAATGTCTCTCACTATCGTCCGAACAGATCAGCTCAACGGGAACCTGGAGCTTCTTCACCTGCCTGAGCCACGCTTGTCTTTGAGCATCCGTGTTCAAAACTCTGGGCTCCAGGTGCTCCAAACATGCAAAAGCAGCATACACATCATGCACCTTGGAGAAAAACAGAATATGACCACTATATGTTAGGGATCAATGTAAAGTTTCCACAAATGGGAAAAGAAACAAGTCATGCTCAAGTTTGATGGTCATTTATCATGTAGAATAAAAATGGCTAAATTAACAGGTTAAATTAAGCTCACCATTTCCACACCCTCTCTGGCATGAGGATTCCCCAGTAGGTCTTTGGTCACCTGGGGTTCAATGCACATCATTCTTGAGAGGTTCTGCAGTCGGTTTTTGAACTCATGATAAGCAGCATGGACCCATGGAAGAGAGGGCACTGTCTCAGTGTCCTGGAGCTGCAGTCGCAGCTCACTAACACAACAATTCAAGGCACCACAGAGGAGCTAGAAAAAAGATAAGGTGCATTAACACGTACATATGGTCATCTAAACATAGCTGCAGTGTAAACTTCAAGGTCTTCAAGTGTTGAAAAGAACCTCCAGCTCTTCCCGACAAGTGACGTTCATCGTCATAGAGATGAAATCCTGAAGGTAGCGGTGATAAAACTCCTGCTGCATTTCCAAATCTGCTTTCGCTATGTAGCGTCCCAGTGGTGTCTTCCAGAAAAACTCCACAAATTCTTGCTGGGAGTGTCCTAGCAGAATTATTTTTTAAAAAAGTTTTAATACAAAAATCCATATTCATATAGCAGCTTCTGTAAAATGGCAAGGACTGGGCAAGAAACATGCCATCACCTTCATGCTGTAGTGCATGAACCCAAAGCTCCTCCAGATAATCCTTAATTCTCCAACTGAAGGGCATGCTGCAGCCCAAGTTCCTGTCCTGGCCAATGTAGTTCTGTATGAGGATTGTTCTCGTCTCTGAGCTGTGAATAGTTTAAATATGTTGCTTCAGATGATATCAGCGACAGGATGGGTTTAGTTGATATTAAAGGAGTAATGGTAATACTTACTTGCGGTCCATTGTTAAGTGGAGATGTGAGATTTCCAGGAGCTTATCGTTGCTAAAGATATCCAACCACAGCCTCTTCAAAGAGTCAGAGCAGTTTGTATCGAGTAGGAGGTCCATGTTTTGGTCACGATCAATGATTGAGATAAGATGTGCCAGCAGGGGTACGACCACAGTTTGAACACGCTTCCATAGGGTATGCCTGTCGTAAATGCAAATTAAAACCCAAGTTAGCAGTGTCTCTGAAAAAATACATTTATTAGGCTAAATTAATTTGATTACATGCAAACAAATATTCCAAGTATCCACTTTATTGTAAGACAACATTCTGATTATAGTGCTTGCATGAACCTCAGACGGCAGATTCAAGTCATACCCTCATTTACATGTTACACAGCACTCTTTGATTAATTATTCATGTTTATGTTCCATCCTACTATACTGGAATGTTTTTGCTCATCTAAACCCATCACTATGCATATCCCTGAAAAGACAAAGCAGATCGTATACATGGCCCAATAGTGTGTCTTCAAACCAATAAGTGCAACCGAGATATTGACATGTCTGATGAGAAATTTCTGTTTATAAAGCATTTTATTCAAGGTAATAGGTTATAATCACTGCTTTACAAGTAAACATAACGAGTGCTTGAACACTAAATAACTGGGATTCTTTTCTTTTCACCTCTCCTTTAAAAGGATATGCTATATGTGGGAAGTTCCAGTCTCATTAGCTGTTCCTGGAACATGAACACAAGTCATTGAGAGAGACTCAGATGATGGAGCTCATCTGATTAGAATTATGCTGTCCACCTAAAGGTCACTGACAGGTGCTAAATATTTCATTTCCACAGAAGATAGATGAGCAGGATAGTGACACATGGCAAAACAACCCGAGTGTGAAAGTCCCAATTTATAATATAAATACAAATAATTTATGAGCTTGAAATTCAGCAAGTTACCACTTTGCATAAACATTACCTGGATCAATAATCTACAGCAAAAATTTATATTTATCAACTAAAACAAGTGCACTCACCTGAAGGTACCTCCTTCCTGTAAGGCATCGATGTTTGAGGCCTCCTTTAGGACCCAGTTGCTTTTTATGGATGAGAATGTGTTACCATCACGAGTCAGCAACAATGAGTGAAGATGCCTCTTCACAGTTTGCAGAAATTCACCTGATGGGAGACACAATGATGAGCTCTACAACTTCGCAAATCAGACTTAAAAGTTAACAAAGTAAATGGTTGTTTGTACTTTTCATTTCATCCTTGTCAGCCATGAGTGTCAGAAGGATTTCAACTCTTCGAGTACTGCGGAAGCCACTTTCCACTTGGTCCCGTAGCATGCTTACTGCACTCTGCACACAGCTCCGCAGCAGTGATGTGGTGTCCACAACGTTATCTGAGCCCTGCGGGAAGAAGACACACAAGTTCAACTCTAACTTTAGCGACTCAGTATAAAATTACATATTGTTATTAGACAACTGCTTTTTTTTTATTATTAATATACTTTGACCGAGAAGATGTGAAAGATCTTGTTTATACTCACACTTTCCTCTGCTTCCTCCTGTTCAGTCTCAGTGTACATGTCATCCACTTCTATGGCTGCAAATAACAAAGATTTTGTCATTTAATCCAGCCAAACCACTTCATTTTAAAGAAAACTTAATCAGTTACCTTCAGACTGAGCCACCTTTGTTTCAAACATTTGGCTGATTGTCATGTTTTGCAAGGTTTTGATATCTGAAACAATGTCTTTTGACCGTCTGAGGTCATCAATGTGAACTGATCTCCATGGGCCTGTAAATAGTAAATTAGTTCTGAATCATATTTTATTCTTTTAAAATATATGGCAAACATAAATAAAAACATTATTAATTGACATTTATTTTACCTCCATGAAAGCCAATGTAAGATGTTCCTCCTTCCATTCTCGGCAGTCTTGTGATAAAGTAGACAAACACCTTGTGTCCTGTGTTCTCCTGAGCTATCTTGTTGATTTCATTGATTGATGAATACCTGAAAATGGACATTCAGGTTGATATCACAAAATCAGACAAAACCCAGACAAAATCAGAATTATTGGACCTACTTTGCAGATGCAATGAGATTGGCACTCTGAGTGGCTTCATCAAAATCACACTGAATGATGAGGATCTTGTTGCAGAGCCCAGTGTCTCTTTCATTTTCAGCTGTGAGGAAGTTCCTGTGACAAAAACAGAGCTTTCATAGTTAAACTCAACATTACAGCTCAAAATAATAATTTATCACTGTTGTAGAAATCTTACTGAATCAACAGTCATGCTTCAGGTTGGCTGTCTATAAACCAGAATGAAGTAGAAATGGTAAATTGCCTAATATCTCACAACACAAACCTGATCTTCTTCAGGAAGGAGTGCTCTGTGTCAAACTGCTGGAGTGACAGAAGCTCAACATTATGTTGTATTTTTTCCAGAGGTTCCAAATCAATTGCAGTCAACAGTCTGGAGAACGTTGTCACCTATGGATTATAATCAAAATGAGACCATGCAAGCATAAACAACTGCAAAAAATATATGAAAATTGCATTTTAGTTACCTCTGTGAAGAAGGATCTGAAACGGTCTTCTTGCCTTGTGTGAGCAAAGATGTAGTCAGCTAAACAGCTGTTATTCTGCTGCTCAAAGTAGACCCTGGCCAGATTTTCGCTCTCAACCTTGGCCAGGCCTGTGCAGTCTAAACGCACCACAGAGTCTGGTGTGGCACATTTGAGAAGTGTGAGTTTAGCCTCATCAAGTAACGCTCTCTCCAACTCTGAGCTTTCCAAGTCATCTTTCTGCTCCTCTATTACTTGAAGAACAACAGAAGCACAGGTGTCTGAGTGGTACCCAATGAAGACATCTGGGGGCTGGTACTTGTATGTCTGAGCCACTCCTGCATGCTGGTTGTTAGGAGATGCAAAAAGCTTTACCCATCTCTCCAGTTCCTCCACCAACCTCTTCTGGTCAGTTTTCAGGACAGTGTGGATGTCCAGGTAGTGTTTCTCGAGCCTGTTGATCAGAGGTATTGGGAACTGTTTGTAGACCACCTCTCTTTCCTCAATGACAATGAGCCGGAAGTTCTTGTGCACCCTGCATTTCACACGATGGGTTCCAAGTCCAAGGTCCACATATTTCTGTCCTCCTAAGCAGACGTAGTATTGGTTGAGGGCGTCATAGAGACTTTCGTAGAGGTTCTGCAAGTTTAGGAGCACAACTGTCTGACCTGTCTCCATGCATATCTTTACTCTGTTGATGTTGCGACAGATTTGGGTGTACTCTTGGTCTTTTGGGAAGCTGGATCCAAAGATTATTTCTGGTTGACCACTTTCTGAAAAGAAAGTTTGCTGCAGAATCTGTAGCGCAGCATAGTTTTTTGTCAATACCAAGAGGTAGCGACATTCCTCTTCCTGTCCAACTGCTTGAATGTTTTCTTTCACAAACTCAATTGTGCTGATGCTCTCCAGATTTGGTGCAATCTGCAGTCTTTTGGTGAAGACTGTAACTGCATCCACATCATCCCTGCCACTGAAATTTCTCAGCACTGCCTTCACCGTCTCCTCTGCAGTAGGCTTCCGTTGAGCGGCTTTGGCTCCTGCAAAGATCATCTTAATCAAGCTGTAATAGTCACGTAGGCCAAAAAAGCCTTTCCCTTGTTTGCGACAGACATTCAAGTAGGCTCTTGCAAAGGGTTGGAAGAAATCCCTGACTCTCTCCAAAACCATTATGTCAGAGGAACATATGCCTTTAGCACTCTCAATGAGTTCCCTCTCATCGGGGTCACCACGTGATACAAAAATGCCTCGGTTCATCTTCGCAGGATCTAGTGCCCAGTTTGAGATGCCAATGAATCCGACCTTTTTGTGTGGTAGTGGCTCATCATCAATACACCCTTCCTCCAACAGCGGGTGAAGAGTTTTCAGCGGCATCTTTGGAGAGTCCTCGGCCAGCCCAATCTCATCAAGAACCACAACGGAAATGTATTCATTCAGGTTTTTTCCTTCCTGAAAGCGTCCACACTGTTTGAATGTATTGATGATACCTTCTGGTGTTGAGTGAGGGCTACACTGAAAAGACACCAGATGGATCTGTTTGAGTATTTTGTAGAGATCCGAATGAGAAGCTTGGCCCTGCATAGCATCTGCTACCAGAGTTTTAGACAGAGATTTTGAACTTCCAGGTTTTCCCACCAAGAAGAGAGGGATTCTTAGTTCAATGCAAAGAACCATCATGAACACATTCTCTTTGAGGGCACTGTTTCTTGCTATTGTATCCCCCATTGGCACACCGCTCAAAAGTAAATCTTGCATTACTGAGATTTCATGCATGACCTTTCCTGGGCTGTATGGTAATGGCAACTGTCTGCTGATTTTCTGTCTGTATTTGTCCTTATTTTCAAGGCAGGCATGGTAGCACACTCCAACGGCCAAGACTAGAGACCAGAGAACAGGATCTCTGATTTCCGTCTGTCTCTGATGCTCCTCATCCCCTTCATCATGTTGATGACGCTCAAATTTTTCAAGTTCTCTGAAGAACATTTCATGGTGGTCATGGAACCAAACAAAGGCCTGCATGCAGCGTTCTACATCTCTCAGACTAACAAAGCTGCATTCATCCTTTCTCATCCGCATGTATTTCTGTGAAGTTGAGAGGACACTGGTGATGCACTGGGCATAACTTGGATTGATTTTTTTGCTCGTAATCACTCTTGAAACAATCTGTTGGATGTATATTTCCTCTGTGTGATCATTTAACTGTCCAAAATCCCACACCAAAGGGATCATGCTCGGTGGCAGTGCTTGAACTCTGTACACGAGCTGGCGCAGAGGGATAGAGCCAAGCTTTTCATCGGTTTCTTCAGCTCGAACTCTGTATCCCAGGCCTGCAGATTCCAATCTTTCAATCATCTCATCTGTGTGCTTACGGTAAGGATTGCATGCAGCTATAATCTGCAACCCAGAGTCAGATGTTATGTATTCCCCCTTCACTGTCTTGTCACAGAGGATCTCCTTGATACTGCTGATGGCTTCTGTAGTGTTGGCCTCATCAAAGAAGAGAACAGAGCCAAATCCATAGTTTTGTTTGTTGATAACAGCAATTTCTTCTGCTTCTCTGACTTTGGTGTAGATCATCTCTGAGGTTGTCCCCCCATGCACTTTGACCAGTTTCATGTTCTCAGTGGCCACTCCACTTCTCCGCAGCTCACAAAGAAACTTAATGAGCCTTGTCTTACCACATCCTGTCTCTCCCATGATAATGACAGGGATACCACATCTGAACCGCATATGGATTGCCAACATCTTCAATATATTGTCAGTTGTAAGTTCATATGTTTCATCAGGGTCAATGGGCCACTGGATGCCAAGAACACTGCAGATTCGCTCTATTTTTTCCCATCTCGGAAGGGTATCAAAATTGATGTTGAAAGGGACTCTCTGAAGCCTTAAGCCTTCATACAATGCTCTTGTCATGACATTCTTCTTTATCACCCTTCCAGAAGAGGGATCTAGGGCATCAACATAGTTCTGCTCATTTGGCTGAAGATGAAAACCAATAAAGGTCATGGACACATGGTCATCATTAAAGAAGATGTACGGATGCGGTTCTGTTTCCCATCTTTTTCTGATTAGAAAAGGAGCTAGGTCTTCATCTCGGACACCTGCCATATTGACTTGCATCCTGCCAGGACTCTGATCAGAGATGCTGAGTGATGGAGTGGCAAAGTCTTTTGCCATCAGGATCATGAAGTCCACCACAAAGGTTTTGAATCCACTGAGTGTGTCTCCAGTGAAAGTGGCATCACAGAAAACAGATGTCTCACAGTCTTTCAACTGAAGGTTGAGGAACCAAGCAAAATTTCTCAGTTCTGCCCAGGATGGATCTGTAATGCCACAGTACAGGAGAAGCATCTGAAGACACTCTGCATGAGACCCCTCAACACCCTGATATGTAAAGACATCCAGATCACTGTGGTTATGGAAGCGAGTGAGGTACTGGTATGGCCTTTGGAAGGCTTCACTCTTGAACTCTTCATCATCCATCAGTGGATCATCATTGCTCACAAGGGCGGGATCCCCTTCTCTCTCGACTATCAAAACTTCTTTGGGTGGTTGACAAAAAATGTTTGGGAACACGTCTGTGAATGTGGCGTTTATCGTTTGGTCCTATGGAGAAAACGGCAATAAAATTAACAACGCAAGGTTGCTTTAAGTTTTACCTTGCTGTTGCAAGGTTGCAACAGCGTTACAATGATAAATGCTTGTGTCATATGTTTGTAAAAACATTTACCTGTCGAGTAGCACCTCTGGTTGATTTGACTGTGGGCTCTAAAATCTCGATCAGGTACAACTGTTTGTCATTGCACCTCCACACTTTTCCCTCAGAGTCCATCAAATAGCGCAAAATCAATAACTTGAAAAGGAACTCATTAAGACCTTTCTGCACCTTTAAAAAGGAAAAACAAAGCACAATATTTCAAACTATACATAAGCTGTCAGACATAACGTCTTAAAAAGCACTTTATTAGAATATACAGAGCATTAACTTGATGGTTACCGATGACGTTATGTCAAAATGGAACATGGTGAGTTCCTTCTGTTTCGGGGTGTCCAACAGAGACTGAAGGATGACATTCTCGTTGATGTTAGGCTCGATCAAGCGAATGCACTTCATCATTGAAAGCTTTTTGGTGGAGCGTCTCAGTTTTTCATAAAGCCTTTTGATGTACAAAGATTTACCTAGAATTAAAAAACATGAAATCAGTCAATTTTATCAAACAACCCCTGAAAATGATTTTACTCAATCTACAATAGTCCATGTACATACCAACACCAGCTCTTTTGGATGAAATCACACCAACACAGAGTCTGTCTTTAAATGCAGCTGCAGCACTGCATTGTTCTTCTGGAACAGTGTAGTGTGTATGGAGGTATCTCTGGATCCTAGCCAATGGTTCTTGGGGAACCATGTGCAATCTGTATTGGCTGAAGGCTGATGGAAGGTAAGCATGCTCTCTTTCTGAGCTGCAGATGACAACAAGGCGGTAATCCTTCCTACTCTGCATTTTCATTCGCTGGAAAAAGTTCTCAACTTTTGAGCTCACATCATAAGAGAGGAGATCTCCATACAGGAGAGAATATATCTTCTGCCCCCTATAGCCAGTGCCAAGACAGCGCCTAAGGAATAGCTCCACCTGCTCGAATGGAGTTAAGGGGTTGCACAGTAGGACTTCATCATAGGTGGGTAGTGTTTCACCTTCACTGCTCATGTAAATGGAAATGCAGGATGTCAAGACATCTTCATGTGGACAAACAATGAGGTTTGGGCTACCAATGATAAGACCTTCAGGTAGCTGCCTATTTATAAAATCCCCTGCATGATCAGAGATGTCTTCTTCACTGTCATCTTCTTCATACTCATCTTCTTTGTTGGAAAGGAATTCCAAGAGTCTTCCCAGAGATTTTATGTCAAGAATGTTTGGGAGAAAAGTCTTCATGTCTTTCATGTAGGCATTCCATATATGGTCAAATGCTTGCAGACCCTTTGCTTGTTCCACAAGACTTGTCATAGGATCCAATTCAGTGACCGAGTCAGGATCTTCCAGCTCACTTCTTTCCACAACAACAAAGGTCTGAAACTCAATGTCCTCATTTTGTTCCTGTGGTTTGGTCAGGAATTCATACTGGAGGGCATGCCAGACTTGTCTCAAGTCTAAGGATGTGCAGTTTGGTTTGATGAAGGAGAGCATCATGAGAACTTGGTCGTCTACACTGTTCACATTTTGCTGAGTCAGCTTGCTGCATAGGTAGACTATCTGTTCAGCTGTGTAGTAGTTCAAATAGTAACAGTGTGATCTTTGTTTGTCTACAAAATCCATCCAGTATTCCAGACATTTCTCCATTTTTCTGCAAAGTTCAGGCAGCTGCTCCTCTAAGCTGCCCTCCACAATGACACTAAGAACACTACCCAGGTTGAAATCCATCATAATGCTTGGCTCATAGCTACTTAGAGAGCAATTTATTTGCACTTCCCAGTTTCTGAACAGGGGATTTCCAGCAGTATAAAGAGCAATGAAAGCTTCAGCAAGTCTTTGAACACTGGCAAAAACCTGCAAAACAGAAGCAACTCAATCATATTCACCTGTGCAAAGTCAAAAGCAAGCTAGTTTTCAAGATTTTGTTAAAACAGTATTTTTTGTCAAAACATTTAGAATTTAAAACCCTGTAAAGTAAACTACACTACAAAATGAGGACTTTTACAGGCTGGCTTTTATTTTCTGATCACACCCCATGTCAACGATGTTGATTTTTCCATTTATAACTAATTAATCTGCTAAAGTCAACTACAGCCAATTTACAAACAGAATTTCCTAATTGGCTCATTTAAATTTTTATTAGAACATCAAAATATGCAGCCTACCTTTTTTTTTTTTTTTTTTTTTAGCAAGTATTCATATCTTTAACCATTTAGACTGGGTTATTGAATATAAAATGTAAATGTATTTTTAATCAACATCGAAGTAAAACCAAAACAGATTTTCTCTGTAAATGCAATGTTAAGTGCATTGTTTAGAAAAGGAAAGCCTTTCAATATACCTCTGCAAAGTGATCAACTTCATTCTGCCCTTGATCCCCTTTCCCAGACATGAGCATCAGTTTGTTCTGCAGCTCTCTCAGCTCTTCAAGAGAGTAGGATCGAATGTGCTGGCCTTCATCATGGTCCTCTGGGATCTGCAGCTTCAGAGCTGTGTCAAGACTCAGCTGAATCAAAAAACAGGAATCCATTTGTGAACATAATTTGCTAGACCTTTATTCTTGAATACGTTATTTGCTGTGTGGACATATGAAAGCAAGCTTTGTTATTTTTCTTTTTTTAAATGTACCTTTTTCACATCACGTGCATTGATCAGGTAGATGCCTTTGCTGTTGATAGCCGATGCTAATGAGAGAGAGGACAGCTCCACTGATCCATGACTGTCCTTCACAGTCTTTAACCACTCTAAATGACGTGTACTGTCCCGCTGATAGAAAAAACAAAAACACACTACTCTTTATCATGATTTATGTTTAACATTTCTGTCCCTAAGGTTAAAATTAACTTCTTGCTGCAGTTATAGCCAATCTATGTAATCATAATTTTTCATTTGTTTTGTCAAAATCTTAACCAATAAGGCTTCAATAACTTTAATATATGGACTGAAAAATCTTCTCTGGTTTTGTATTGTTTCAAGACAAGAAGAGCTTTTAAAGTAGATAACCAAACTACAAAACTGCTACTGTTTCAGGCAATTCTTCTGTCTGCAATCTACCCTCTTACCAATTTAGCTGGAAGTTTCTCATCATTCTCCAAGGCTCTCCACAGTTTATTGAGCACTTCTTTAAAGGTGTGAAAACCGGAGTCTGGTTTGAGCTCATAAAGCATTGGTGAATAGCCAAGAACTGCATCATGGAAACAAGCTACCCGATCCACATCCATGTCATTCTCCCCCGCAGAGATGGAAGCCAGGTCAACAAACACTTTCAACTCATTAATATCTGGAAGAAGTGAATTTGAATTTAGGTATATAAATATATGTTTTTTACCAAATAACTTATATTTCTGCTGTGGTACCACTTACCTTCCAGGGCATCCTTCACCCATTGTACAAAGTGGACTCTAAGCCCCAACTCCTGTAGGCACAGTCTGCGGGGTTCTGTAATGCCCACTAGAGCCACCTTTGCCTGCATCAGATTATTGTCAATGCGACTCAGTGGCTCTTTCTTAAACTCGGCATCAACCTGAATTGAAAGAAGAGTCAAAATTAAAGCCAGCTTTGCTTTGTGGAGGGATAGCACTGTATATTCTGCTGATTGAACTAACCCAATCTGTACTTCTATGCATTATCTACAGGCGGTACTCGGTTTACAACCAGTTCCGTTCTTATGCTGCGCCATAACCTGAAATTCCGCACAAGTCAGATTTTTACCCTTAAATACATCCTCCGCATCATGCATTGTAAGAGCTTATATGGAATCTTGTAACTTTGAAACTTGCTTTATTATTTATTTACATTTATTTAATGAGTGTCATAAAGTTGAAATGACCTAAGTCAAGAACCGCATAACCTGAGGACCGCCTGTATACTTGTCCTCAAAAATGAACACTTACAACTTCCAAAAGAGTTTCCAGAACTCTGAAGTCCCCTTGCAGTCCCAGCGTCTCTTTAACCATCATGATAATCTGAGCTGAGGCCACAGCTAAATGAAGCTCGTGATACTGTTCGATCTGTTCAACTCTTCTTTGAATCCACTGTTTGTCACTTGATTTGTCAACTTCGCACATGATGTGCAGTTCCTGTACAAGCTCGTCGTACTTGCCCTTGTACGCTCTGAAACGTTGATTGACCTCTTCCAGCCTAATACTGCCATTCTTCAAATGGGTGTGGATGTCTTTATATTCATCAAAAGAATCCAAGAAAATGCTGCTGTAAATCACTTCTGGTGTTGCCATTATGTCCACTATTTCATCCTCCTCAGATTGGTCATCTTCCCTTTCCTCTTCAGCAAAGTTCATGGCATGTTTCTCCCAACACATTTTGAATATATAACTGTCTCTGAAGGTGTATAGTACTTGTGCCATCTCTCGGACCTCTTCCGTCAGGTTGAAGTAAGTAACAATACCAGTCATAGGAGAGGCTAGTCTGTCGAATTCATGAACTTCCATGAACTGGTCCAATGTCATCATCTCGATGTTGACTTGATTTTTGACTTTCAGGTCAGAAATGTGAACTGTCCAGGGAAATAAGTAAATATGTGTTCAGTTTCAGTTAACAAACCTTAGTGACCAAGGCTTCTGGGATGGAAACCATACCTGTCATATGTTCTCCAAGTTTGCGGCACATTGTTAAGACTACATCCACAAGCTCCTTTTCATGGTAAACGGCTTTCACTTCATTTTGTCTGTGCTGCAGCAGTTGCCTCATTTTGGGAAGATCCCTGTGCTGCTCATTCTCAGAGAGGCATTCTGTTATCAAATAAAAAAATTAAAAAAAACAACTATGTCAGTATGATGTTCACTGTCGCCTATGTATTGCCATTTGAAACAAATCTTGAGATACCGATTTGCAGCAGTTCTAATAAGGCATTTTGCCTTTCCAGAATGATGTTCAGTAGGCTGATCTTTATGTGTCCTTGTGCCAGCTGATTGATCATGGCTCTGAATGATGATATTGCTTTGGAAATTCTCTCCTTTGCATCGTGCGCAAGCTTCTCAATCATCTTTTTGTCTGTACAAGCAAAGACAGTATTTACAAGTCAATTTTATTGTTGTTCTTTCAATTACTTTTCTTATTTATTTATTCATATTTTTAATTGCGATACCATATAGCTTGAAAATTTCTTTGGCAGCTGTCCAGGACAGAAGGTGCTGAATGACCCCTTCTTCATTGTCCTGATAACTTCCTTTATCATCCCTGGGCCATGATTTTTGGACAATGGCAGAGATGAGTTTGTCAAACTTCCAGCTTAGTTTAAACCTTTCCAGCAGTTTTCCCTCCGACTTGGTCTGCAATAAAAAATTTTTTTTAAAAAACTGAACCACAGAAAATATACACCCTTCTTCAACTCAAGTGTTTTCACAGATTTAATCACAAATATTTCATTCTGCCATTTAAATAATATGATTGTTTAATATGACCAAGATGTATTAAACTAATACCAATGTGTGAAACTGTTCAAAGAGAATTAGAGATGTTCATACCTGGCACAGAGACGTAACAGCTTCGAGAGCACACTTCTCAGTAACAGCAGCAACATGTGGATGGGAACCAATAAGTTTCTCTATCTTTGTGCAGTAGAACTCAATTTGATTCATAGGAGACTCCTACAACAACATAAATCAATTACCAATGTTGTACTTCAACTGCAAATAATCCCAAACCCTGCTCCACTTCCTCTATCACCTGCTTGTATTTGCCCTCAAAATCCAACATGAAAGTCTGCCTCCAGTCTTTTGTGCAGTCTTCATCTTTGAAGTTGATGGCGATGATGTTGTTCCACATCTGTAAAACACGGTAGAGTCTTATTATGCAACATGAATTATCAATTATAAGAAGTTAGTGCTTAACTTATTATTGTTATTTCTGATCCATAATATAGTATCATTAAAAAATACATCTCGTTTGTAAATGGGTAGGACTGAATAATCGATGGCTTCTACCCATTCCCTTTGGAAAAATACTATTTTTTTCCTATTTTAAATAGTTTTTATGTTTAAATAAAACTTTTTAAACGAAAAAAAATCTGTGCCTTAGTATTTGTTTTAAAAAACAAAGAAACTCACTTCAATTTCTTCTGTTGCCTTAACTTGGTAAAAAGATGACAAAGCCTTGCTAAGCATCTCCTTTCTGAAGGAACGACTCATCCAGTTCCTCATTATTCTCATTGCTTGAGAGATCAAGTCTTTTCCATAGTGTTGCTCTCCATCTCCTTGAGTTTCCTGAATATAAAAACAGATTACTGAGACTGGGAAACATTTGTCAGAAAGGTTAATGCATAGCTTCGGGTGTATGAGAAATTGCATGTATACCTGTTGGTTGTTACATCGAACAAAGTCTGACACCGATGCAACCAGATTCATGCATGCTACAGGAATGTCAGGGTAGTTTTGAGAATAGGATTCTGGTTTGACCCCTTTGCAAAGCTTTTCTAACAGCAACACTGCTGTTGTCAGGCACTCTCTCCTATAAGCCTCTGTGAAATAACTTTGAAACAAAGACAATGGGACATTAGAATGGAACTGCTTCCATACACAAGTGATAAAAGCATGTAAATCCTCTATATGTTACATTTTTCTAACTGTGTTCATTTTTCAAACATGACAATTATTAACAATCCTTTCCAATAAAGTCCTTTATGAATTTCTTCCATTCATATAAGGATACAGTTCCGCAAATATATGACAATTAAAATAGGATCAATGATTAGGCTCTATCTTTTTTAATGTGTGATTCTATTTTTTCAATTAATATTTAGGCTGATAATAAAAACTCCAAAGGGCTCAAACTTTCAGACCACACTTCATTTAAAAGCTTGTTATCTTGATCAGCACACGACCCATCAAGATTATATTTACAGGCGTCATGTCCATACCTGTATTTTTCTTCAATGAGACGCATTTGAATGTGGGCCAGAATATCCTTTACAGCCTAAAATAAAAAAATTTTAAAAATTAAAAAAAAACAAAAAAAACATAATTTAACACGTTCACATCTTATTCTTTGCTTTTATTGAAGGGTTCGTCTATCTGTGATAAATGTACATAATTTCTAAAACATAATACTCAGATGTCAATTACAGTCCTAAGTTCCCCCCATTTACTCTGATGAAAAAGTGTCCAAATATCGACTGGTGTTTAAAGTTATTTCAAATGATGCATTTTTATACTCTTATAATAATGGATAATATCTATATTTTTTGGACATTCTGAAATTTGGAAATGTCTGTTTATTTCCCCTCACCTGATAGTGACTGCCATTAATATCCTGAGGAACCTTATTTGTGAAAATATGGAGCATGTCCAAAAGCTCAGGGTTTATGGAGGTGCTACACTCAACCAGTTCATCAAAATCCATGAAATACATGCAGGATCGAACTAAAAGTGTGTCCACCTCCATCAGGTGACTGTGGGCTTTCATCACATTTACTAGTGCTCTGAAAACAAAGCAGGCAATCAGAAATGCACAATGATACAGATCAATTAAAGATTATTAAAAAAAAAAAAAGCATCTCCATGCTAGTAACCATGTGTAGTATGTCAGCACAGTTATGGGAAAGCTTACTTTCTATCTTGACTGTTGAGGTACAATGAACTGCTGATGTCAAGGCCTTGCAAACCTGCCCAGGGCAATAGAGCCTTGCAGCTTCCAGATGTTTGTATCTCAAAGGGTTTGACAGTGCCTTTGAGGAGGTGCAGCAGTGGAAGTACCATGATCCATCGAGGCATTCCTGCCGTTCTCACAGTTTTTATCAGATGCACCAACATTTCTGGTGAACTACAACAAAAAAAATATTTTGAGCATTAAAAAGAAAAGCTATAGCTACATAGCTATAGAGAGTACACAGGGTAGGATAAATCATTTATATTTGGCTGGATGGTTTACAACATCTGTGTGTGTGTGATGTTATCAGCTCAATGTAAAATAGATTTGTTGATTCAAACTTTAGTGACATCTGAAAGAATGAACACTTACCTTTTGAGAACAGACACAGTCTGAGAAAAATCAGTCCAGTACTCAAGGAATTTGTCTTTCTCCAGTTTTGGTAAACAAAGTGCACCACAGAGTCGATGGAGTTCACCATTATCAAGTTTGAGCTGATACTGTTTCCACACATGAAGCATGATCAGAGCTGCCTTCCTTGGGTCCTTAATGTAAAGACTATTTTTGTCTCCATCTTTCAGCTGAGGGATCACATCTGTCAGCATGAAGTCTTTCAACATTTTCCTCACCTAGGAAATTACATCACAGATACAGAGAAGGGAGATGAGCTCGCTTTACCAGCCGGGGTGCCAAAACAAACAAACAAAAAAACTTTACGAAGAATAGCTCAAAACTTACATCATCTTCCCCAAAGTTAAGGGAGTACCACTTCTTTCCTTTCTCTTCATACACAAAAGGGTTCCCATAAACCTGGAAGAACTGAGTCAGCTGGATTTGAAAACTCTTTAAGTTGGTATCACTCCAGCTCCTGAGAAGATCAAAGATGGTCTCCAGCATCAAATTCCCTGCAATCTTTCTTCCTTCAATCAGACTTTTACGTTGTTCAGGCCAAATTGTTTCTTTAATGCGTTTGAGCATGTTCTTCGATGGCTCAGCACAGATGATATCATCATATTGATGCCAGTCCCCTTTAACAAATGAGATATAACATATATTTAATTCCAGTACAAACATCACCCAAAATAGTAATGACACATTACAGATCCACTGAAGCCAAGTTACCATCCTCAGTGATGAGCTGTGGTTTCACAAACAAACATCTGTTGGTATGGTGTTGAGAAGAATCCAGTTTGTATATGTACTCGAAGTCATAGACATTCTTCTTATCCTTGTAGACTACATATTTGTATGGTATCGACTCAGACACAGCATCACGTTTGTTTGCCATCAGACTGCCTTCAACCATAAAGCCGTGTTCTCCAAGATCCCTGGATGAAAAAGAACAATTAAATCTAATGTGTGCAGCCTGACAATCACTGCCTGCTCCCGCACAAACAAAAATGTCATGTATTCTTCCTTCTTGTACAAAAGTAAGTAATTTAACTTAGAATTACATGTCGCAACACAAAAGAATGGACCTACATGCTGCAAAAGAAACTTTTAAGTTGCATAAACTACCAGTCAGATGTTTGGCCACACATTCTCATTGGATTTAATCAAGAAAGTGTCTCTAAACTTTTGACTGGTACAGTAGTTGCTCACAGAGCTGCTGAGTCACTATTACTCTCATCAAGGCTTTAGATCATGTTACTTGATAAATGTAGACAGCAAAAGTAAGAGAAAGTATAGTGTTCTGACATAGCAAAGCAAGTGCCAAAGGCCCAAGCAGCAAGGCCCAAGGGAGCCTCGATCAAGCCCCTTAGTGACAAGGGAGACAGACACTCTCAACTTTGATAGAACTGCATACTTGGTCCCCTCGTGTCTGACTCAGTCGTATACATGTAGCTGATGCAGTCTGATTTTCTACATTTCTTTTTGTATGCTGTTCTTTTTATGAAATTGGATGCAAAAATAAATTTAGATTTGGCATTTTTCTTAAAAGAGCCAACATAATGCATATAAATGTTTTGCCCATTGATTCAAGACTACATACTTGGTGACAAACAGCTCAGCAGCATTTTCCTCCCATGTCCCAATGGGCGATCCAGCTCTGATGAAGATTCGATCTTTTCCTAGCTCAAATTTGAAATCCTTTGATAGAACTGCATGGAAGTATATTGTGAGTCTGTTGCATGCAGCAATGTTCTTGTTCTGGACCGGCCTGAAAACCAAAAACAAACACAAACATAAGTGCTTAATTTAACACACAAGACAAAACATGGATATAAAAAAAAGTGAGGAAATCTGTTGTAAATGATCATCAGAAACAAATGACCTTTTAGGAGGTGAGCCCATTGGGATGCTGGATTTTGCACTGTCTTCTTTGTCATCATCTGAAGTTCTGCCCTGCGTGTTCCCAGAATCTTCAACCTCCATGTCTTCTTCTGTCTTCTCCGGGTCTACACTGGAGCCTGGATGATCAGCCTGTGGTATTGAAATACCTTCTGGTGAAAAGAGTAAACACTCATTTTATCATTAATGATTCCTTTTGTTCTGTTTTTCAGAAATACCTTAGATTGCTTTCCAGCCTGTTTTTGTTTCTGGTCTTGCTGATTTTTGCCCGTCTGTTTCTGGTCTTGCTGATTTTTGCTCGTCTGTTTCTGGTCTTGCTGATTTTTGCCCGTCTGTTTCTGGTCTTGCTGATTTTTGCCAGTCTGTTTCTGGTCTTGCTGATTTTTGCCCGTCTGTTTCTGGTCTTGCTGATTTTTGCCCGTCTGTTTCTGGTCTTGCTGATTTTTGCCCGTCTGTTTCTGGTCTTGCTGATTTTTTGGTGCCTGTGTGGAGTCTCCCGCCTGTGTTGCAACTGGATCCACATTAGCCTTCTGATCTAATGTTGATTGTGCAGTATTGATCATTTCTTTCTTGTTCTTTGAGTTTTTCTTCGCAGTCTTTTGATCTTTGGGGTTATTGGGCTTTGTTCCTTCACCTTCACCTGACTGGGAGGTCTTATTCTTTGAGGTTTCAGGTGGAGCTGAAGTGGCAGCTGCTGCTGTCTCGAGTGTCTGATCCTGAGATGATTTCTGTGCATCATTTTCTCTCTCTTCTGGGTTACCTGCAGCTTCCTCCGACAGCCCCTCTGTACTTGCTTCAACAGAGGAAACATGCTTTTCACTGTGAATGACTTGTTCGCTGTCACAGGCAGCAGCCATAATATTAGCAGCTAATGAACTTGGCGGTCCTTCCAGTGAGGAGATCCCATCTTGGAGTGAATCTGGTGTTTCGTCCATTATGTTGTCAGAACTGTCACTGTCAGTGGAGTCTTCTCTGTCATGTGTTCTCTTCCCCTGATTATTTTCTAGAGACATGTGTGACAGATCAGAAAGGCTTTGATCTGATGACATGTTGCCATCTTTCTTCTTTTTGTTCTTCTTTCTTTTCTTTTTCTATAAAAACAGGAAGAGAAGAAAAACACATTTAGCAAAGTACCATAGACATGACAGCAGGAATGACGTAAAATATATTGATAATTTTAAAAAATCTGAACCAAGACTTTCCAAAGTATATCAATTCATCATAATTACCAAAAATTAATACATCACAGAGTTTTTAAGGTTTTAGGTCCTAGATTATGACATTTAGACTTTGCACATGCATACAGAATTTGTACGGGAGACTGCGGGACACTGAACATGTATAATGCAATTTTTGCAAAATGCATGATAAAAAAAAATAAAAAAAAAAGCAGTTCCATGAAGAGTACTGACAAAAAGATGTTTCTTTGGCTGCTGTGTTCAAAAACTATTAATTTAAGTTTCTTCATCAGAAATGTTGACTCAAGGTCATGCTCATTTGAAGGTAGAAATGTTTTAGATTCCATCTAAATTATTTGAGCAATACCGCCAAACATTTCAGTTGTTTAATGTACCCACAATGTTCCCAAATTCAAACAGTAGTCTTAAAAATTCATACACAGTCAAATGGGCGCCTCACTAGATCAAGGCCAAAGTTCACTGAAGCTCATAATAGTCACAAAGGCAGGATCTGTTGCAGGGTTTATACAGTATACTGCATCGGTTTATCAAGGCACTGTCCAGCCAAAGTAAGTAAAACTGGTGCCAACACAAAGTCAAATAAAAACGTCAGGACTAACCTTTTTCTTTGGATTGAGTTTTTCCTCATTTGGCCGTTTAGGAGATGTATTGGTGTCTTTGTTCTCTGCAGAATGGCCACTTTTCTGATACCCTGATTCTTCAGTTGTACTTTCATGATCTGATACCAAGGATTTAGGCTGGTTTCTTGTATCTGGTTGAAAGATATTAAGTGTAAATAAATTAACATTTCTGAAAGAGATAGGAGAAAATAACTTCAAAAAGTTCAGATTATTATCACAACTGAGTGGCAATTCTTTATTACTACAGTGGTAAAGGGATTTATTTACCACCTGCTAACTGAATACAGTATGGTTTATATCCATCTTCTCCCTATAATGCATGGTGGTTTATGAACAGTAGCAGAAAACATTTTTCAGTAAGACCATACATAATAGTGGATAAAAACTGTAATGTGACTTACCATGCGTTTTTGCAGGTTGGGCAGAAAGTTTCAGTCCACAATTACTGCAGAAGTTGGCTACTTTCTCCAAAATATCATGGCCACAACCTGAGCACTTCATATTCTGACCCCAGTCTACAAAAGAAGAACTATTTTTACTTTATAACGTAAAAGACTCCTTTCACTTTCAATTTTGCCAGTTCTGGTCATATGAAAGTGAGATCAACTCTGCAGCACTTGCATGAAATAAACTTGCTCCTCTCATTTGTACTTTAACCCCATTATGAAGCAAAACAGCATCCACTACTTTTAACTACTGAAAAGATTACTTACTTTACATTCATAATAGTTAGCCACTACACACACATACATGTATATACACACATATACACGCACGCGTATACACGCATGAACAAAATATGTACGAAAATACAATTATTTATGTGCGTCATAAATTGTCATAGACTTGTCTTCGAATCGATAAGAAGTATCGCCACGTTGAAAAAAAGGAAATAATATACCCCTTCCATGTTCTCTGTTTTGCTTTTTCCAAAGGTAGAACAAATGCACATGACTTTTACGTTGTTTTACATGTATATCTTAATTATATTTGATAGTTGCAATTAAAAATGGGGTATGAGCTTTTTTCATAATTCCGTTTAAAAAAAAAGTTTTTGGACAGAGTGACTCCTCTTCTTAGCATAGCGATCTTTGGTTCTGTCGCGCATCCAATCAGACGTTTGCTTAGCAAAAACATGTTTCTAATCACTTCCTGGTTGTGTGATAACAAAATAGAAAAACAATACTAAATAAAGACTTGGTAACACCTATTATAACTTCAATATCAACTTCCATTTTTGTAAAAGTTACAATGAACCCGCGCCCTTCCTATAAATGAGTAACGAGTGCGCTGACTAGCTCACTGCGCAGCTATCATTAGCTTGGACCTGCTTCACTTTCTCTAAAAATGGTGTCAAACACCGTGCAGATGTAACGACAGGTGTTGACCAAAGGACATCACACTGTCGTTCCACTTATGGCACACTTTTTTGGACAAGCCCCACGACACATCTGATAGCTGCTCTGGCTAATAGGATTAGTTTATTCCGTCATTGTTAAAAACGTGCAGCAACTCTCCAACACTATCCAACATTTCTGCACTTACCAGAGCTGACTGATTTGCTGTCCTTTTCTCTGCTCACATAAGCTAGCCGGCGATCATCTGAGCTGCGGGTCCTGCCGCGTGCCGATAAGTACTGACGTTCAAGCCTCTATTTCATTTCCTCCTCTCATCTAAAGTTTCGATTTGTCTGAAATGGGCGTTTACTGCAATAAAGGCTATTCTCAATGAAGGATGTACATTACTGAATTTGCATAGCATGACACAGCAGATGGTATGTGCTGGTAGAAAGTAGGTTAATAAAGACCAATTATTGTCACCATGTGGCTTGTTACATAACCATAGAGCTTTTACAGTTGTTCCCATCAACTTTATTTATTAATTTATTTGTTAATTGTTGATTTTTAAAAAAAAAAAAAATTATTTATTTATTTTTTTTTTTAGCAATTATTTAGCCAAATATTTGGGTTACTATACAATGGCCAATTAGCAAAAGCTCTCCTTGATAAAATCCCTTTTCATACAAACATTCGTGTTTGCTGCTAAATTATTGTTGAGCCAACATTTAAAACATCACTATATGAACTATATAGACATTTAAAACATCACTATATAAAATATAGGTTTTTACTCAAAAGTGTTGAGATGTGCTCAAGCTAAATCTCAGACAAGTTGCATTTATAATTGCAGAAATATTCTAAACTTAATCTTGTGTCAAGAGGACATCATTTAAAATAGTAAACGCTGTAGACCTATCTAAAGTTTGGAAACATTGTAGTCTTGCTGAGAGACAAATTTAAATCTTGGATATTCAAACGTGAAATGAGCATCTTCCACCTTTCACTGTATAATTTATTTTACCTTTCATGTAAGAAACAAATTTTATCATTATCTGAATAATACATTGCTCTTTAGGGCTGCAGGGTGGCGCAGTGGTCAGTGGCCTTTCTGTGTGGAGTTTGCATGTTCTCCCTGTGTATGCATGGGTTCTCTCCAGGTACTCTGGCTTCCTCCCACCTTCCAAAACACGTGCATGATAGGTTAATTGGTTAACCTAGGTGTGAGCGTGAGTGGTTGTTCATCTCTCTGTGTGTGGCCCTGCAATGGACTGGCAAACTGTCCAGGGTGTACCCCGCCTGTTGCCAAAAGCAAGCTGGGATAGGCTACAGCTTCCCCGCAACCCTGAATTGGAATAAGCAGTTCAGAAAATGAATGAATATTGATCTTTATCTTAAATGTTGGCAAATTGGACCTAAATATTTTTGTGACAAACCAAAACAAAAAGTATAATGTTGAAGTTGAGATTGTACATTAAAGTTTAAGCTGATATTGCATTAATTTCTCAAAAGTTAAGCATCTCTGCTCTAGCAGAAAGTGGAAGAAACAAATAATTGTCTCAAAAATTAAGCATATAGATGTACAGTATACTACTCATTAAATCTAAAATGAAAGTTTGTCACTAATGTACACCTTTTTCTTCACTTTAAACAAGAAGTAGCTGTTCAACAGTGGCCAATAGCAGCGAGAAATCCCAGTCTCAACTAGAGAACACTGTAAGAAAAAAACCCTTATATGAATCAATGAATTGAAACAGAAACTAAAATTAAACAGACAATATTAAAGGAGGCAACGACAAGGGTTTACATGTTTGCTAAAAACAGTGCTAGTGACCTGCACTGTGTGTAAATGCAGGCTTGTTTCTTTGACATTGTGAAACTACACAGGGGTTTGTGTGTGTGGTCGCTGCAAGCAGTTATGTAAAGAATAATCAGACAAAGAACTGGTTCTTTGTCTAATTTGTGACATAGGTCATTGTAAAACAGTGTGCAGTGAAAAATAAAGTATAAAAGTGTACTGGGTTGCCAATTTTTTTAAATAAGAATTTTGCTTGAAACCATTCCCTGTTCTCTGAGAACTACCGGTATGCCATTTTCCTGCATTTTCTTGTTAAAGTATAACATGTTCAGCCTGCTGGTGTTTATTGTCACACAACGGTGTGTTGTGATGCCTGTGAGATGACATTTTCTCTCTATAGCTCTCACACAACACCCTCTAAACCTCCGAGGAGTTCATAGTTTCCGCGTGTTGGAGCAATAAACACCCAGCTTCACCTCAAAGCAGTGCTGTGCTCTTAAACTCTCAGCAGGGGGCAGAAGAAGCCTGAACTGGACCATGTGGGCATCAGCAAAAGTATTTTACACATGGCTGCAGTGGTCATCTAAAAAAGACGTCACTCATGTTATCTTGCTGAAACACCAATCTAGGGTGTTTGAACAAGATAATTCTTCTTTTGCTTTCCAGTTTTATTCTGTTCAGGGATATTGCCATGGTAACTCCGACTGGACTAACAGGTTTGACTCATTCAGGCTGTCAGATTGTAAAGTAATGAAACTTATATTTCACCAGGAACAGTGACCTGGAATGCTGTCGCAAAAATGTGAATCAAGGAAATGTGTCCCGTCGGAAGGAAATGTACAATGCAGGACAGATTTAAAAGCTGCATGTCAAAGAGAACCAGAAAGAGAAATAGTTGGCAGGTGTTCAGGTGTTCTCCAGAATCAGTATTGTTTTTTTAACACACAATGAAAAATACAACCCTGCCAGAACCTTTCTGTTCATTAAACTGTAAATGTAGCCTTCTTCTAAAAAGCAGGTATCAGTAAGTATTAATGTATAATCGGTAAAGAAACAGGTGTTTCACAGACATATGAAAACACACACAAAGATGTATTGAGAAATGGATTTGTGGTACACTGTTTTTCTTGTTGTTTGTTTTATTTTCATCCAAATAAATTGAACGTTTACAACCCGAGTGACTGGATGCGGTAGTCTGTATTCTTGATTGGATAACACAAGTAGGCTACAGCAGGCTCAGACTGAAGACCATTTCGACAAAAAAATCTATGCAATTTGAAAAATACACACCAAGAGCATCTGCGACTGTAAAACATTGAGCAGGACGTAACTTCACAGTCATTTGGAGTAACTCATTTTAAAACAATACCTATACTTAAATATTCTTGATAGAACTGATATCAGCCTGGATAAGCAGCACATGGCACATTTTGACAAGATCACATGAGGATGGAGTTTAATCTAAAACACAGTTCTTATTAAAACCCAGGCCTAAGAAAGGTTATTAGTGAAATGAAACACATGATTCAATAGATTATAAAACAGGATCACTGGATGTGATCATTTCACCGTAGACATCAGCAAGGTCTATAATAAAAGAAAACATTAAAAAGGACAAATACAAAGAAGCAAGACAGGTCGTACCACTCTAACAAAGCCTTTTTTGCATAAATGCATCAAATTCGGTTTATGCAATCTGTTCATCTGGCATATCCAACAGGTTATATTTTAATGTCAAATATTGGTCTTCAAGCAAAGATAATAAAGCTGGAAATCATGTTTTAAATTGCATAGTCATATTTGTTGTATGTGGTATTTGGTATGTGGTATTTTTGCCTATTGGAGAAACGTAATGTATGTATCTGTGTTAGCAAACACAAGTAATTTAGCATAAATTTTTCTAAATTCAGGACAGGTCGGAAATTCTGTGTCTCGTTGAAATGAGAAAGCATTTTAGGCAAATATGTGTTGTTCTTTCTGTCTGATTATATTGTTCATATGTGAGCTGTACATCATTTAATAGAAAAAAGATAACAAAAGAAAAACATAATCTTAAAACACTGTCTGTGTGCACCTATAAATCAAAAAGATGCTGTTTGATGTCTTTAAGGCTCAATATATGAAGGGTTTAGCGGGCGAGTCCTGAAAAAGAAAAAGGAGACATGTTTGCACAAAGGCTGCCTTCAGCAGTTATTAATGAAATGTGTGCTTGTTGAACTTTACCTGCACACCGTGCTGTAAATCCCACATCCATCATCATCATGAGAGTCCATCTGCTGTGCCCTGCAGGTGACACAGTTGATGAGTGACTCTGATGCAGCATAAATAACTCTTTTAAAAAATGGTTACCGCGGTGAAACCATCTCACGTCTGCCTTCCTCTTGGTGCTGAAGTTAACGGTTGCATAAATGAGCTCGGGCTCACAGATAGTCCCCTCTTGCGATCGTTTATTATCAAACCAGTTGACGTAGATTGTGTTCTGTACAAAAATAGAAAAAGGAAAGAATTGTTCTTTTATGCGTTTAAGGTGTGAGCAAACACTCGTACAATAAAAATAAATGCATATTTTCTGTTGCCACTGACTGTAGTTTCAACAATCTGTTTTACAGTGAACAACAGCTTAATCCTGCAGTGTAAACTAACAGTTTTCACCAGGAAGATGTGAAAACAACCTTGTGTGAAAAGATACCTCCACCTGTGTCTCCTCTTCACAGTCAGTTTCTGCTGATGTGGTCCTTTTTTTCCAGATTCTGAAACAAGTCAAACATGTTTTTAAACGTCCTTTTTCTCTCTTCTTGCATTATTGAAGAATATTCTAGTATAAATATTGCTTGCCTTGTAATGAGAACAACAGCAGTCACAATGAGAAGTGCACCAATGCAGGTAGTAACGATGAGTACATTTCTGTTATAGTTTGCCCAAAGCACTGAAAGGCAAATTTTCTGTTAGTTTTGTTGGACCGTTTACTTCAAGTTTAACATCTGATTATATAAACACTCTTATTCTAAACATACAGCACACTGCAATGGAAATGTTTCATGTCTAGTCCATTAAAATATGTTTTCTTTCTTTTCTGTCCCTTTTTTCCTTTTAAAAACCACAATGTTCTATTCTGCCATTATTATAAAATTGGCAATTAAAGTTTCTATTCCTTTTGTAACTATTTATTTAGTCTAAAGGGGAGGTCATGTTGTTGTGGAGTATATTATAGCATTTTTATATTGCCCTCTCCTAGATGAAAATGAATTAAATGTAACAAAAACACGTCAAACATGCTTCCAGCAAAAATATTCAGAGAGTAAATCTTCCACAAGACCAAAATCCCTTTTCTACCATTTAAAGATGAGATTCTGGAGCTCCATCAGCATTTAGTTTGTTTTACATGTTTGTATTTTTGCTGGGATGGCACCAGCTTCCCACAACCCTGAACTTTATCAAGTGTTTGTGGTTTGAAAATAATTGAATAAAAAAAAAAAAATGAATGAATGTTTGGTTTGTGCTTCACCTCACCACATTCTATGGTATTAAACTCAGTACAAATTGAATAATCTTGCAGACCAGAAAATAAACAACTTTAACAACAACATCAAATCAAACTAAATTTACAGAACGTCAATAAAATGATGTTAAATGTTGCAAATTCAGGTTTAATAGAAAAGATCTGATACTGAATGTAAACTTACAGCAAACTTTTGAAGCTACTGTTGATGGTCAATGAAAAAAAAACATGTTAACTTATTCACCTTCAGTCATTAATGTCACCACAGAGGAGTTCTGGCTTCCATATTTGTTGGTAGCAGTGCAGAAATACTGGTCAGTACTCTGGAAAAATCCCTTCACATGATGTTCATGTCGATGTCCAACAGGGACAATGTTGCTACTGTGTTTTCTAAACCAGGTATAACTCGCTGCTGGGTTTGCATCACTGCTGCAGATCAGGGTAACATTGCTTCCTGCACCTTCTTCTGTCGATGGCTTTACAGACACAGATGTGTTCTTAGGGCTGTCTAAAAGAAAATTAGAGTCACGAGCTTGTCAGAGAAAACAAACTGCAGACTACTGATTGCTTTTTTCATTAGTAAGAGCCATCACCAGGTTCTGATCCTGATCATGTTCCCGTTTAGTACCTACATTCAACGTGAACTTGCATCACCTTCGAAGTTGCTCCTGGGTGACTTTTTAGAGAACAGCTGTAGTTTCCAGAGTCTGTATAGGCCATGTTTTGTGCATAAAGCTCAGGTCCCTCCTTAATGAACTGTCCATTCCTGAACCAGGTCAATTCAGATGTAAAGTTTGCATCATTGCAGCTGTTGGTGCAAGTTAGTCTCACTGCATCACCTTCCTTCACGACCTCATTTCCATTAGAGTTTGTCAGAGAAATGTTCAGATCTAGAAGAGCAAAGTGCAGATCTTGATTAAAACTACAAATCAAAATTTCTCCATTACATTCTGGTTTGGGAAGACTAGAAAACTTACCAACAATCCGTAGTGTTGGACCATCTTTACCCGTCCATTTGTCACCATTGGTTATAAATCTGAAGGTGTACTGTCCTGCATCATTAGGCTCCACATTAAGTATTTTAAATGAACAGTTGTGTTTTTTATCACCAACATATTGGTGTCTTGAGGTTGTATGGTTTGATTCACTGTCATAAATGAAGACACCAGAATAAATCTGAGACATAGTTCGACCCCACTTTACACTTTGTACTGTGTCTTTGTCAGGATAGCTAAATGAACATGGAATGACGACAGATGATCCGTTCACAGCACAAACATGCTGCTGATGGTAGTCCACATGCCAGCTGCTGAGAACACCTGAAATGATGATTAACCCAAAAATATTTTATTTGATTAAATCAAATTTACTTTGAAAATTGTGTATAAATGTTTTCTTCTACTTACCTATTAAAAAAGGTAGAATGAATGTCAATTTCAGGAATGTGCAATCAGCACACATCTCTTCAACTCTTTTATGGAGTAATGAGAAAGGTTCAAATCAACCTTTTGACAAAGAACTCTGCAGACTTGTGGTAAGCACATAAAAGAAAAAAAAAAAAAAGAGGCGCCCCCTTTTCTTCTATTTTTCTCCACTGTAAATTTTCATTGCTCAGAAAAGAGGTCACACGCTCCACAGAATTAGATTTTGGGTTAAGTTTGAACGCTAGCTCATGAACATATGAAACCAGGGTCTGCTAAATGGTTTCCTCTTCATGTTATCAGTCAGAACTCTGTGGTATCATAGCAGTGACCAACTTTCCGCTAACATTTAGGTACCAGCAGATTACGCTACATTCTGTTTTCCCTGTGGTTGCAGTCTGCGGCACACGTCAAAATCCATCGATGTAGATGGAGACACAAATAAGCTAAAACATAAAGCTATCACCATCATGTTTCACACATGGGATAAAGTATGTGATCCGACATACAACCTTTTCTTAAACATTGTTCATAAAAAGCATAATGTCCTGTCTGGGTCTTGTCTGAACACAGTCATTCTTTTGAACAGCTGTCTGGTTTGTTCACGTGGCCAACACAATGACTGTGGTTTGATGAAGCTCAAACCTTTCAGAGACGGTTTTCTAACTTTCCTCAACCTGATAAGCATCCTATTTTTTTTTTTTTTTCTGAGGTCTTCAGAGAACTAACTTTGACTATACCATGTTTTGTACCACCATTCACTTCCACAAACAGATCAGACTTTGATAAATTTGTGTTCTTAAATTAGATTATTTGCTGGTCCCAGTGGTTAACGCCCCACTGGGATACAAAGTACTGGATCATTTCTTCAATAAATAAACAGCCAATCCTCATATTTTACTCATATTTGTTGTATTTTTTTCACATTTTCTTTTAATCCAAAGAAGAGTACAAGCACACTTAATTTCTTAGTAACAAACCTGCAGTAAGACCAGATCAAGTCTTTAGTAGTCAGTCACATGCTAGCTAGTTGACATAGTCAGGACTCTGTAGATAACCTTGAAGAAAACCCAAAGCTAACAAGTACACAACAATTTCACTGCCTTATGTCAAATACCACATTTGATTTATGTTTTCAGCTTTCACACAACATTGTTGGCCACAACAAACACAACAAAAAATATATATTCTGTATGTGTCTTGAGTGATAAACTGGAAGCAGGTATGAGCTGTTGTCTTGATTCAGTGTCAAATGGCCTCATTGCCTCTGACAGGTAGACAAGGCATTAGAAAAAGGAGAAAAAAAATCCCCTGTACTTTCTCATTGAAGTCTGCTTTTGGTAGCTGCATCCTGTTTGGTAAGCCTAAAATAAATTTTAAAAACATGCACATTTAATTTATCAGCACAGCCCATGAATGATTAATAAAGTCTGACAAATATGGCTGGAAAGAATGAGGCTTTATTTTAACATGCATCCATAAACCTATCAGGTGTGTATTTATTCATTCCTGTTGCTCAGGAACAATAGTTGAATTCTACTTCAGACCATCTCCTAAAAGCTTTTCTCTGCCAAAAACGCTCCACTGATGTCACACAGTAGAAACCCATACTTAGCAGATTATCTTGTAACAGAAGCAATAATGATCAAAATCAAAAGCACAGCAAGGGCAGCAATGACCAGGTTGCCCAACAACCTGTCAGACAAATAAAGTTTCTTAGATGTAATAGAGGACCAGTCTAAGAATAGTTTTGATATATTTATTGTTAATTCATCTTAAAACATTGTAGACAGGTGTAGTACCATTACAAATAAAGCAGCAGCATTTATTGCCACTCATGTGGACTTGTAATAATGTAGTAAAACTATGCAAGTAAACATCTGAATTACCTTTATCCTCCTGTAATTTATTCATTAGAAGCACAGGAGTGAATCAACTGGTCATTTCAGCCCCATCATCACGCTTAAGCTTCACTTTCAAAGTGACAACAGAGGAGTTTTGACTTCCATGTTTGTGGGTGACATTGCATGAATACTGGCCATCATCACCAGGAAGTAGCACAGACTGATGGCCGACATTCCTAATGTGATCATCAGCTATTCTGAACCAGCTGTAATTCTTCACAGGTGAACTTGCATGACTTTAGCAGATCAAATTGATGTTGCTGCAAGGATGCATCTCCACTGACGGTCTGATAATCCGAGATGTGTTAGGGCCAAATAAAAAAAAGCTGTATAATATCTTTCAAGCTTTATTTTTACAATGTGGAAGACACATATCTGGAGATGGGAGATGGGGGGAGGGGACGGGGCAATCTGTAACATTTCACAACCCTTTGCTCTCTGACTGTATGCAGTCAGTATATTAAGTATTTACAGAATTCAACATCAGTTCTTATGACTCTAGAATTGGGTGAGAAAAACATTTCTTAAAAAACACTGTTCCTTTAATAATGAACACACCATTCTTCAACCAGGTGATTGTAGATTGTATCCTCCTGTATCAATATTGTCCAGCTGATGCATTTTCAAAGAACAGTAGTAATGTTTGTCCTCTATATAACTGAACCATCTAAACTTTTTTTTTTTCATTATTTACTGTTGAAAGGCCTGTTTCCGTTCATGTTAAATCACATGCAAAAATATTTTTTCAACTGAATAAAACAGCAAGCAAGCACTTAATCTGTTTTAATCTACATGCACAACTTCCTATCTTATAAGAATAGGCCTTATGTAACGTCGACACGCAGCGTCTCAGGCTATGCAGGGTTTCCATCACTTTCAGGCTTTGAATGTGAAACCTGTATACAGAAGCAAACATGTCATGCATGCACAGAGTAGTCTGCAGCTTTGTTGTGGTCAAAGCAGCAGCAAGAGCTTCAGACGAGATTTTTTTCTTCAACATAATCAGACTGGTGTCAACCAAGTGTTACTAGAAGTGTTTAACCACTGTGTTTTCCTTCATCAGGGACAAAACAATTTTACATCTTCCATTCAGCTTTAACATTGTTGTCCCATCTCAAATGTTGAGTGTGATGGCAGCCCAAAAGAAAGACAAGATGCATCCAAATACACACAATTTCACTTCAAGGAAAAGACAGGAACATTTCAGATGCGAAAACACAGTTCTTTCATGGTAAAAGTTTGATATTTCTTTTTATAACAGACAGAAGTGTCTCACTCCACTTCCATTTTACAACTTATTTCATATGGGACATTTTAACTTTTCAACTCATTCACTGTATTTAGCCTTTCGTCAAACTTTTAAGTTTCTTTTCATGCTCTTTGTCGACATGTTTTGTAAAATGATTGATCTGTGGCAGCTTTCTCTTGTTTTGCGGAATCAAGTTCAGCATCTTCTTGTTTATGCTGGTTAGTTTTCAGTTTAGTTGCACCAGTCAGAAGCTCATGCAACCCCTTCCGGCAGCAAAGACATGATTTCTTTAGTGTGTGAATCATCGGTCACTCCAGGACCATTTCTATTGACGAAACAATGATGGTGGTCACGGGACCCTATAAAAGACTCTGGACACAAGAAAAGGATCACTCGGCGGCGTCTACGAGGAGGTGCACACTGCTTCAGCCCCCTTCAACATGGAGATGCTTTCTAAACTTGCGTTCCCTGCCGCTGTGATCTTTGTGCTGATCGCTTGCAGTCCGACAGAGGCATGGTACAAGCAGGCATCTGGTCCGAGCTACTACTCGGTGGGCAGAGCGTCCGGCTTGCTGTCCGGTATCCGCAGGTCGCCCAACGTGAGGCGGGATGAAGCTCCATCAGACAGCGGGGAGTCTGCGACCAACAGCGTGCTGTCCGACTTCATGTCCCATTATTCCATCTTGAAGACGATGGTCAGTTTTTTTTAAAATTGATTTTATACTAAAATTACGTACTTGCCGAGCTACAATAATTTTTGATAATGGTCATAAGACCAACTGCACAGTTTTGGATGTGTCCATTATCTCGCACACTTTGCTGCATCACATGGATGCAGCAAACTACTATTACTATTTTTTATAAAACACTTTCAAGGATAAAAACTAAAGTTTTATTATAAGGCTACATTTAAATGTCCTTATTTTTGTAACGATAGGGTTTTTAATCTTTAATATGCAAAACCGTTTTTTTTTTCCCCCCAAGGAAGCTGTTTTGATCAAGCTTAAGTAAAATATTTCATAACAGCCAAGTCAGTACACAATGTAGAATTCACTGCTGTGATATTTTACTATTCTTTTCCAACACATTGAATCATGGTATTTTCTCCCATGTACACTATTCGGTTAATGATCCTTAAATTCAAGTTCATACACTGCCATAATTTGTCTTTATCTGTCTAAATAGCCCATTTGTGTCAAAGATGTAACACCAAACCTGCAGAGCTGCGAATTCTTCCAGGAAATCAAGGGATCCCTGAAGTGCAAAGCGGATGTCTTCCTCTCTTTTGACTCCTCAGACTGTGCCGGAACCTGAACAATAAAGCCAACAGCTGAGCTGGATGATGAAGCCTACTTCTCCAAGGAGTAACATTAAGAAGAGAAAAAAAACTGAATGTTAAGCACAGACAGTCCTCTTGATAGAAAACGTTTCTTTTTCCATGCATCGTGTCTCAACTCCTGATTTTATGATGAAACTTGTCAAGTCATTTAAAAGTAAATGAAATGTATTGCTGTACATATTTAAACTGAGTTTTCATGAATAAATTAATACTGCAACTCTTGTTGAAATTGCAACATGCAAACATCTTTATTGAGTTTTCATTCTTCAGTAACAAAAAAATAAATATTAAAAAAGTGTTTAAACACTGAAGGCACAAGTTACTTATTAAGAATTAAACAAAACTAATAGCAAAACAGTGTTGATACATCATCTGCAAGCATTTAATAAAATATTTTGAAAAAAAGGGGGGGGGCGGTTATCCACAGCTTGCACGTCTGTGACGTATAATTAAGTCACTTTAATAAAAATGCGAACCCACACAAAAACTTAAAATAACAGCAATAAAAGTACTTGAAAAACAAATGTCGAGGTGTAGAGGAGGCCTACAACAGCTGGACAGCTGCTAGGTTCTCCTTGATAATCTGATCAATGGTCATCTGAAAGACCACCTGTATATTTGCAGTCTCTGTGGCAGTGGTGAAGTGGTGGAACACAGGCTTGCTGGTTCGGCTGTTACAAGCTGAGAACATAGCAGTGATGCAGTGAGCTGCAGCATCCACATCTCCATCTGCTCCTGGATCAGGATTAGGAACCAAGAAAGCCAAAGTTTGGAATATTGTGAACACCTCCTCAAATTGATAAAACATTGATTTTGTATCCTAAATCCCCAAATAAAAAGTCATAACACCACAACAGTTTTATTTACAGCGAGTATGATCCTGCCAGACAAAAATATGAACAGAAGGATGTAAATCTCTAACCAGATGAAATTTTTATTACCAACCAACTAGGGAAGATACTAATGTCCATTCAGAAAAACTAAAACGTGATATAGTTTGACATAAAATAAAATCCAAGGACCTCGTATCTCCACACACTGGGCTAAAAGAGAATCAGCAATGATGGAAGAACCAGTTTACTATACTATGATAACGGCAATGTAAATTAATGTAAACTGATTCATGATCTGTAAAATATTCCAAACATACATTTTTCCGGTTTTATGTTTAAGAACTCATTTAGAGAGAGAAAAAAAAAACTAAGATGACTCTCCACTGTACCTTCATAGCAAGAAATGTATGATCTGACGTGCCTCCCAGAGTGTATGATCTTTTCACGGAAAAGGTCAGTTTTGTTCATGAACAGAATCTGCAAGAGATTTAATAAAATAAACAATATTCAAAAAGACCCCATGCTGCTGCCCATCTGTGCTACTACTAAAACCAGGATTCAACACATTGTTGTAGAAACAAACTACTTGTGAGTTACTTTTATTTGCATCTAGTTTCTCTTTGTAATATCAATTATCTTTATACAACTTGTCAGCTATGAATCAGCACCAAAGCCTTTGCAATTAAAATAAAGTATCTCTCACACTCAGTTTACAAAGTATCCTAGTCTGTTGAAAATGTTCAGCAAGTTGTAGTGTAGCCCCACATTATAAGCTATAAAAATGAAAATATCATGTACATATTTATCTATATATCCGCTGTAATGTATTAGAAAAAGCCTGTAGCACTTCATGCAAGGATCTGCATCCAACTGGACAGTCCACTAGCATCTTCCTACGATGTCCTCTACTGTTTGATTTTGTGCTTGTGTTGTTCTCATATGTAAGTCGCTTGGATAAAAGAGTCTGCTAAATGACTGTAGAATAGAATAGAATAGAATACTCCCTAAAGACCAAACATAAACACAACTTGGATGTGGAGTTTGCATTGTTGCCATTAGTTAAAGGTATTTTTAGAATACATTGCATTTTTAAAATACCTTCCAGTAACCCAGTTTGACAATAAGACACTGAAATTAAGATCTATTTAAACAGGAGGTGAAATATCAAGTCATCAACTGCCAAAATGCAGTTCTGCCATTTCCAGCAACCTCTACAGACTCCACAGTCTCTTCATTCACTGCAGAGACAAACAAAACATTTAAATCAAGTAGACAGAAATTATTAAACTAGTTAACAAATCAGTCAGTCAACAGGCCAAAACATTCTGCGTCAGCCAAGTCTCACAAACTAATCCTGATGGCTGACAGCCAACTAGCTTAACCAAAATTACCTGCTACAATAATCACTCTGCCATTTGCTGCTTGCATGGCAAGTATGGTATGACAGCAAAATCCCCCCATATATTTAAATTCCAATAGACATAGCAAACAGTCAGATAAACTCTTAATGCCTCGTAGGAAACCAGCATCAGACACTTAATCAGTTACTGCAGATGACACATACCAACGTGGTTTTCTGGAAGGCTGTGTTCGAGCAGATTGATGAGAACAGTTTGAGGCTTTCCTGAAGCCGATTCTGATGAGAAAAAACAGAAATATTAATGGAAAAGTGGAAGAATAAAAATCTAAAAAGGAATGTCTCCGAGGAAAAAGGGAAAAAGAGGGCTATTTTTTTGTGATCACAATTACTGTAATCTTAAATGATGTACCACTGTGGGATCTTCCAGAAGTGTCATATCATAGCTGCTGAGGTCAACGACAAATAGTACAGCATGAACACAATCAAAGCAGCCCAGCCACTTCCTCCGCTCACTTCGCTGTCCTCCAACATCATACAACCTGGTCAAGGGCAAGAGAAAAAACATGGGGAAAAAAACACAACACTCATTTAAAGACTGGATGCAAATAAACTTATTACAAGAATAAGAGAAGATAGGATGGATCAACATTGTTTCTTTAAATTTTTTTCTTTAGTCTATCTTTAAAGACCTGCTGCTGCCCCCCCCCCACGATGTTACCAGTCAAACATTTAATCTATAAAAATACAAAAATATATATCTTTTCAAATCAAATGCATGAGATTTAAATATCCAATGCAAGTTAAGTTTTCACTCCGTCAATGTGTCATTAAATTTTCAAAACATACTGGGGAACATCTTACCACAATCTGTAGGAACTCCTGAAACTTCTGTTAAATTTCTCAATCTTGTTGAAATGGAAATGTCCTTGAAAGTGCATACCAAGTTGCAAGAAAAAAAATTCCCACCATTTCAAATATTGGGACAGATTATTTCACCTCTGATCAAGCAGCACAAGGGAAGGCGAAGGTCTCAGTGACACAGGTAATGAGTTTCCATTTGGACCAAAGAGTCTCCAGGTGCAAGATTACAGTAGTTGTGTGTCATTGCCAATGAGGCACTTATCCTCTGGGTCAAGAGTCAGTTTTAGAAAGCTGAGGGCAATAAGTGTTAACTAAACTGACAGCTGCAGTTTATATTGTGGAGACAGAAAAATTATAGTGGCTTCTATAACCGGGTAAAGTTAAGCTATAATCTTGAGCTTTCATTTCAATTCACACAAAGAAGATAGTGTATATTATTAACAATAAAATTAACAATAATAAAAACAATATTAATATATCCACAAAGTAATAGGGTAACTCACCTGAGAAAAGTCCGAAACAGCCCACCCAGTTACCAGCCCCATGCCAACACCCTGGTGTATATTTCAAGGTAATATCACAATCCATGTCCATCATCAGGAAAGATGCCACATCATGTAGAGTCCACACACTCTTTGACACCATTAATAATTTAGTTCTGTTGCTGAGATGAAAGATGGGACCAGTTTTCTACCTACTTTTGAAACATTCTCATTAATTTAAATGAAAGAAAAGTTATATTTTTATAAAGCATAAAGAGCCAGTCTGACAGGCTACATTCAGAACATGGGCTAAATACTTACCAACTATAGAGTTAGTTGTTATTCCTTCAAAATAATTTTGAAGTTTTAGAAAGAAAAATGGAAATATCTGGTGATCAAAGTGTTTCAGAAAAGTGGGGTTTGTAGCGGTGTAATAATACATTTCTAAAGTCAGGCTTGGTACAGTCTGTTTGATTGCATGACATTGAACACCATCACTGTGCAGCAAAGTAAGCAGGGACCACCAAAATGGTCTCTGAAAACAGTTTCAAAGATTCTGATGTTTTTCCCACATTTGTGGTATGTTCCTGCATTAAACAGGCAGCGAGAATATCAATATTTCATGTCTGATTCATCCCCAGGAAGTTTCCTCCCTCTGCTCAGGGGTGTTCGGCTTCGTTAGAGACCCCTGGGGGAGTTGATAGAGGGGCCAAGTCTCCAAAGCTTCAACAACTTGATCTGATCTTAGACAGAACCATGTTACGTCTGAATATATAGCAGGTTATTTACTCATTATTTACACATATTCTTTTTTTTTTTTTTCCACCTTTTCAGTAACAGTAAAATTCCAATAAAAAATGAAGTTATTTTGTGCTTCAAAAACATCCTGTTCTTTTAGGTTAAAATGCTGAAGTTAATGGTGATATGGAAATTTAGACACATGTTACGATCCCCCTGTTTGCATGCATTAATGCATGATGCATCAGTGCATGGTGCCTTTGTTGCATTTTATATCATGTCCTCACCTCTCAATCTACTGCCGAATGAAAAAAAACTTCAAGGAAAAAAAAAAAAATTCTAAACTGAAGTAATCTTGGGAAAAAAAAAAAACCCTAAGAAATTATATCTGAAATAATATGATGAAGCATTTTCGGAAAAGTATCTGAAATTTGCTTTGCATCGTGTTAGCACATTTGAACCTCAATACTAAATCTTCCTCACAAGCTCAGCTAATTCACAAATACGACAACATAAAACATGATTATTATGTGCCATCATGAGTGTAATGGTTTAACTGCACCAGTCATGGTTTTACTGTTGGTCTCTATTGATAAATATTATAAGATTTCCTATTTAGTGGTGCGATCAAAATATAATTTTCAGATATAACATCTATTATATGATAAAGATCTCTACGTGACTAACAACATTAGGTCTTGTTTTTTCATGTAAATGTTAAAGCAGAAATAGTTCAACAGCCCTGTAAAGTCCAGGAGGATGAAATATTGTTGTAATATAAACTCTGTATGGTACGGAAGTCATCCTGAGTGTGTACATTTACATAACGGTTGTCATTTACTCTTGGTCGCCCGGTGTGCACCACTGAAGCCAGTTAACATCCAGCACTGTTTGGGACTGAAGCTACAAGGCAGTGTAGAGCAACATTCATTAATCCTCACCTAAAGATCTTTTCATCAACTTGAAACTGCGTCTCAATGATTCCACCAGTCCTCACTCTGACTCTCAGAACATCCGTTTCCGTAGGAATGTAGTTGGGACCAATGATTCGAACCATGTTCTCAAAGAAACTGCGAAAGGACCAAGATGAGAAGAGAACTCATGAGCTAACAATAAATCTGATCAGTTTCCACATCATATCTGCTCTGAACATCTTTTCAGACTCAAAGAAAAGTTGGACTTTATCATTTTTAGTTTTGCAACTCCTCACTTTGAGTGTCAATTGTCGGTAGCACTGGATGAACAGAAGTCAGTTAAATTAATTCTACACAATGTGCAAAATGAAATCTTGACAGCACCTTAATAAATTCACAAGGCACATGTGAAGGTGAAAATATCTGCCAGGTTAAAAAATCTCCACATTGTTGTTGGGCAAGTTTACATTTTTTATTTGTAGTGTTAAGTTACAAATGCCAAATTTCAAAGACATAAGTTTCTCCATTAGAACAGTCTAGATCCTGATTGTCTCCAACAGGAAATATCTGAACTTTTGAAGTCTAACATGGAATCGCAAGAACTGGAAATGGTGGGAGAGTGACGAGTCACTGATTGTTGCCAGTTAAAAAGGACACTATGTGGTGCTACACGGTGGTGTGCTGGTTAGCACTGGTGCTTTACAGCAAGGAGGTACTTTGATTAATTTTGTATCAATCAAGCTTTAATCTAAAACAGTTAAATCTGGTGTATCTTGGTGAACCCAGTTGTACAGTTTATCACACTGATTAATAATGAGGAATAAAACAGGAATGTGCTTTCATCCATCTGTTATTAACTCACTCATTTAGCCGATAGTATCTTTTTTTTTTCCCTCTATTATTTCAAGGCAACTCTACCTGCCAATTTACCAGTTTTACCCCTTGACGGAAGGATTTCAAGTTAGTAAAGCTCAAGTTGCTCAGAAGATTTAAAAAAACAAAACACTTCACATCAATAGATAACTTCCACTAACCACCAGTGCCGTTTTAGCAGCATTAACAGCTCAGTTCAAGCCCACACTACTATCAGAGAAGTCATTTTACACATTCGGGTGCCTGGGGAAGTTAAGTGTGTCACGACACAGTCTAATCCAACATTTCTGCAGGGAGAAATCAATGCAGGGTCCAGCAGACTGAGAACACTGGAAGAAAGCTGGGTGAGGTCTCATACAACCCCTAGCCCCCGACTTTATCGAGTTCCGATAATGAAGCTGTCACACCTCCGTCTTTCTCAGTCTGAGCACCTGGAGTAGATTTTATCTTGACACACTGCCTCCCTGCTGCCTCAGAGATAAGAACTTCCATTCAGTCCACTAACTCCACATTCGGAAAAAGTAAAAATAAGCAAATAAAAATTGGTCTCACTCAAGGCCCCAACAACCACAACATTAACCAGCACCTCCAGAAGCTAACAAATGTCAAGAAGCATTTTGATATGATCAGGAACGATGGTTTAGTTTAAGCCAGTTTAATTAAAAAGGTTTTGACAAATCATTTTAAAGGAAATCTACCTGGTAGACGCTGCCTAATAGTTACACAATTATATTTTACTGATAATTGTCATGGGTTACATTTTTAATTATCATACTTTTTTTTTCCATTTAAACCAAAAATAGTTGAGGAATGCTCATACCACTTGATTTAAGATGTATTGATTGTGCTGCATTGTAAAAAAAAAAAAAAAAACAAACATGCTAAAAAAAGGTTTCAGGGACATGATTTCCCATGTGTAAATACAATTTAAGGCAATCCAATATATTTGCACCACCATAATGTTCACTTTTATGACAACAATAATAATTCTTAATTATTTAGTTGTGAAACAGGTGCTCGACCCACTCGGACATGATGTACCTTCTTTCAACGCTCACTCAAGATGTGATGCTCTGAATAATTTTTATTTTTTTTTCCCCATCAAGCAAATAAAAAGCTGAAGATTTAACTTTGAGAAAATGTTTTTTTTTCCCCCTGTTAGAGAACAGTGGTGTGCAGATATTGGTCTGACTTGTCACAGAATAGCTACAATGAGCAGAACAAAGATTTGCCAAATGCGTGAAGTTTGAGGTGAAAAACTTAAAACTATAAATAAGCACAACTGCATTGATTTCGCACTGGTGAAGTGCTGTAACAAAATTCAAAAAGCAAAGCTAAGAATTTTTGAAAACACGTAACTGTTTGAAGAAGTTCAACACAAAAATAAAAGTACATTGTCAAAAGTAAACGTGTCCTCTGCAGAGAAAAAAATAAGACTGAAGAAGAGAAGAATGAGAATGGCTTTACTAACAGTGTAAAGAAACAAACTACAACATTGTCCATCTTCACTCTCCGTCAATCGTTACATAGTGACAACAAATACATAAAATAACTTCATAGGCAATGTGCTTCAACCAAGAAATAAAGTTTTGCAGATAGTGATGAACCCCCCAACCTCCAACCACCACCACCAAAGAAAAAAAACAAAAAATAAACATACAAGCTTTTTTTTTTTTTACTCTTTATTAATTTACAGTAAAAACTATTCTTCCTCAACCAGGTGTGGCATAACATAGTTGCATTCTGAAAAGCAGCCCCACAGACGTGTATCTTCTGTGTCCACAGCAAAATACATTCTTCACCAGACAACACTGTTTTGCATAAGAGCAAAATAATAATGTAATTTATGAAAATTAATTATGCTCTTCAGCAGATGATGCTGCACAGAGATACTCAAAATACTCAGCAACCTATGCAGAGTTGTGAGGTAGGATTTTATGACATTGTGCAGGCCGCTCTCTTTAACAACTGTTAAAAGGGCACAATTACCACATGTAGCTGAAGGACAGCAGCTGGAAACAAATGTTGGAGCCCAACAAATATATAAATGCCCCACATATGAATGAAGGAGAAAAAAAAAACCACACTAATCTAATTCTAATGCCATCCATGTTACAATTTATGCACATATTTTACAAAGAACTGCTTAGTTTATAAAAAAAACGCTGTTAAATAACAGACTCCACAAAATGTTTATGTTTAGTCTCCTCAAGCTACAACCTCGGATACACGCTGCCGTATTGCTTCTTATACATTAAAACTTACTCATTAAATCGTGCTTGTTTTATCCATTTCATCCTTATTTACAAACTGCACCACTTTTTTCCATTTAATGTGATCCCCATTAAGCCTTCCATTCCACAAATGTAACACAAACCATTTCCTGTAGATGAGTTATTCTCAGCATTCCCTTTACTGTTGCTCTGTATTGACATGATGTGACAACACACTTCTAACTGGGCAATTTCCCTTGACATTTCCACTGTCAGTCATAATTGGAGGGCGTTGTGCAACGTAAATCACTTAAGGTCAGTGTACTCACTAGAGTGCAGAGTCGTTCAGCCCAAACTCGTAACCTCTGGCTGCGGCCATTCTCACTCCGTGATCGGCCAAAAGAGCACAGAAGGCATGAGCCACAAAAGGAAGCAGCTCCTGGTCCTCTCCAACACACTGGCTGCAGGATAGAATGGAGCGGGCATGCACCTGATTGGGACAATTTAAACAACATTACACTGTTTAGCCATATAGAGATAAACTGCAATGCAATTATGGAATTTTTCTCCGAAATTTCTTTACACAAATAATCTATTATAGGACTGTACAACTTGCAAATTATTTTTTATTTTTCTAAATGTCTTGGCTCCCATTAATTCCTTATCTGCAGCCAGATGTTTCATATGAATGAGATTCCCCCTTGATATTAGAAATATCCAATATCCAGTTGGATTTCAGTTAGAAAGAATTGGCTAACTTTAGACATAAACTGTATCTAAAAATCAGCATGATCACCTCCAAAATTGGTCTTGCTAGCCTAGTCACAGCAGTCTGCATTCATTCAAGGATATTAAACAGGACTGCTGGGTAAAACTAAAAAATCCATCAGTCACCCATGCTGATGCTGTGTCAAACAGCTTAAGAGTGACATCTAGTGTAAGAAAGCAAAGGTGCAATGAAAGTGCATCAAAGAAAGACAACCAGTGCTTCTTAGCCCACCTTGTTCTTCTTGTTTGCAAGATTTATTCGCAGCATTCCCATTCCCTGTAGAACGATCTTCATAGAGGTCAGGAGGTTGTCTAATACTGCAGGCTGGGAACAGCATAATACTTATTCAATTTGTTGTTATGCTTCTACTGAAAATTGCCCTCTTAGCTATATCTAAAGCAAGAAATAACTGAAAAGGTTGTTTGACAGTTTTGTTTTTCCAGTACCTTGAAACTAATGAGCTCCTGTTTGGAGAAACCCCGGCTGTAGATGATCTTTATCTGTTTGATGACGGTACTCTTTCCACTCTCCGCAGCTCCTACAAAGCAGATTCATTATTTCTACTGAAAAATGTCAATTAAACTAATCCACATAAAACTTACCAAGCATGAGGATTTTGACCACATTCTTCTCAGCTTTGGCTTTTTCACAAATGTCTTGCTCGATTTTAGAGCTCTGCAGTTTTGCTTTTTTACCTTCCTCTGTGATGTCCTGCTGTAGGCACATTCCCAAGCAAATCTAGGGGAAACATTTTTATTTTGTTCTGGTGAGATCAGCCAAAGCTCGTTATTCCAACACTGGTCATTATCTCATATTTAAAGAGAAAATTACTAAGGCAATGGCAAAGTATGCATTTACTGAATTACTCAGAAAAAAACTCATTTTAAGATATGAGGTCAAAGTGCCTAAATATTCTTTGCTCCCACACTTTAAGTCGTATATGTGAAGTCAAAATAAATGTATCGAGCAAAGAGGAACTATTTTTACCTGCAGGGGCTGTGGCAGAATACTTAAACAACAAAACATGTCTACTGCTGTTCCTCGCGCCCCTGAGTCGTTTTCCCGCTAAAAACTTTTTTATTTGTTTGTTTGTTTTCTTTTTGTTTTGTTTGTTTTTCTAATCTTCCATTTGGCGAAATACTGCGTTATTTAGCACAATTGGGGGCACGTGTGTAAAGTGGAGCTATTCACCGGAAGTCGCAAATTAAATCGCCTTAAAATGCACTTCCGGTATCCCTGACCACCTTTTCTTACGTTATGAATATTATATTATGAAAGACGATAAACACTCAGCAGAAAAAAAAAAACATTATTGCTGGTTTAAAGCGTTTGACGTATTCATAGTTTTGGTTATGACCTGCAAAAACATGTGTTCACTGTTAACAGAGCAAGAACATGAGTGATAAGCGAAGCATAAATATTGTATCTGAAATATTTCTCACGTCAAATTTTGCATTTCTTGCTTGCTTCAAGCAAATCAGGTTTTTACTGTTTCCTAACTGTGTGTTGGACATCTTTTATATGTTTCAGCTTTACCCTATGCCTGAGTGTAGAAGCTGTGTACTCTTATGGAAGTCAGTATTAATGCAATGTTTAAGCATCCTTTATCAGCTAACAGAGCTTTCCTGCCTGTTAATCACTGTAAGAATGAGTGGCCTGACATTTTCCGAACTCTGACTCATGCTGCTAAATTCAGAGCAGCTCATCTCTTCTCATCAAAGGTCACTTATGTGTCCAAAACATGGCTTCCACCTGAACAAGACTTCTCTACCATATTGCTTTGCATTTAACCTTATTGTGCAATATCTAAATAAATGGAAAAAGACAATCTTCACACACATTTTTTGTAGAAGTAAAAGCCAAACGTGAAGCAGCCTTTTAAACTGTATTATGATTATTATTATTATTATCATCATTTGCAATAATATACTGTGATCAAATCAGATTCTATTGTAAATGTCAATAACATGGAGATCATAGCCAACATTCAATACATTCCAACTCAACATATAGACATAACATACTTTAAAATATGGGACCATCTATACAGCAGTTAATGCAAAAGAGGTGAGTAAAATATACATCTACAAAAAATATATTATTTAATTCCATTTGATATAGAAACAAATGTTAAATCATTCGGGACTCAAGTGACAGAATTAAGTCTACTTCATGTTCAAGTCAGAAACACTTTGCATTTGTCACATTTCTCTTCTTATGCTACAAAAGCTAAAGGTTAAAACTGTAGTTTTCTCTATACTATCTTTACTCAAAGGAGTGTTTGGTCTCAGAAAAAATTGCATTCAAAATGCCAGACCTTCAGGTCTTGGTAGTGTGCAATTTGGAGAAAATAAAAAGACATATTAAAACAGAACAGTTCTGATGATTTCAGACCAGTCAGTGCAAAGTGGAGCAGTGTATGTACAGTACATGAGGACCAGAATGAGTCATAATTTAACAATGTCTTACTAACTTGCATCAGAAGAGAGAAGCAGGGAAAAATCTCTCCTGGTATCTTAGTGGTTTCAGCTATCTGCAGAGAGCCGGCAGTAGTATTATAATACATACATACATAACATACATACATACAGTATACAGTATATATACACAGACTGATTAGTTGTGGGGCAAAGCTCATTGCTGGGCAGAAAGCATCAACAACCCCATAGAAATGATATATCAAATCACTTTCTTGTTTTGTAATTAAATGCCCAGACTAACATTTCAAGCTTTCACACCTCTTGTGCTCAGAAATTGTAATAAAATTCAATCTTTTTGTGAAGGCAAAAAACATACTTCAGAAATTTGTAAATATCCAAAGACATAAAACAAACAGTTCAAGATGCAGTGACATCTTCCTGTTTCAGACTTATCTCATTACAACCACAAGTATCACACCTAATAATCCCACAGCAGACCACCTGGCATGAACAAAATGCTGCTGTTATTAGTCAGGGCCATGTGCAGAAAGTGCCAAAACACTTACAAATAAGTTCATTTAACTGTACAGGAGGTTGTGTGAATTGAGCTTGTTGGCGTTAAGTTTACGCCACAGTTGGTGACGCCTACAGCACAGCTTGGGCTCTTTCTTTAGTTTTATCTTCCTCTTGCCGCTTCATGGCCTGGATCACAGCGATCTCTTTGGCCTCCTTTTTCTGGTTCCTTGCCTCAAATAGCAACCTGAATAAAATGAACGGGTAAACAATAAAAAAAAAAGGTGAATTCCTAAACCTTTTTATATTACTAATTGTTACCATAATTCCAAATTTTATCCTATAAATGCAAGAGATATATTATAAATTGAGATGTCTGCACCTGTTTTTGATTATCCGTTGCACAATAGCATCGGTGGTGAGGCTGTTCCCACTGTCAACCATACGCAGGATTGCTTTTCTCCTCGGCTCCTGGTATGAAACAACAATGGCCAAAGAAATGAATACTGCGGACTCCTGAAGTGTTTCCTAAATATGGCTAATTGTTTTCTTACAGCATATGGGTCAGATCCGTCCTTGTCGGGATATATTTCCGTCTTCCCATGACAAACAAGATCCACCTAAAGATGCAGGGTCAGTAATGAGTAGATAGATTTCTGATTTCCTTTTTACTGAGAAGTTATTGTCTTGGGTTTACCTTTAAATGGTCCAGCAAGTCTTTTGTGACTGCAAAGGGTGCACCAATCACAACTTCTGACACATACTGTAAAAAATAAACATATAATGTTCAGCAATCCAGACACACATATGACGCAGATGACTGTGATGATGGGCAAATCCCAATAAGGAGAGCATACTCGACAAGCCAGGACGCTGAGCGTTCTCTCGTGGATGTTCATGATGGGGTAGTTTTTCCCTTTGTAACGATTCACTTCCTGAAAAAATATGTATGTTATGTAGAAAACGCCAAAAAACCTCACCAGAGAGCGAATGAATGTATCACACACAGATTTGAAAACATCACAAAAAAAGTCCCACCTGGTCGAAGTGCAACCCCACTATTATGTATGGCTTTTCTGCAAGCTTGTGCACTGCTTCCAGGAAGTCCACATGGCCAATGTCTGAGCGCAGAATAATCAAGGATGACAGTGTATTTAATAAAAAACTGTTGTAGCAACATCTCCCAGGATTATAATCCGGGATTGTACGTCACTGTTCAGTAACCCTGAGGTATAAGAAAAATTAAACGCAACCCAAAACATGACTTGTTTTCTAACTGCTCCACAGCTGCATATTGATAGTTGTTCGGCTGTGGTTGAAATTAATGCACCAGCTGCACCAGCAACAACCAGTAATGTGGAGAAGTCATTCAGAAGTAATGTTTCCAACATAGACTGAAAAGGAGACTGTAGAGGAGGAAGAGGATTGTCACCCAACTCTCAGGCATCAGACTGGTATTGAGCCCAAACTTGGCACTGTTTTTTTCCCCACTATCCTTTTCCTCCCTTTTACTTTGCCTTCAGTATTTATTCAAAGTACTTGGTTGCCAGAATAAAGTACTTTGTTAAGCTTGGGGTAAAAATCACATTTAGGTACTAAAATACATGTTAAAATGCAAGTAAATGTTACTGCAGGGAACTTTTTCCATGTTGTTGTGGCGAAGCGTCACTCCTGTTGTCTTTCCATCTTATTCAGACAACACATCAGAATGAGACAAGATGGGGGCGAGGACAAGTTGACAAAACTTGCACATTCTGTCCCATAATGAGTGTTGTGTAAAATGTACTTTCTTCTCTGTTGTATGTTTTATTAATAAAGTTTGTGTTGTCCCAAAGATTGTACTTTTGGTTTTGTGATGCTTTACTCCATGTTGTGTTTCTTCTGTTTTTTAGTAAATCTAAGAGATGTTTTGTACTATGAGATTATATTTACAAAAAAATTATGTTGCCTTTGTGTTTATTTTTATGTGTGTTTTTCCACACATACTTTTCTGTTTATGCAATGCTGTTATGGTTTGCACCTCACGATTGCAGAACCCTACACACACTGATGCTGCTTTAAACAGTAGAAATCTCAGCAATAGAATAAGCAACAAATGGTAAGACTCAGAGAGTTATCCAGATCACCACCTGGGTCCAGGAATTCCTACAAGTATTCTTCACTATGGGGATATTGGGATAGTTTTGTCATTAGAGTTTCTACTTCAAAAAACCCACATTCACTGGCACAAAAAAAAAATGACAGAGGCTTAACAGAGGTCTGCACACTCTGCTTCTAGTTTTACAATTTTATTCTCTGCTGGATAGAATTTTTGATTAGAAAGTGGAAAAACTAGATTTTTTCATAAATCTATAATATTTAAACTGTAAAAGGATACGAAAGAGGTCAAAAGCTCCCGCAACATAGATGATGGTGTCTCCTGGTTGAGGTTCCTGACCCGAGGCGAACTGAATAATCTTCTGAGATGTCTGCAGGAACTGAGACACTCCCGTCCAAGGACTGTGGCCCTTCTGAGGAGGTAAATCCCACAACCAAGGAATACACAAAATGAGTCCAAATTGAAAGAAGAGTAAAGTTACTGCATCATCACAGTCTAGAGTGAATCCTTGTGTTACATCACTGCCACCAAGTGGTGTGTGCCTTCACGTCACATTTTGGTAAAAGGAAGACTAAAAGCTTATTCAGCCCGCGCCAAATTAACAGCATTGCTCTTCCAGACTTGTTGAAATGTGAAGAGACTCTTAGTTGCTTGCAAGTTAAGGCTTGTTGGTGCTGACATTCTTTCCACATCCAGAAACAGAAGTGGCATTCACCGTTTACTGGCAAAGCCTTCTGAGTGATTACTAAAGCCAGAAAAAAGGTTTTGATTTAATAATGGCAGACCTCTTTTTTTTTTTTGCTAAAATGACCAAAAATCTAAAGAAGATAAAGTAAAAGCCGAGAGGTTTGTTCCAGACAACACTGGCAAGCCTGCCAGAAAGCCTGAGAGTGAGATTTCGTGCTTTTACCTTTCCAAAGTTGTCTGTGTGCTGCTGATAGTCTGAACTGTCCTGAGAGGAAATGAGGAGGAAAATCAGTTTTGTTTTCTGAGATGAAGCCGTTTGTAGAGAATGTGCCGACACTCACAATGTTGCTGTGGTGTGCTTTGGTCATCAGGAGCATTCGCCCAACCAGGTCTGTGGTTGAAACTCCCTGTGTCCTCTTACACTCTCTGCAACAACATGCTGAACTTTAACACACACAACATGTAACCCTCCCAATCACCACCACCTTGTGGGTATTTGAAAGGGAAAGCTCACCTGTAGCGTCCTGACTTCTTCACCTCTTCATAAGTATCTTTTCCATCCACTGTTAGTGTAATATCATCTGAAATGACGGAGCATGCTCAGTAATCTCAGATTAACCAATCAGAATTATTTACAGCTTTGAATGTATCTGTGTGTAAATGAGGCAACGTAATGGTACCTTACCTCCATGCACACAGAAGTCACAGTTATACTTGTCTAACGTCTCGAGAGTGGTAACGTAAGGAGCGCCTTCCACGACTTCATCGACCCATTTTATGGCACGTACCATCTTGTACCTCTCTGCCTGAGTGAAGACAGGTGGACCCTTGTGCTTTGCAATTTCACCTTTAAATAAGGATGAAAAAAATTAGATTAAAATAACGCAGAGGGTTTTCACTATGACATTTTACTGCCACTTCTGCAGATAGAGAGGTTGCAGACATATCAGCTGACCCTGACTCTGAAGGCTTTTCACATTGTCAGGATTCCTGAATGCATAACAGAAAGGTGAGACATCTACATTCTTTCATGTTGGATAAAAACTTATAGACTCCAGCTTTAGTGGTTACATTGAAGGTGATCAGATAAAATGCAAGTTTTTACATGTCCAAAAGAAATCTATCCATTTTTACTTTTTAACATTGTACAAAGTGCTCCTGTTAAAAAAAAAAAAAAATCATGGTGTTTTTTTACATACATTCAAAGCCAGCAGAAATAGACCCACAACATGTCCTTGGTTCAATATTTGAGTTTCTCATGTTCTTTCAAGTTAAACAGCGCGTACTTCTCTTGCAATCTCAATTACTGAGAGGTTGAGAGAGTTGATTTATAGCTCCCCGAGAACTATTTGTTTACTTTGTCTGCCCTTTCCTCCTCCAAGTGCCACGAGTTAGTGGATGGAAGTGATAAAAGGGCTGAATGGAAGCAAAACTGCAAAATTACAGAATGGTGATTCAGAAAACTGAACATATTATTGGAAGAATACATAGCCTGAGTGGAATATAAATGATCATTTTTTGGCATCAGTTTGGGCACAGTTAATGTTTATATGAAGTGAAACCAAACTTTGTGTCCTCAGCTCATAGAATTCCCAGTTTCACAAAAAAAGGAACACTTTTTAATTTCAGGGGAAGAAAATCTGGCTGCACGGTGGCACAGTGGTTAGCACTGTGGCCTCACAGCTAGAAGGTCACTGGTTTGATCCTTGGCTGGAGAGGGGTTTGGTCAGTGGCCTTTCTGTGTGGAGTTTGCATGTTCTCCCCGTGTCTGCGTGGGTTCTCTCCGGGTACTCTGGCTTCCTCCCACCATCCAAAGACATGCATGTTAGGTTAATTGGTTACTCTAAATTGCCCCTAGGAGTGAGTGTGAGCGTGAGTGGTTGTTTGTCTCTCTGTGTGGCCCTGCGATGGACTGGCGAGCTGTCCAGGGTGTACCCTGCCTGTCGCCCAAAGCCAGCTGGGATAGGCTCCAGCTTCCCCGTGACCCTGAATTGGATTAAGCGGTTTAGAAAATGGATGGATGGATGGGAAGAAAATCTCAAAATGTGCTCGCTCTGTACTCCACTACAGGTACTGGCATGCACGGATATACATTCAGATAAGGGAACAAATAGCTGCAAACTCTGCTAAAAACAGTAGCACACCATTGTGTCTTCATATTAGACAATAAGACGTTTATCTGATGAGTCTTGTTTTTGAGCCTTACTGTCTGTGTGTACTCCAACAATGAGGTAATCGCCCATAGCTTTGGCCTGCCGCAGCTGATTCGAGTGGCCGTAATGCACCATGTCGTAGCTGGGAAGGAAACATACAAATAGAAAGAAATTGAACATTTTGCAAATGCTACATACTGTAATGTAGAGATTGTTTCTAAAGCAAGGGATTGTGGGAAATTGGGAATTTTGTTAACTACAACATTAAGATTTGATTATTGCTTGTCAGACAAACCCCTTTTGTGGTATATCTTATTCTTTATCAAAAGAATATCTGTTAGAAATCTGCTGGTAAAAAGTTTACTCTTATGCCAACATTGTAAAGGTTACTGACCGATTTCCAAACCTTTATAAAATTCTTGTAAAAGTTGTATTAAAATCCCATTTGCAGGAAAATGGTCTACACCAAGAGTTTTAGCCTGGATATAGAATGCATTGAAAGTGTACAAGCCGTAAACACTCATGTATCTCTGATGGTCCTCTCAGACTTAAATATATATATAATAAATATATACTGCAATACTGCATTTTATACTACTGGCCACAGGATTTTGTTAGAAACACATCTAACTGGGTGCAAGATTACTGCTTTGCATTGATTTAAGTCAGATTTATTTAATAGTTTCCAGTTTGTACATGTTCATTCAGAGATTGTGATTTCCAGTTCTACTGTGAGGAAAGTTGTTCATGATCAGGATCTGACTAAGCGGGAACAAAATGCTGGGAAAAATCTCAAATCTTCGAAAGATCTTATATATCACTACTTATTTGTTTGTGCAAGGCTTGTTTAGAATTACATGTTCGATATTTTAAAAGCTGTTATGTTTAATGCTTTTTCTTTTCTTGCTTTTATATAAAATCACTACTGCTTCCTCTCCTCTCCTCTCCAGCTATGATACCATCTGCAGATAATTAGATTAACATAGATAAGAGACTGAGACTGTAGCACAGTAATCTAGCATCGTAACAGATGGACATTAGCCTCCTGTCACTGTCACTACTGTTAACAGCTGACTTCACACTAATTTTTCTGTCTTCCTTTCTGCTCTCCGTTGATCGTAATACAGGCACATAAGATCATCAAGCATTATTAGACATATTCATTTAGCAGCTACTATGCCTGCAGGTCTGTTTAACAGTACACCAATAAAATCCTAAAGTAAGGAAGAAGTGCTCTGAAACATATAAAATCATAGGGGAACCAACACCGCCACTACTACATTATGTACAGGACAACAAAGGTAACAGAATCCCATGTTGTTTTCAGCCCCTTATGCTAATGACAGACAGCATCTGCACCTTGCTGCAGTGTCATTATACACAGCCTGGCTGCAAATGGCCTCAGCTGCGCTTTGTGAGCTATGAAATGACATTTACCAGACGTAAAGTACAACTAAAACTCACTTTCAGATCATCGCTGTGGGTGAAAAGAGGCTTGTTGTCAACTGGGCGAGAAATGGTGTGTGTGTTTTATGTTGTCAAACTGTTGCAATGGGATCCGTGTGTCCAGGCTCTTAGGTGACAGAGTAGGCCAAGAAGAATGTAATAAGGAGGAGCATTTGGAGGTGAATGAAAAGAAAAAAAAAAAAAACTCAGACCCCCCAGACAAGCTGAGTTACATAAACCAAAGAGGCTGCTTTTTCTTAGTAAGTTGCTCAATAAGTGACTATTCCTGTTGTATTTCTTTTATCAGGGAAGGTTCATGCGCGTATCACTTTGAGATGATGAAATATTAATTAGCGAAGTCTGTCAGCAGACACCCAAACAGCATCTGAGCTTCTCAAGGGCGAAAACGGAGAGACGTCTGTATAGAAAAGGGATAGGATGTGGTGAACATGTTAAAGAAATGCCCACAGAAAGCAACTGGTTCACTGTCAGGACACTGATAGTCTAACAGACGGGAAGGCTTGAATGAACAGTTCACCACTGGTTCATTGAGGCTTTAAAAAGTGTGTTTACACTTTACACGTTAACTCATCAGATGAGGTGGACTCTACACTTTTCCTTGATGATGTCTCTCTGATCTTTAAACCCTCTTACGTCACCTCATGGTGACAAACAAGAACAGAATGTCTCTGTGCGCGTAAGAAGAAGCAGAAATATCCAAGCGAAAGGGCCTTATCCTTGGAATTTTCCTCTCAAATTCTCCTCTGCTGACAAAGCAAGATGCCTGTAAGAGCGTGGCAATGTCCAGTGTACGGCTTCTGGAAACAATGTGCTCAGTAACAGGGAGGGCAGCATGAACCACAGTGGCCTTAGCAGGTGTGGGCCGGAGGGGTTAGAGGGGTTAATGACCTGAGCTCTGTTGACATTGGCTCTCTTTACATGCTCACCCCAGCGGTTAATATTCCGGCATCCCAAATATTCTGCAACATGGCATCAAACCGTAGTTACACAGCCACACATAAATGGCAGGAATTCTACGAGAGAAAACCACCATAATCCTGGCCTTCACACACAGAAATTCAAATAATCCGTTTTGTCACTGCGGTTTGCAGCCACCAAGGCTTGGACTCATTTCTGATCTGATCGTTAGCTTGAATAAATTTGAAAATAATTTTGATTAAAATTGTGGTGAGATATTGGTCAGACTTGCTTTATTCAACATTAAAAAACAAAACAAAAAAATCATTTTTAAACCTGAACATTACACCAGTTCTTCCAGTTTTTAACAAATGTTTGCAACTTTTGTGATTTCATTCTTATTTTCTGCTGCGGTGTTTGCAAAAACCGTGCACATGCTGGTCAGTAAACAAGAGTTGTTGGTTCTTTTCTTTAAAAATCTGAATGCAATAAAGACAAATCTATATGTTTGTCAACTTTATTTTATTTTATTCATTCGTTTCTCTTCAGAGTTTGATCAAGTATTGTTTGATTCAGTTCATGTGAATTTATTGTTTCCGGGGAGAGCAGCCTTCTGATGATGCACTGGTTCCTGTTGCATTGAAGGCAATAATAAAGGGTCATTCTGCATGTCATCCTCTTCGGGGAGCTCAGCTTTGCTGCGGACTCTCACCAAAGTACAAAGGTGAGGTGACAGAAATATCACACTGCTGACTAAGCACCAAAAATTAGCCTGAGATTACAGATTGTAGAAGATTTTTTCCAACTTCATATTCATCTAAATCCCCTCAAGTCCTTTTAATTCAGCCAACAAATCCTGCTCAGCTTATTTGCCTTTACTGCTGTTCAAAGGGTTTGGAAAATCCCTTTCACAGTGGAGTCACTTTCATTTCCTTAAAAAAAAAGTTATTTACCCACATTTGTGCCACAAACATTAATATTAAAGAAATAAAAGACAAATTTCAGTCTGTTGCCTTTGATAAAGGTCCTTATAACCTTATCAGCTCCAGAGATGCCAGGTCATGGCTGTCACTGGACTCTGAGCCAAGCTTCCAGCCTGGGATGTGTAAAATTAAGATGATTTGTGAAATGACAGTAATTAAAGGATTCTTATGGCATCCATCTTGGTAAAGATGTCATCATGGACACATGGCAGTGATAATAAAACTGCTAAGTCTTATTATCCTATTATCATCTGATAAGGATGAATGTGGGCTGATCTTTGTCCACCCTCCTTACAGCCACCAGCCAATGACAAAGGCAGAAATGTATTACACATAAATCGAATCATGTGAGTTCAACAATGGCAGCAGGGGCTGGGATTTTATGATTTTGTTGGGGTTTTTTTTTTTTTCTTTTCTTGTGTGTGTGTGTGTGTGTGTGTGTGTGTGTGTTCTTTTTACAATAAACAACAATACTCAAATTACTTATCTTTTTGTTTAGTTAACATTGTCAAGTCAACTGGTATTACATTTTCAAGTGACTGGAAATGTGCCAGTTTCACAGACGCTCAAGCATTTTTTGTCCAATCTGAATGAACAATAACAGCATGCACAAGGCGTTGTGCATGTCCAGTCAACATGTGACACATTTATACCAAAATAAACAAGCATGCTTGATTAGAAAGGAGAAACACAACAAATACATTTAAGCTGTCATCACAAATGCATGATGGCAAATGATGGGAAAAGGATGTCCATCCAGAAATGTGACTCAAAAACAGAACCTTGAGTTCGATTTTAATTTAGTGATTGAGATACATTAGAATTTTGAAATAATTTTCACGTTGACAATTCTACCAGAAAACACTGGCACAGATTTGCACACCTTTGCAACAATCAAGGCTAACTTTATGCTTATCACCTGTGACTTATGTTATACCCTGTATAAAGTGGGACCACGTGTCCTGTACACATTTAACACGTTTCACATTTGTTATAAAAAACATTCACCATGATCACAAGAGTGATCATGGTTTGTAAGCTCACTACACTGAGTTGTGATCAATACCAACAGGGAACATCTGAGTTGTTATTTTGTAATAGCATTCCCAGTGATGCCCCAGGAATGCAATGCATAGTCAGAAATATATGAGTAGTCTAAATAATGCAATGTAAACTGATCTGACTTGATTCTCTCTGGCTTTGTTTAAAAGCCGGTGTCATTAATCCACTCATTAAAGGACATAAACCAGATAATATTGCAGGAAAAGTTTTGTCCACACTGACTTGAAGGAGAAAGAAGCCGTCTCTCTGCAGCAGGCCTGTCCGTAACAGGTGAACGGCTCACACCTCCATTCAAATAAGCACGATGAGAACAGTGAGAACAGTGTGGTGGGATTTTCATCAAACAAACAATAATCCGCTCAGCAACTCACCAGCCATCGCACCAAACACGGATTCTTCGCCTCTTCTTCTCGGGACTGCACGCTGCAGCGCTGGGGGTCGTCCCTGCGTCTTTCCCGGCTGCTGTGTTCACTTGCTGTGGATGATGACCGTTCTTGATCATTCTGAAGCAGCTGACGGCTCTCTGAGGGGAAAAAAGAGCGACTTACAGCCACAGAAAGATACTCTTCTAACGAGGAGCTTGTCGCAGCGTGCCAGGTGTGCGCGGCCAGGACAGCCGGTTCCAGTGTCAGCAGCGGCAGCAGAGGCAGGGACGGCAGGAATGGTACGATGCGCCAACGCCTCCTTTGCTGCCGACGCAGCCACGCACGGCGCGCCGTGCGTCAAGTTGGTCAGAGTACGCCGTCAGCAGGAGGAAGAAGCCGACGTGATACAACTTCCGTTCGCTTACAGCGTTATGTACGAGTTATATTGTGAAAAATCCGAACCGAGCTGAAGGTTTCACACTTAACAGCTAGCAGGTCGTACGATGACGAGCGACTGCAGCCGACATACTGTTACATAATAAAGACGTTCTCCCCTGTCACGTGACAATATTTGGATTCAGCAACCCATTTGCTGTCTGTGGTGACGCTCAGGTGAGATTTGTCATTGTCATTTTTCATCGGATTTAGCTCAATTGAATACCATAAAATAAATAAAAAAGAGTATGCTAATTCTTCTGCCCTTCTGTTTTACCAATGCAAACCATAATAGAGTGGAAAATATGGAAATGTTTACATTGTCAGGTGTTTGACCAATCCAGCAAGTACCCACATTATATGGTATAGCTACTAGCTGTTTGAATTAGGAAAGACACTGAATATAGCCATAATTAAACAGGGTAAAGACAAAGCTGCAATCTTACAAATACACATGATTCAATTATGCTGTACAATTCAATAGTTTCAACGTATATTTCTTCTATGAGGTTACTTCAAGGTGTGTTGCAACCTCTCCCTCAAACCTAATTGAAAAAGCCTATTGTGTGAATAATATTGACTATAATCTTTTAGACACCTTTAAGTGCGATTTGTTATTTTTACCCCTGTACCATATATATGTATGTATGTATGTGTATATATATATATATATATATTATATATATATATATATATATATATATTTATATTTATATATATATATATATATATATATATATATATATATATATATATATATATATATATATATATATAGTGTGTGTGTGTGTGTGTGTGTGTGTGTATTTATCAAATAGGTTATTTTAGTCATCATGACTAAAATAATGTTGGTTCATGTGATGTTTTTACACATAAATTCCAGCAGATGGAAACCTAATCCCCCATTGTTGAACAGGCACAGAATAACTTCTAACAAGCAGCTATTCTGAAGATCCAGAGATCTGTTGCCTTGTATTGTCAGATTGATGCCTTCATTTATCAGAAAAGGGATGCATATTGTAGAGTGTCAACACTTTGACATTTTAGGCTTATATGGATAAGAATCTATTCACATCAGACCCAAATAATTTTGTTTCATTATCATTATTTTAGTCCAATGTTGTATCAGCGGCTGTATTTTCAGAATGTTGCTTCATGCAAGGTTTCGACAGGATGGATATTTTAAAAGGATCCTCTTTGCTGATGGGGATGACAGCATTAATTGTACAGCAAGTTGTGGTCGGAGAACTGGGGCAGGCACCTGCTGCAGAAGTGGGTGAAGATGAAGAATGCTGTCCTAGATAGCCCCTCCAGCTCACCTTAGCCCAACTTGCCAAATTAATCAACTCTTCAGAGGCCATGTGGGTGTCTGGGGCAAGCATCCAAGGAGAGGAACCTGTTTTAAGGCACAGGTCACACAGACCTGTAGAGACCTCCTGCATTTAAGAAAACTGTGGAACAATATCACACTGCAATTACATTGAGGCACTGGGGTTTAAACTTGCCCTGCAGGATGAAGTGCCGAGATGTCGCTTGTCTTCAACCATCTGTCTCTTTGTCTCTGCAAGTTCTCTCATGAGATGTGATTTGAGTGTGCAGGGGCTGAAACGCTGCTGAGGAGGCTGATGTTTGATGAGGTGCACTGAGACAGGAGGAGGGTGGGGGTTTGGAGCTCCGCTGGGAGCAGAGATGACTAACTCACTACTCCTCCTAATCTAGGACAAGCACACCTAGACATCCTTCATGACTCTAATGTTTTACTCGTGTCGGGCCAAAAATATGTCCGCTGAGGTTAGCCAAAGTGGGTCGCCCAATAGCTTTTTTTGGATCACAGAAAAAGAAATTGTGCCATCTAAATGATTGCTGTCTTCTCAAACCCACCCTGGACAGCAAAAAGCCTTCCCCGCCAGTTTATTTTTACAAGTATCAAACTGGGTCAATGACGCCACAGAATATGACAAAACCTAATTTTAACAGGTTTTTAAAAAAAGCAAATGAAAGCCATGATGCTTTAGGTAATTTTCCAAAACATTTTTATTGGTCTTATCGAAAATAAAGTAAGCTGTATCAACAAACATACAATATATACATCAATAACTTAGACACCTCAGAGAATCACATTTAAATCCACAGTTGTTACTGTATATGAATACATAGTACTTATCTACAGATTGCAAAAAGTACAATAATTTATAAATAGTTACAATTAACTATTGTCTGTTTTCATACAAAGTACTGCAATATTTTATTACAACCCATACAGAAAAATAACAAAACAGATTATTAACTTTGTATTACTCGCTTTAGTCAGATTTACATACCTTTGAAACACAGACCCACTCCACAGAGTAAGAAGAAAAACCTGCACAGTCAACCGTTAACAAAGCGTTAATTCTACTAAAAAAAAAAAAAAAAAAAAAAAAAAAAAAAAAAGAGAAGCCAATGTTCTGAGAGCTATTAAGTTCATCTGCCACACAAGTGCTGTTATTTATCCTCTCTAACATGTTGCATGAAAGAAAAGAAGCAAGAACCAATTGAAAATTAAACCTGCAGAACAAATTACAGTGTTAAGATCAATTTCAAATACGCACTACATAGAAATGGGAACAAAAACGCTGTGGACAATGCCGCAGCAAACGACAAGAATAACAACTAGTGTAGCAGCAGAGAAAACACACTCACACGCAAACACAGGTATACCAAAGGAACCAAAATTAAGATAAATTATTGCAAGAGGCCCTTGTGACAAAATCTTTTGCTGCCATCCACTTCACTTAGTGCACAATAGAAAAAAAAAAAAATCAAAATAACAGCATAAACCTTCACTCAATATCCTTGTCCAATTTGTGGATCTGTAATATCGCTAACTTAAGACCAAATGAACAGAATAAGGCTTAACTGCATTTGTTTTATAATTACTTAAAATATTACACTTTAAATATAAGTAAAACAAGGGCCGGTTGCTCTATGAATGCAAAAACATTTTTACATATAAAATAAAAACCAAACAAGTACAATTAAATAACAGACTCCAGCAACTTTGACAATATTGATTACTCTTACATCTACTCTCCCACACCTTTCCACTGAGTTGCATAATAAGGGTCACTTTTTCACAATGGTCAGTAATACCTACTGCAGCTACATACTATACACTGTATGTGTGAGAAAGAGTCGTCATCTCGAGAGGAGATTCAGAGATTGGTCAACAGTGCCACTCGAACACCTTAAAGACACTTGACACGAAAAAGATTCACTCCACAAGACTGCCACAGCAATAAGGACGCCAACATCGATACTGGGCTATGTCAAGAGTCACATATATATTTTCCCACAGTTAACCAGCCACTGCAGATAGCAAAGCATGTTGACAAAGTGAGGAAACTTGCACACAGACAGTACAACCAGCACCCAGATCTCTGGCATGGAGTTTTGCTGAGCTGTCGTTTTTGAGAGTGCATGTAGATTAACACCTCACCCGACAACACAAGACGTTCTGACCAGCAGGAAAGGGAGACCTGGATGAAGTGTGTTCTGTTAATATCATTACACAACTGCTTTCACCTTGAGGTGTGGCGCTGCTTCAGTGTTAAACTCCTTTCAGAGGAGCAGGGGAGCAATGCAACCCTTGGCACAGAGGAAGCGCTGCTGGCAGCTGTTCTTGATTGTAATTCTATGTGGTCATGCTGTTTCTGACTGTGATTGAAGCCCTTTATGACATGCTTAATGTAAGAAAAAACAACCAAAGAAACCAAAAGAAAACAAAAAAAAAAACTATAACAGAGCTGCCATTCCTGCATCTTTGCTTCATTTTTTTTTTTTTTTTCCCCATTTTGAGTGGCCTGTTCCATCCTGAGCAAAACAAGCAGGAGCTTAGTGCATACAAACAAACCCTTTCTCTAACCATTCTGCCTTTTATCCGAGGAGCAATCTGGGTAAAATTACAGGACTGAAGCTGCACCTTTTTATAGGTAGTCCTCAAGGTACTTTGTGCAGTCTTTTGACTACATACTATTAAAGAACTGCATGATTTGCCATTAAAACATATCCACGGCTCTGCTGTAAACCGGGATTTTTTTCTCCCATATATTTTCCAAATCTATAAACTGGAATGATGAGAAAGCTTTCCTGATATTGATCCAACTTCATTTCAGGTTAGCAAGGGTGTACTTTAGAAGGCATCCAACATCAGGCGCAGCCATTGTTCCCCATCACGTTGAGCTTTGAAAGTCCTTAGATTTAATGTACACTGATGCCGTGTCACCAATTTCTTTCATACGCTGCTCATTGCTGTAAACTCTTAATGACGATATGATTTGTAACTAACACCAAGGAAGCGGAGGATATCACGGATGCCGATACGCACAAAGACAATTGACCTTGTTTACACCATCTATTTTAGCTCTACAGATTTGTTTTAAATAGCACAGCATTGACATCTATACAGTGAACGACACTGCCAACTTGTCACTTAAACGTCACATCACGCGCTACCCCACTGTACGCGCCTATTCACTAGAAAAAGCTATCAGACTTCAATAATAAGCCACTTTTGGTACAATTGCAAAAAAGATGTCACAGATTTTTTTTGTTTTGTTTTGTTTGTTTGTTTTTTGTTTTTTTTGTGTCTGTTTTCTTTTTCTGTATTTCTATAAACAATGGAAGTCAACCTGCCTAGTCATAAAAACAAAGAACTCAACATTAGACAAAGTTTCTACACCTTAACAACAATAAAGCTTGTGTAAAGACTTTCTTTTGTAAATATATGATGGCCCTGTTGACAAGTAGTTACAAAAAATGCAATATATATATATATATATATTTATATATATATATTTATCTTTTAAAGAAAGAAAAACATGTCTTCTTCATGAGCAACACAATGTCTCAAAAGCTTTTGTGGTTTTCTACTGTCACCACAAAACAAGAGGAAATCACTGTGATAACATTCAGGTTTTCAGATATTGTAGAAGAATCTTGTCATATCAGAATGGCACTCAGCTGTTCCATTTACTCACCTAACCATAGATATGCAAGATCTCTTTGTTTTCAGTGCATACATATATTATTGCATCTACCTGTCATGTTGATAATGACACTGAAGCCTGTCACCAACGCATAAACAGAAATGAATACTAGGTTTAGGAGCATTATTTCATGCCTATATGCTTGGCAGACAACCAAAGGGAAAAAAAACCAGCCCAAAACAAAGAGACACCACAAATTGAACTTATTTGCTAGTTTTGGGTTTGTCTGATTGGCTAGAAGACGTTTGCAGTATTAAGACCAATAGTGTGACCATTTTCTTATTTATTCCTTTTAGAGTCAGTGCAAAATAACAAGCAAAGAGCTTCATGTAGTTTGATGTGTAGACTCTTTCTTCATTCAGTTATATTGAGGAATAATCTACAAGTAATAATTTCACTGATTGTGACTGGCTGTGAGATTTAAAAAAATTCCAATACTTTGGACGGAAAATATTTTAGACCCTAGTCAAAAGGATATAAAACACATTATTCACACTATGTCATCAAAACGCAACAAGAAAAGTCTGAATTTGACACTAATTAACTGCTACCCTGGTAAATTCAAATACATCTTGTCTGTTGACAAGGTGGCGGTGGAGTCATGCCGTTAGAGGTGGGATGGGAAGCATGTTGTTAGTGTTGGTGCCAACGTAAAACTGAGAACTTGTACAAGAGATCCTGCGCCGTGTTACAATGCACTGACTAGCTAAGGCTTGAAAATCTTCCACCTGCTCGTTCTGCTACTACGACCTGGCCTCCGTTTTGGATTTGACGATGGTGATGACGCTGGTGGCAGCAACTTTACCAGGGATGAGGGGCCCTATCACAGAGGCCATAGGTCCCCGTGTTGAAGTGACGGGGTTGCGCGCAACAGTCCTGGCAAAGCTTTGGAGGGCTTCGTACTTTGAACGCAGTGCGTCCAGCTCCACTTTCATGCTGGCGTTCTCTGTGGCCAGCTTGTCCACTTCCTGCTGCAGCTGAGCCTTTTGCTTTTCCAGCTCCTCTTTTTGGGTGACACGTTTCACCCGGCAGCTTGCAGCATAGCCGCGGTTCTTCAGGGTGCGCCGCCGCTGCTTCAGCTGCAGGATTTCTTCTTTCGACAACCCCCGTAAATGCTGGTTCAGTTCCCTCACTGACATGGTCACCAATTCATCATCTGTTAGGCTGGTACCATTTTCCCCAGGCTCCCGCTTCACCTGCAGATACAGATTAATAAGCTTTGGTTTTATATCCACACTTAAATAATGAAGTTAACACTGCTAGAGCCTCTTTTGTTCTGTGTCCAGGAAGATTTTTATTTTGTACCTTTAAGGCTTTGTTTCCTTTGTTTGTGGTAGTCATGCCACGAGAGCAGCGTCCACCTCTACTGCTGGTTGTTCTGTGAAAAGATGTAAAAAAAAAAAAAACAATATATAGAAACAATATATAAAGCAATACAGTTAAAAAAAAAAAAAAAAAGCAAAAGAAAACTACAGCATGGCTATGTCCTAAAAATAAGAAGTAGGTCAAGGACTTCAGACTTCTTTCTTAGTGAAACCAAGTTTGCTGAACAAGTGGTGCATGGACTCATGCTGCATCTGTGACAATCAGCTAATATTTTAATAGTTTGCGTTCCTGACTCAAACATAGATTAGTTGAATTGGAATAGGAAAAGAAATTCAGTGGAAAATGCACTCTAGACCTCCCTCTTGGTTTCTAAGTTCAAAAGGCGCCGTGGTGAGTCACAAGGAGAATGGGATTTAATTGGCTGGCAGCAATTTGTGATTTCTTGGAAAATAGAACTCAAGAGGAGTCATTTCTCTCAATTTCTCTCAAGTATAGCTTCTCAGGGAGAAAACAAGTCGTGAGCCTTTCTGTTGCACATCAATCCTCAGCTAATATACATTCACAAACACGGACATAGCAGGACGGCTTGTCATCAACAGAAGCTACCCCGTCTAGACAGTAGCACCTGCCGTGGCCTGGGTCCAGCTATAGTCCTATCAATCAATGAAAAGGGGCTACATTCTTACTGCTGCAGAACCTCAGCACCATCCAGAATAAGAGGGCTGCACTGCAGTTTGTTCTGTCATGTCAGTACTGAGGGAACACCAAGAGAAGCTGTGCAGGCGAGAAATCTAACCTGCTTGTGTTAAGACACACAGAAGGTCGGATGCCTTCCACCGTGTGAGCTCTGTCACAGGATAAGTACAGACACACACATAAACACTCATAGTTGTGGCCCTGAGTGCTTTAAACCACACACGGTAAATGCTGTGTCAGCGACACAGGCACCCACCACAGTCAGCCCAGCCAGCACATTGCCTCGCTAAGCTGATTTGCACAGCCAGCAGTGTGTGTTACTACTGAGCACATAAACAAATGCACATTGGCTCTTACAACTTTTTAAACATCAAAACAGGAAACAAAAGTGTCCCTTAAAATGGATCAGACGCAGAACGGCTGCCGGTGTGTGCCTTTATAGCCCTCGTGCACATTAAGCTAGTCATGTATGATGTGTGCAGAGAAGCTCAGTGAGGGAAGAAAAGAAAAACAGATGAGTCGTAGTGCCGACGTGCACCAAGATGGCCAGGATATTTCCATGGCAACACAAGGGTGCTACAGGTGGACCAGTCACCTGAGCCAAACAGGGAGAGACATACGCTTGTTAAAAATGACCTGAATACGACACTATCAAACAGGCTGGGGACATAACATGGGGTCAGATTGTGACGGGAATTCTTGATGCTTTTTTACTTCAAAAAGTCCTTTGGCTCCTCATAAAACAACTATCTTCTACATACTGCAAATGCCCATATAAAAAGCCTTTTATGTTCTGTGCAGGACTTTTTAAATGTGGTAGCTTAATCCCTGATGGGCTGGCTATGAATAGCTGTCTGATAGTAACACCTATCTTTCACAGGCCTTTGTGGTGACTCATTTCCAGTAAGCTTTTTGGACCACAGATGCAAAACATAATGGAATAATGGTCTGCCTGATGATGCACAGATAATGGACAAATAGAGGAAAGTACTACACTAATAGCTACTGGGATGAGGGTAGAAAAAAAAAAAAAGCTTCATCTTCCAAATTTCATATTAAGCCTATCATTTTCCTCTCTGCAGCCTAGACCTAACACGGTTAACAAAAACAGCTGGAATCTTAATAATGCTGAGAAATGGCACATATTACTGTTTCAGAAGGCAAGTTATATCCCACAGCTGTGCTGGGTAAAATAGTAGGCATGGCTTGGCATGCTGAAAGCTCACCATATGACACCGAGGAAAGATTTCACCCAAGTTGCAAGCCTCCAGCGCAGGCTGCTGCCAACAGACGGCTACCAATGACAGGGCATGGCAGAACAACACAGACAAGGTCCAACGCACAGCTGCTCCCTTCCACTACCGGGCATGTCATACCTCACAGAGACAAAGAGGCAGGCACACAAATAGACACAGAGGCAAAAAAGGGAAACACACCTAAAATGTTTCATAAGGAATAACAAGAAAATGCCACAAGAGCTACCGACAGTGAGCGATTTGATTGTGACAGGAAGGCTTGGAATTTGAAAATTTGCACAACAAGGCCACCCCTACAGTATATTACCTGCCATTAATAATTTCAGATCTCTTGAGAGTGTCTAGCCAAAGGAGCAGTAGGTGAAAGCTGCAGCTTGGAGCGCAGGGACATTGATGGTAGGGGAGCAAGTGCAGGGACAGAGATGCCTTTTGTAGATGCTCGCTGAATTTTTATGAATCGCCTGGAAGAACGCTGACAAATCAGAGCTGATTGCTTGTGGAGGAGAGACATCACACCCACAGGAAATAGAAAACGCTGAGTGTGGCCACCCAAAGAAAAAGGGAATGGTAGAAGACAGAGAAAGAGAGGGAGGGAAAGAGAGAGTGAGATGAAAAAGAAAAAGAGAGAGGAAACAGCCTTGTGTAAAATGCAAGGTCGACACATTTAGAGGAGCTTGAGTAGAACAGGTTGAGTGAAAAATAAATAAATTTTTTTAAAAATTACTGATCTCAGCAAGGACCAAAACCAAGGTGCTAATTAAGAAGTTGTCAAGTTGAGCAAACACAACTAAAGCAAGTCGACCATCAGAAGCCGTCTCTGTTCATCTACATCAGCAGAGGGAAGCTCAGCTTACTTCACAAACAGGGTAATAATAAACAAACAAATAAATCTGATGTGATAAATGCTGATGTGACATGATAGGTCCGGCCTTGAGCCTTTGGCATGCTTTAATGATCTTGTCCCCTGCACAAGATCTCTCTATGGGGGGATGCCAAGGATGGGCATCATTAGATAGGGGAATCTTTGTTGAGGTGGGAACAGAGGCTACAGCTTCCACACACTGCGTCCCTATGATGAATATTTATTATCACTGTCGTTTACTGCCTAAGGTGGGGGTGGGAGAAGGGGCGGGGGGTGGGAGGCTGAATAAAGATGCTCAGGAGGTGATTCTTCAAGGATACATCCAAGGCTCTTCCATCAACAACTGTCTCAAAATGGCGGTAAGCTGGTGGGGGTGGGGATGGGGGGAGGGGAGCATTTCTGGTACTGGAGGTGGCATGCATGGTGGTTCAGGGCTGCATGGAGGGCCAGCTCCACTTGACAGCAGTGTAACAAGATTATCAGGGCCATAAGACAAACAAAAACCCCAGCAACCTGCCTCGGAATCCAGATTACGACAGCACCCGCTCTCTGCATACTAAACGTGGCTGGAAAGGACTAACAGGATACAGGCTTTGCTGAGACAAGGCAGTGGATTGCATATCACCTCACTAATCATGCACAGGTATCCACACAAGAGACCGACTATGAAAGTCACACAAGCTCAGACAAATATAAACGGTCATGATCAATCCTTGCAGAGAAGCTTCTGAGCACTTTGCACTGACGGCTTGCTAATGAAGTGAATAAAAGCGGACAGCAAAGGCGCATGCTGATGAAAGACTGTTTTCAGGGAAACGCATGCAGATTTTAATAATAATAACTTAGTTCTCTGAAACTAAAAGCTGAATGACACCTAAGAAATCCCAAGAATGCCATACATCTAGCTCAACATAGTTGATTCTAAGAATAGAAACCAAAGGACCTATGGTTGTCAAATAAACTGAGTAGCATTTTGCCTTTGAAAAACCCACAAATCTTACATAATAGACATAAAAAAAGAAAGTCCTTTTAATGAGTTGTTTAGTTACCCTGTGCAATAATGCATGAGATCTGAAGCTTTTTGCATGATTATTTTTTCACAGGAAATAAAAATATGAACCACAAATGTTGTACAAAGTGCATGAAACATCAAAGAAATCCCAGGATTTCTCATGACAAGCTTTAGAAATGTGTTCCTTGTGCATAGTTGTTCTTTCAGGGTTGATATGTTTAATGCAATCAGGTAAGACTTCCCCCCATGTATAATAAAACTGACCACTCTCATTATTTATGCCGGATCACAGCCTGTACTTTTAGTCCCTCCTTTCTAATTCAGATTTGAAAAGATCGCCCCGATACTCAGATCTAATCATTCCTCCTGTCAACTGAGCTAAGTCAATTATCAAGCAAGCTGCATGTGTCGGGCGCCATTTAACCGCAAATTAAAAATCAGACTCCTCTGATAGCTCTGGAAGAGATATGAGGTAAGTGGTGTAAACTTGCAAATGTAGAAAACAGTGTGCAAGTCTGCCTGTGTAAGAGAAAGGTGGGATGGGAAGAGGGGAGGGAAGCTATTAACTACTAAGTATTCAGAGCGTGAAATAAGAGTGACAAAAAGAGGGAGAGGAGGAATCATTCAGCATGCTTTCAGAGGGAAATGTGATATGCTTGTAGTAAAGGGGAAATACCAAGCCAGTACTTTTGACCAGTAGAGGTTCTGGACACGACTGAAATGGCGAACAAACCCAAATTTTATGGCAGATTTTTGGAGGATCTGAATCCTGCATGCCATATATGCTGCAGACAGATCTGTCGCAAATTATAAAATTTTAGTTAATGACAAACTTTCATCATAATAAATGAAATTCTCTTGCCACTATTCAAATCAAATTTATTCATGAAGCACTTTATCCATCAATCTATCCATCTTCTACCGCTTATCACTTTATATCCAAAAAAAAATAGCACAACTTTAGCACTATAGAAACAATATAAAATAATTATATTATAATTATAATAATAATAATTATTATAATATAAAACCTAACCATTTTTAAAACACGCATCTGATCACAATGTCTCTTTCTCTCTTTTTTTTTTTTTTTTTTTTTTTTTTTTTTTTAACTTTTTTTGTCCAGTATTAAAGATAGAATAATGGGGTGGCTGCTGTGTTGTGCTGAGTAAATATGCTTTTTCAAGAAGAGCTTGATATGTATAAAGATCCCCCTGATGATTTGAGTTTATATTTCATTTGTTTGTTGCTTTTGAATAAATTTCTGCTTTACTGAGATTACATAGTACTGCTGGACCTGACCGGAGAACACAAAACAAAGATAGAAAGAGAGCAGAAAAGAAAGGAAAAGTACACAGAAAACAAAGAGGAGACAGAAATACACCACAAAGAAAACAATATGATCCAATCACAGATTCTAGACCAGGGGTAGGCAACTCCGGTCCTCGAGTGCCACTGTCCTGCAAATGTTAGGAGTTTCTCTGCGGCAACATTAGACTTAATTAACAGACTTGTGCAAAGCTTAACATCAAACTCAGCACAAGTCTGCTAATCAGCCATCAATTTGAATCAGCTGTGTTGCAGCAGGGAAACTCCTAACATCTGCAGGACCATGGCACTCGAGGACCGGAGTTGCCTACCCCTGTTCTAGACCATCTGCTACACCTGTATAGAAACATAAAGCGAATCTCATGGTCCCAATGCAGGAAGAAACTAAGAAATTAAAGTAAAACCAGAAAACACAAAAAAATAAACTAACTGAAAATGTCCGTTACTGAGTAAACTTAAAGGACAACTCAGCGACTGTGTCTGCATGCAGAACATACAGGGTTAAAAGTGTTCATAGAAGAGTGATGCAGAAGAGCCAACATAGCTCCGCCTACACAAAGGTCAGAGGCAGGCCAGGAGGATCCAGAGACCCAAGCAAACGGTATCCACCCCCGTGCACAGACCCTATCCACCTCACCCCAAAGTCAGCCCAGAGTCCACCCAGGAGGTGGCAGAGGGAGGCCCCAGGCAGAGCCCCCCCACAGTCAGTGGGCACAGGCCCCAGCGGGCTGACACCAGCAAACGCTGACCCTGCTGGGCACCGGCCATCCGCGACGGAGAGGGCGCAGGTCCAGGGCCCCAAGAGCCCAAAAGCGACCCCCGCATACCCTCAGAGGCAGAGGGTCTGCGCACAATGCCCACAGAAGACTGGGATCCCCAGATAACTTCCTGGCGGGTGCCAGTCCACACCCTGGTGCACTAGTAATGTTGTTTTCTCTCAAAATGCACTCATGCGCGCGCGCACACACACACACACACACACACAACATGCATGCATGCACTTACCTTTACCCCACAGCCACCCACACCCACCATCCTAATTTGCACTCATAACCTATTGATGCTGCAGTGGTGGTTCTTTTACATTATATTTACAGCAAAGGCTTATAAAAAATAATTCTTATGAGTCTTAAAGCAATTGATTAATACACATTTAACTGTTTGCTTTTTCAGGTTATGCAAACAAAAAAAAAAGCACATGGCAGATATGACACATATAATTACATATAAACATTTATACATATACATATATATATATATATATATATATATATATATATATATATATATATATATATATATAAATATATATATACATATATATATATATATATATATATATATATATAAATATATATATAAATATATATATATAAATATATATATATATATATATATATATGTATATATATGTATACATAAGTCACATTACTGAAATACACAGTTGCCTATACACCATCTGATGCTGTTCAAAGTTTGGTGTACTGTTGATAAATCATCTTTCTGGGCTCTTCTTTTCTCCTTCAACTTAAAAACCTGAATGTGCCCACAGCAGCTTTGCAGTACTTGGCTTCAGAACTATGTCCATGACATTAATGTCACAGACGCTCAGTAAAAAGCAGTTAAAAAAATAAAATAAAATAAAATCTGTCTTAACATCAACAATTTGCGGCTGTAAACTCAATCAACTATGGGTCAGTCAATGAGCTCAATCAAATATTTGAAAACCACATTAAATTTAAACCACAAGCAACATTGAAGGCCCTCACCCCCTCTGTGCTGCTTTGACTATTCAGCGACCGCCTCCCCTGTAAACTCCCTTGAACAGCGCCTGCAGCTCGTAACTCCATGTGGCCACTACAAAGCATTCTGACTTTAGGTAGGTATCCATGTGCAGCCATGTTCAGGATGGGACTTTTATTAAAACTGAAAAATCTGGCCCACTTTGGTCAACATAGTCCAGAATTACAGAACTTTATTTTTCATGGCCAAGAGTTGGAATCTAACAGGGAGTCATTTTAATCATGATGCTGTATGAAGTCTTATATTTTCAAACCCATCTTCATTGAGGATGAAATGAATAACTTTGATTTGGTTGTAAAGGTTGTAAAGCATTAAAAATATTACTTACCGAGGTCACATGTTATATTTCATAGATACTGGATAATGTTTGGAAAAGAAAAACAACTTCATGTTAATAATGAAACATATCTTTGAGCTGACGCCACAGCCATGTCCACTGACATATTATAAAGTTTGCAATATCTTACAGTCACAAGGGTTAAATGTTTATCCTGAACAAGTTTCAGTCCGATATAGTGAAATCCATGAGAGGAGCTTGTGCAAATGTAAGAGGCGAAAAAAGGCTGAAAATCAAATCAAAGATCATGTTTCAAATCAAGATAGCCGACTTCCTGTTTGATTTACCCTGTAAACCATTCTCAGCAACATTGCCATGTTGGGTGGCAAAAAGCTAGCTGCTTTTTGCCACCCAACATGGCGCAAGTGACTGCTAGTTTGCTGTTAAGTGTCTCACTGAGAATGGCGCTAGCAGACTTCACACTTTCCACACCTGTTAAGCTCGTATGTAGTCAGGTCAATATAAAAACTAAACAAAAGAAAAAAATTTGTGCTTGGTGGCGTTCAACAAGTAAACTAGCAAATGTATGATTTCCCAACATCCTGGTGTACAAACCTCCAAAATTCCCCATTGTCACGCTTTGCTACCAGATGTAGCTTATCACAACAATTAACTATTCAATCAATAGTCAGACTTCACAGGAGCAGAATTAAAAGTTTCCTGAGTCATCAGAGGCTTATAAACTTTTCATGGCAGGATGGGTATTGGACCTCCAGCTGTGGAAAGTGCTCCAAACAAAGTATTTCCTCTTCATGTCAAAGTGAAATATTTAAAAAAAAATGGCAAACAAAATTAAACTAAATTTAAAATTAGGGATGTCTTGATTTACACTGGCAGAAAGTTTTGCGTGTGTGTGTGTGTGTGTGTGTTTGTGCTGCATAAAACCAAAGAAGTGCTCACTCCACAGCCAGGAGCACTCCCAGTTATCTCACTTGATGTTAGCAACCCATTTAGTCTATTGTTCAGCACCAGCAAGCAGTTTGTAAAATAAAAACCCATCCTTGGAAAGTCAATTGGAACATCCACATTCACAGCACAAATGTACCATTATTCATTTTGACACAAAATAAAACTATGCGTAGCAGCCAAGCTGGCAGCAACAGCCTGCTTTTTTTTTTTTTTTTAATCTTTTTGCTATCCATGAACATTGCTTATGGGAAAGTCATGTGATCAGTGATGAAACATTAGAATGATCTATAGAACCAAGAGGTTTTGTTGTCGGTCACAACATGTTGCGTGTGTTTACAAAATGTCCTTCACATTGGAAGATATAAGGGGTTGGACTACCTGAACAGGTGCTAGAAAGACATTTTAGGATCTATTGTACTCAGGATACTTGAATAAGATTTTATTCAGGGCATGATTCTCTTCAACCATGCTACCTTTGGTGAAGCTTTGTTTATTTTGTTTATTTAGCTTTGTTTATTTTGGTCAGTTAAATACTCTTCCTGTGTTGTTTATTGAGAAGCAACAACGTGCAGTGTGAAAAGGAAAAGAATCATGTCCTGTTGTAACTGGGTGGGACTTAGACCTAGGCAGGAAACGGTCTCATGAATCTGTTCAGGGTGGCATCCTGATTTAGCACTGCAGGTTTTATGGTAATCAGATGAAATTTATAGGGATTTAAAACCTCATATCAAAACTTGTAACGCACAAGCACTGCAGCTTAGAGCAACAGTTTTTGACAGAGCACAGCAACACAACAACTTTGATGAGTTTTGGTATGTATAAAACTGCAACTTATTGAGAGTGAAAACCAGAAAGATAACTGCAATTTCAAAAGGACTCCGCACTGCCTTTGATACTCTACATAAATACGATGTTTTTTATTTGTTGCATCTTAAAGTTTTTAACCTAGTAAATAAGGACATTTTTGAAAAAGTGATAATTTCCTTTCAGTGGTAATATGGATGTTTAACCTATTTAGATCTATTATTTGCAAGTCATTTCAAGTTCAACAGTTCAACTACAGTTAAGCAAATAATATTTTATTAAATATTGCAAAAAAAAACACAACATTTTAATTGCGTTTTATTTCATATTTAGAATTTAATTCTGAGGGTGATAAGGGATTTTGCAGAGTTTTAGGTTTTCCAGAAACCTTCAGGAATATTTTATAAACAAATAAAGGTATAGAAGGGTTAAGGTATAAAAATAGTAAGTGGATATAATCAGCCCCAAAGTAACATTTGTCATGATAAATGCATAAATAAATGGAAAACCAAGACAGTTGGGGGAAATTTCGCTTCTCAGATGTATAGTTTTGTTACAGAGGATGACTAATATGCCTACTAGCATTAATACTATTTCATTACAATTTCAAAAAGGATTTTAGTTTGTTGAAAGAAAGCAACACAAATCTGAAAAAAGAAAAGTGGGAAGTAAATACAAATACTGTGACTTTATGTGGTTGTTAAAAAAAAAAAAAAAAAAAAAAAAAAAAAAGGAAAAAAATATTTAATAAAAAGTAGAAAGCAGAAAATCATGTGGCACATTTATGCCTGGGTTTTGCATCCAGTTCATGTCTTTTATAGTAAAAACATGAATCACTGCCCTGGAGGGAATTTGTATTTTCTGAAGTCACTGATAATGTGAGGCTTATTTAAAAGGACCAGTTTGCATTCAGTGATATTTCGATACTTACAGAGTCTATTTCCACGCTCAGTAGCCGCTATTTACTCTCAGAGCAGCTCTGTTAGTACAAGCACTAGGACAGGAGAACAGACTCCTTCGGTCTTCCACGGTATCTGCCTGGAAGACTTGATTAAACAGGAAGAGAGTCGCTCTTGATACTCCAGCCTTGCATTGGCAGAGGAAGTAACGGTTACAGGCAACCCACACACTGGCAAAATACCTAAGAGTTTTACTACAGTGCCTGCATTTATTTTAAATGCTTATTGCATTGACCTAACAACACAAAAATGCAACATTTGCAGCACAGATGCTAAATGGAGCAGTTGCATATTCAGTGCATCGAAAAAGATAAACCTTGCATCTTTCATTAGAACTGCACAAGGTGAAGTCAACTCAATATCCCTTTGTGATGAGCGCTCAGAGGTGTCACCATACAAGACATCAAATGTGTCATCTTATCTGTCTTTATTTTTTTCAGTAGAGAGCTTTTATTCAGAGTAATTTACCAGAGTTATTAACTTAAAATAACAAAATGCAAGCGTCTAATAACACTACTACTTCTCAAATAAAGTGATGAATGATTTCTGTCCACATGATATCACACTTATGTGATTGTCCAGAGAGTCAAATTAACAATAAATAAATCCAACCATTACATACTTCAGAACTTATTCGTAGTGAATAATTATTCATTTAGAAAATAAAAAATCCTATAATTATGCAATCTGACTTGTTGTTTTATATGATCCTCCTCCAGGTTTCTTGTGTATTTCAGGCTTGTCATTGTGGAACAAGTTAGATTAAAGTTAAAGTTAAATGGTGTTATTTAAAAAGTGGGTCAGATGTAGAAACCCAAAGTAAATCACAAAATGATCTGTTAATTTGATCAATCCTGGTTAAGGTCACTATCAGTCTAAGGTTCTAGTTTGTCCTTTTGAAATTTGGGTTTTACAGAGAATTTATCTTTGATGAGGTATCTAGTGTCTTCAGCATCTTCAAAAATCCCAAACACAACCAGCAAAGAACACTTCTTTAGCAGTCTCAGCTATATTTCTAAAACTTCTTAAAAGCAGGGACACAAACACAAAATGACACACCAGTTTCATTTTGACTCTCCTACACAAGTATGCAGATGGTTAAAATCACTTTCGCCAAATGTCAAATTAATACTGACGTGTCCCACACAGAAATTATCCAAGATAAAAGTAGGCTGCATGTGAAATAGCAGCTGGTGAAAAGCCGCGCTCACCAAGTTGGGTCTTATATTGACTCATCTAAATTATGAATAAACAGAAGGAACTAATGAACATGCCGTGTCTATCTCAAGTTCCAAGAAATTCATCAAACAAACTTGCTACCCAGTCTGGATGAAAGTAGGACTTTTGAGAAGTGGAGCGGACATATCGCAATGCTAAGCAATCATAATCCGCACTACACTTGCAAGAGGTTTCATCACCAACATTCCCCCACCACTGCAAAAAGGGGGAAAAATATATATATATTGATCTTTTTTCTCTCTTCCTTCCAGGCATTTCTATTTCCCTGTGCAGCTTAAGCAGCACTTTTGTGGACAAATCCCACATTTGTGTTCCTTTCTGGGGGCTATTAATTGTCCTGAATAGGCGTAACTACTCCCAAGGCACAGCTGTGTTGGCCGTACAGAGGTGTAGGTGGCCAGACTGCACTCTATGCTGTGTAAAGTCTTGCCTGGTGTTTCGTCAACCTCCACATATCCTCCTCCACCCTCCGTCGCCTGCCCATTCTGAACAACGCCACTGGGTACCAGTTCTGCACTCAGTTCACCTCTATGGTATTCAGCTTTATTTGATCTACGCTACCGGAATGAAAGAGGAGATAAATCTAAGGGCCGATCTTCATCATTCCCTGCATCCATCTACACACCACTGCCAGCCCCCATTGGACGCTTATATGGACCATCATCTTTCCTTGTTACCTGCAGAGAAAGGCAGAGATGGGCATTACGCTTTATTGCAAAGCCGAGCTTCTGATGTAGGGCTGCCCTGTCTCCTAAACACACTTCAATGCCCTGCTTGCATGAACAGAGATGATGAAATAAGTTGGATATCTGAGCAAGAACAGACAACTTCTATCTGTTTAGCCCTGTCTATATGTGCTCAACAGTTTCCAAGGTGACTTTTCAAATTGCACAGAGACTCACCATGGATAATTCATTACCTGGGTCCTCTATAAGTGTGTACTCTAATAGGCAGCAAATTTCATCATGTCACACACAGGGAAACAAGAGCAGCTGTCAACCCAAAATAACACAAATTAAAGAGTTGCACTGCATTTAATTATGCCATAAGGAAGGCAGCTTTCTAGGCAGCATTTAATCTACCTTTCGACAAAAGATAAAGACATTCACAGCATGCCAAAGTGATCCAAACGTGCACTTTAAAATGCTGCCTAGATCAGGTATTGTTATATTCCATAAATTACACATGACCCAGTTTAAAAATCTACTTACTGCAGGACCATTTTATCACAACAAATGAATAATATCTGCTTATCGTGCAATTCTTAAATTGCTCTGACATCGCTGCTGGCACCTAAGCACTTAGATTAAACGTACTCGCACCCTGTTTGTTGATGTACACCATGACAGCGCTGCAATAAAAAGCCACATTCTCAGCTGAATGTTGATGAGGCTATTGATAGATGCATGATGGTCATCACTTGATGCTCATGGCTTGAGGACTGACTTGCATGAGAGATCAGCACCATTTCGATCCATCCTCCTATGAACGGCTGGCTTGATGATAAACATCGACCCTTATCCAGCGAGCAGACCTTTTGTCCAGTGGTGCCATATTTCGGGGTGGATTCTGAGAACGTCTAAATACATCATTGTGATGATTCAGCATGATAAAAAATATCGCTACTTGCTTATTGGCTTTTGGAATAAAACAACGCTTGATGTCAACTGATATAGACTGTGAGAATAAATCCAAGGACGGCGGGTTTGATTTGCCACTGCCATTGTTGCCAGTTTAACTAGTGCTTAAATGAATTGTCACTTCAGGTGAAGCAATTCAATATAAAACGATTGTTTTTTTGTTTGTTTTTTTTAAAGCAATTTCCTAGAAGACTGAATCCGCGCATGCATCAAAAGCCGCGCAAAAGAACATCATCATGCTCAGATTGAACAATCACGTTCGTCTTTGGCAGAAATGTCACAGCAGAAAACATTGCAACCAACCTGATCTCGCTAAAAACCGCTGGCTCGGCTCGCGCTTGCTCCTTTGCACAACGAGGTGATGAAGCAGCAGGTTTGACCAGCAAGAAGCGCATGAGTTGACAAACCACCAAGAAGCAACCGTGACACACCGTGCAGCACGCAGGACGTTCTGACAAAGTAATTATCGCAACAAAAAAGCAAAAAGCAGCAACCTGCACGGGTGACACGCTTCAGAGATTCCACGACTCTGTCTGCAAACCTCTCAGCGCTTGCTTGCTTGTGAAAGTGGCAAACAACTCCCCGCCTACAAAACAAGCAAGTGAGGAAATCCCCGTGCTCAGCCTGCCTACTATTACTGTGACAATACAGCGCCGAGCTATTCCTCACTCGGGGAAATTACCCGTAACGCGCGAAAATGGCTGGCAAGTCCCGCTACATGAAAACCAAAAATCTGAATATTTTATTCAAAGCGCAAGATTATACAAAAGGTTAGCTGCCAGCTCGCTGTAGTAGGAGCCCAGCTTTGTCAGCTCTTAATTACTACATAGAAATATAGGTGTAAATTATATGAACCCCTTAGTTAAAAGCAAGATTCCGTAAGTGTCTGAATAAAGCTTGCAGTTTAGTTGCAAATGTGTTATTGGTATAAATAGGGCTAACTTGACGAGCTAGCCAGCTATGCTAACCTGCGGCTAACTGCATGTCAGCGGCGAGGCGAAGGCATGCACACTCAGCATAACAACACCGACTGTTTGCTTTCCAGACCCACCTGACTTTTTAAAAAATGACGCCACCTTAAGTTTAAGCTGCCAAATTCCTCTTCTTGAACCTCCGAGGAGATGACCGAACTTTAGAGTCGCATTTTAATTTCAGCTCCACTGACAATAGCGATTTCCAGCAAGCAGCTCGTGCATTCCTTGTTGATTCCTTTCTTGTATCCAAGCCAGACGTCATCGTGTTTGGTCACGTGCCTTCATTCATGAAAGAGCTCCTTTCCTCACAAGAAAAGTAAACATTTGAACTAAATATTTACCACATATTGTCAAACCGTTAAAGATAAGTCTCGTAAGCAAACATGAAGATGTCTACTAGCATTTACTGTATCTAAAGAACAACGGCTGATGACAGTCAGACAGTGAATACTATGCACACGTCAAATTGAAATTACACTGATTTACAAGAAAACCTGCGATCTAATCTGAATAGTTTCACTTCAGAAATAAATATTAAACACAGTGTTTGACATAACACATCTGTTCACATGATCCCAAGCACGTTATCTGTTATTTTTCCATCAAATAATAAATGACAGTTGCCATCCTTTATAAGAATGAACAATGCACTCAAAGTTAATTATCCCTTATCATTTAGCAAAATACCAAATTCAGAGAAACAATCATTTTGTTGGGAAGATACATGAATGATGTACTTTTGACAAGAAGTAAAATACCATCTGTACCAAGAAATTTTATTTATATATATATATATATATATATATATATATATATATATATATATATATATATATATATATATATATATATATATATATATATATATATATATATATATATATGCGCATGTATGCGTTTATGAAAAGACAACAATTATTCTTAAATATTGAAAGCCTGCCCCTGATATAACAGACCTAAAATATGACTTATTTATAAAATATCTAATTGAAAAATTATTGTATAGCCAAGATAAATTATTATTGCTATATTTTTTTAATTTTAATCTGATCTTATTTTACATATATCAGAATTCCTTTTTTTTCTATATGTATATGTTGGCACTTATTTGACCTCAATGATTTCCAAAAGACATCTACTGCACAATCAGCAACATGACCAGTCACTTTTACGTTTGCATATCAGTTTTTCTTGACCCTGGGGTTACTGCTGTTAAAGATGCTGATCCCACGAGATCTGACTCCAACAGCGTCTGCATTGACTCCTGGCTGCTGAAGCACTTTGTCCAGAGTTGTCTTCTTTATGGCAGCTGGAGAGATCTTCTCTTGGTCTGCCAAAGACTGAAGTTCCCTATCAAAAGAAGCATAGTATGAAATATATATAGCCACTAAAGTACAATATAGCTTTGTAATGATATTCTCATCACTGGGTAATTTTTCAGCTGAGGAAGTGAAGCGCTAGACTCTTTGCAAAAAATATTTGCATATAGCTCCATCTGCTGCCTCAGTATGAAGCCAACATAAAATTACCCATTAACCAAAATTACTTAATTTCAAGCAAGTCAACAATGTGCCAGTGGCAGAAGATGCATGTGTATTTTGCACTCTGGTGAACCTACCTAGTCCTTACACAGGAGGCCTCTACAGCATTTATGAGGAGGCTTCGGAAGCCACCGCTCTCCATAACATGAAGGGCGTGGATGGTGGCGCCCCCTGGTGAACACACATTGTCCTTTAGCTGCCCAGGATGCTGCTCTGAATCCAACAACATCCGAGCAGCTCCCTTTGAAGAGGCATAAAAAAAAAGACCCGCTGGTTATATAACATACAGTACAATTTGTAACTTGTATCTCCTATTCATATATTAAATGTCCAAACTGTGCCTAACATCAGCTTAGACAAGCTAAATTAGTCAACAATGGAATAAAAATGCGTTGGCAGAGGACCTGATTGATGCTGTCACTGGCCTGAGTGGCAGTGGTCACTTTCATTTCAGAGCTAAATGAATTTTTAGTGGGTTTTTTTAACACAATATTCAGATCAAGAAGCTGTAAAAATAAATCTTTATTATTCACATAGGGTAAATTGCTGTTGCAAAATAAATAACTTTGCATTCAGCACTTGTTAATAAGCCTACAAAATTTCAGACTACTTTTTCACTGCATCTAGACAGAATATGAAAACACACTTATCTTAAAATTGTCAAAAAAACAAAACAAGAAACAGAAACTAAAACACACCAAAAATATTTGGAACAGTAAAAGAATAGAACTGAAATAATAATAATGATTAAAAAAAAAAAAAAACAACAAAAATAAAAACCACACAGACACACAACAGAGCAAAGCTGAAACAAATATCTCACTCTAAGATATTGTTTCAAATATTAAGGTCATACCAGCAAGGCTTGAGCTCCTAGATGTACAGCCAGTCTCCTGGGCAGGCCCATTTTCACTCCACCATCAGCAAGAGCATCTACGGCCGTGAATGCCTGCAGGGCCACAATCATCACAATCACGATGATGGAAAGAGGACAACAATCCAAAGGACGCATTTTCCACAATTGCTGTATGCAAGTCAAGGCTCCTAAAAGCACGAAACGTTGTAAAGTATAACCAACTCACATAAGCAGGACCACTGCCACTCAGGCCAGTGACAGCATCAATCAGGTCCTCTTCCACCTCAGTGCAGTAGCCAACGCTGGCCATCAGTTGTTCCAGAAGTTTTCCATCTTCCACCTCTGCATGTGTACCAGTGGCATAGACAGTGGCCCCTTCACGTACCACCACAGGAGTGTTGGTCATGCAGCGCATTACCTTTGGAGTGGTACGATATTGCTGCAGCTTCTGTAAAAAGTGACACACAGTTTCATTGATTGTGTGGACTCTTCTTTATTTTGTTTGCGGATTTTACAATTAAGAATGATTATATGCTAACAATTCTTCTTCACAGATCTCTTAATGTTTTTTCAGTGCAAGTCTTTCTTTAAACAAGCTCAGCTGGTAAAGCATAAGCAAAAATAAGTATGGAGCTTTCTAAAAAACACAGCTACTGGGGACTTTATCCCTGTGTGCATACTCTGTAAATAATTTCAGAAACAGTTATAAACATAAGAATAGTTTCAGAAACTAAAAAAGAATTTTGTTTTACTTATATGTATACGTATAGTGTTTAAATATAGACTTAAAAACAAGTATGTCTGAAATATAATTTCTTATTTATGTTTGTAAATAGTCAAATAATGGTTTACACTGTTTAAGTGCAAATTGTAAACCAACTAAGTCATGCTGGCCCTTGTGTCTGTATCTTGATCTTGCAGCAAACAGGTGACTTTGACAAGGTTATGTGATACCATGGTTTAAAAACAGGATTTAAAAGTTTCTTTTATAGGTTTCCTTTACTGTGTAGCAAATAAGAAATGGATATACCAGCAGGTAATTTCTCCTGCCAGACACCATGCCACTTTATTGTATAATTACTGCTTAATTACTAAGGTGGGAAAATCGAATCGAAAGATCGGATATCTGGATTTTTTTCTTCACAATTTTAAAATCGATTTTTTTTTAACAAAAAAAAAAAATCGATTTTAAATTTTTTGTCATTTTCTTTTATTGAACTTTTTACTTGTCTTCTTGGACATTATAGCAGCAGAATGATGATCTGGCTACTGTGTTGTTTTTTTCCTAATTGAAATCAAGAAAAATTACGAGCAAAAATAAGTTTTATATAAAAAAAAATTTGTTTTTAATCTACAAAAATCATCAATATTGAAGAATTTTGAGAATCGCAATTTAAATTGAATTGGCACCCAAAAAAATCAGAATCGAATTGAAACGGGACAAAAAGCATATCGTCACAGCTCTATTAATTACACAACACGCATTCATTGATCCAACACTGTCACAATTAAGTATTAAATAAAATGCTATCACAAATCAGACTTATGGTTATGACTCACCTTCTCTATGGAGCTGATAGTGACACCTGCAGCACAAGACACAATAAGGTGACGGTCTTCAATATCTGGTCCAATCTCATCAAGTACAAAAGGGATGATGTGAGGCTTCACAGCCAGGAAGAGGACATCACTTCTGTTCACCGTCTCCTTGTTACTGGTGGTGAAATTCACACCTAATTTCTATTGTAACAAATGAACAAAGAAAATGAGTTTCTAACATGCACAGAGCAGCAATGTGTTCATGAACAAAATAACTGAGTAAACAATGTCTACACACCCGGAGCTGCTGAACTGTGGGGAGGTCTGTGTCTGGAGAGCTGGCTGTGATTCTGTGTGTGGCAATTACACCTTGAAGGGGACAAATATCCATAAACAATTTCATTCTAGCATTTTACCTTTATGAAAGTCAAATCTAAAACAAACACATTATGACTTCACCTGCAGCAGAAAAGCCTCTCACCAGAGCGTGAGCCAGCTGGCCCGCTCCTATGAAGCCCACACTCATTTTGCCTGTAAATGTACAAAGCTGAAATATGATCAACTGCATCAATTTGCCTTCTTTTTTTTCCTTGATAGGGATGAATGACCTGCTGAGTCTCCTAGCTAGTGAGCAGCGTAGGCTACACATATGTCGACAACTTTGGGAATTACGAAAAGATTGTAAACAAACAGCTACTTCCTTGTTAACCGATGCAAACAATATCTAAAGAGATGGTGAAAACAGCCACAATGAATACATAAAATTATCTTGAAAAAGACAAAAGACTTACCAAAAAAGCAGAAGTTCACCAGCTGCCTGCCCAATACGGCACAAAAGTGCTACAAATGACCACACTCCCAACGTGGCTCAGCTGTCTTTCCTGTGAAGTACCTGTTAAGATCACTGTGATTGGCAGGTGAGAGTTCCAATGAGATACACTTGCGGCAAATACGTAACGTACAGAATGTGTTTGACCAATCACAGTGGCCGTAACGTCAACAGGCGGGATCTGTGAAGCATAAACGCTAGTAGTTGCATCAGTTTATCCCTTGGGGCATCTGATTGTCTGACCCAAATACCTTAGCTGAAGTGGTATGGCATTGTTTAGATGTTGTATCGTACTTTATCTAATAACATGTGTCATGATTCTGTGTAGGGTAGTAAATATGTTGCTAGTATTTAGTTTTAGGGTAGTAAATAGTAATAGTAGCCAAAAGCATGTTAGTATATCAAGCATTAATGGCTAAGTTTATGGAAAACCATTTCAGCCAACAATGTTGGAGAAGGGAGGAAACAAACGACGGGCATTGTTATGACAGTGTGCAAAAGTTTTATCTGATCACAGGGCATTGGCATTGGTGTATAGACAATACTCATAAAAGTTAGGGATATTCAACTTTTAGGTTGAAGAAAATAAAAAAAGTTGATGGTATGTTCTTAATTTCATACAATTTATAGAAACAAAATCAAACAACATTGAACAACATAAACTGCCAACATCTCAATAGCGTGTCGTGTGTTAGGTGTCATCTTGGTCTGATGTCTAAACATGAACAGAAAGTTGAGGTCTTTTTAGAGGAAAAAAAATCAGAGGCTTGAATGGTTGTTTCATCGTTCAGTCTTTTTTTATAAAGTTAATGACCTCGTAAGAGAACAGCATTATGTGCAATAAGTACTTAAACATTGAACAGTTGTACACTGCATTCAAGATTTAGAGGCCAAATTGAATGAATCTGTAAAGGTTATAATACATTTTAAGTTAATTCTGACATCATTCAACAAGCTGAAAAGCCCTAACTTTTTGTGAGTGGTTTATATGTTGGGATAGGTGTTAATTATTATTATTATTATTATTATTATTATTATTATTATTAATCACACATTTTGATCCCCCCCTCAAAGAATTGTTACCACAACAAGCAACAACTGTTAAATCTATATGAACCTATTCTAGTCAAGATTGTTGGAGGTTAGGATGAAATAAACAGGCTACAAACTAAGTATCATAAAATATGTTGCTTTTATTCAAATATAGTAAAAAAAAAATTGTGACCATAGGATCCGTTGAAAGCTACTTCTGCCAGTGTTGTGAAAAAAATCTCATATGTTATTATGATAGGAAACAGCCATAACCCTACACTTGATTATCAAAATACTGATTTTATATCTCAGCTTTGACATACTGAAACAAAACCACTTACTGAATTGGCTTCAACGCTATATGTATGAGCTAGTTACATGATTCAAGGTCCTTTAAATAAAAACATTTGATGAAAATCTTAACTTAAACAGGAACTAGTTCAGTTTGGCTATATAGCAATTTTTTGTAATGTGCTTAGCATCATGGCAGAGCACACTGTAAGGCTTTCGTGATTTATTTTTTTTTTTTTAGTTAATGATGTACATATTACATGTAATTAAAGTAATTTGTTCAATGTTAACATATTTTACTATTAGGATTATTGCACATTTATGTACAATTAAAACATTTCTCCGAATTCTAAAAAAAAAAAAAAAAACTATCTAAATTTTTGCCTTTTATGCCATTCATCTGATCATATCTAAACTTATATCTCACATAGATGGTCTTTTCACATGTTTAGTAAAGTGATTACACTCAGAAAAAACTCTGTGCTTAACATTACATGACATACAAAAATGAATAAGACCCAATTCAATATAGGCCCTCATTTCGGCCATTTATTGAACATGAGAAGACTTAAACATTAACATGAGATAAGGAATGCTACACGCATTTTATGGTTAACAGTAAATGTAAAATGAAAGAACTTAATTTGTAACTGTGTTACTTCATTAAAAAAATAATGTCCTAGATACATTTATGATCTAACAAAACAGAAAGCCAGCTAAGATTGAACAAAAATTATCTGTTGCAAAAGAAAAAAATACATTAAAATGCAAAAAAAAACAGCAAACTAAAATCGGCATTCAGTGCAAACTGTATATTTAACGTTAAAAACAGCTGCATGAAAAACTATTTAATAAATCGCGTAGTGCTTAAGTCTGATGTAACACTGCTCTAATGTTCACACCATCCTCCAGGTTTGACCTGTATAAAATCACCAGTATCTTTTGCTGCTGAGATGAAGATGCTGCAGGCTTTGGTTGCTGCAGCACTGAGAAGTTTTGTAAAGTATATAATCCTGCATATCACAGATAGAAGTGACAAGAGGTTTTTTTTTTTCAATTTTACAAGACTGGACTGGAGACAAAGCGAATCCTTTGGGAGTAAACAAGATCAACAAAATATAGTATCAGGTTGACGTGGGTGAAGACTGCCACCACCAGCTTACTATCCCAGGGGCATGCTCCACGTGGACAGTCAACAGGACGAGTCGTGTTGCCATACTTCCTGTCAAAGCTGAAGATGGGCCAGACCAGAGCAGTACTGAGATAGAGGATCACAGCGAAGAAGGTGTAGACAACCACAAACCGGTCAAATGGGAACCTCAGGGCAGATGTTCTTCCAGACACTGTCAGTACGACCACTACTACAGTGATGGAGAAACACAGGCTGTACACCACTACACAGTACTGGGTGGCGATGTACTGGTTGTACTCACTATCATTAGCAAGAGCTCCAAAAATTATGCAGGCCGCATAACTCTGGACCACCTTGAGCAGACCAGACACTGTTGCCATGTAGCCCACCACTGCTCCTGGTTTGGCTCGCGTTAGGAAGACTTCAGCTCCATATGGGAAACAACAGATACTGGAGCAGATTGTAACAATGATGCGATAGATTTGCACTTCATAGTCCTCATCAGACCACTCTGTTTTGAGAAAGTACACTGGGTAGACCACAGAGGCTGTGATGTACATGAGTGTTGCCAGCATGGCAAAAGCCACAGTGAAGTTATCCCAGGATATTGGCATGCAAGTGTGGAGCCGAGTAATGTCCAAGGTGAACACCACCAGTGTTACTGCAAAGCAAAAGCACCACACAAACATGCAGAAGACTCCGTAAGAGGCGCTGTAGCCTGCACTGTGGGACACCAGGGCCATTATGGTGCAGCCGAGCACTAGTTGGCACATTCGGGCAGCACCCAGCGGTGACAGCACGGTGTCTTTATTGAGGTAGTGCCCTCCATGAGCATCCATAGTGTGTGATGTCCTTAAGAAGAAGTAGCTTTCGTGGTAAGATGCTTGTTCTCCGCGTTCGTGTTTTTGCGGCCTACTCCTCTCCTTCACACAGACCTCACCCTTTCCTGGGGTTCCTTTTATAGCTGGTCCTTAATTATAAATGTCTGTTATGTGTTTTTCCCCCCTGAACTTGCTTTGTAATTAGCACATTGAGCTTAAGATCAAGTTACATTTATGCACAGCTTTGTAAGCTTATACAGTAACTTCTAAAGAAGATAAACAAATACACTTTATAAAGCAATTTATGGTTTTCTTCTTAGCGTGCAATTTCACAGAGAAATGATTAAATAATGGTTTCAGACAATCTACAATCTAAAGTACATTTTCAATGTCAACATTTCTGTTGAATTGCAATATGTTCTTATTCACAGTATGTTCAATTAAATCTTCTTTGGCTTACTGTCTTCATTTGTTGTTGTCCAGTGTTTCAAAAGTTCCAAGTCAAGATCTTGTCCAAAACACTTTTCTTTGAACCAGAAATCCAGACGTCGGTCTTCCAGCAAAAGCTCTCAGTGCCGACAGGTGGACAAGTTTGTTGACCCGTCAGTCAAATCTTGCTGTTCACAGGCCTATTCCTTCCTAATTTCTTCGATTGAGGCTCTTGGCTGATTGTCAAATTCACTTTGCTTTTTGTCTTGCTGCTTCTGTCTTCTTTTGCCTCTCAATTTTAGTTTGCTGCCTTTTCCCTACTCGAACCAGTTCATCTTGTTTCTCCTGCGAGTGTCACTGAACAGTCAGTGGATTGCTTTGAGTGGGTGTTTAAATGAAAGTTTGTGACAAGCCCAAGGTTACAGGCCTGGCCAGGTCTATAAATAGGGGGTCTATATTCCACAGAGGGGTGGGAGGCTACATGTGGCTGGCAGGATGGGAGTCGTATTTCTAGGGAGCACCCAGAGAGGCTGAGTCAGAGCTCCCTCAATATGAAACTGGCATTTACACTCAGTGTAATGACAGGGAGGGAGGCTAAGACGCCCATTAGAAACAGAAATTACATACAGGTTTAGAGGGATGGTTATACAGAAGTGAGGGCAGATTTGGCCGACACGTGTGAGAAGGAAGTTGAAATGAGTAGGATGTTATGTAGCATGTTTCTGTGATATTAACATACTTTTTTTTTCAGGTCATACTTACATGAAACCACTTCTCCATACAGCTTTTAGTTCTTCTATCAATTATCATTCTACATATTTTGGGCACTCCATGTAACTTTTTAATCAAATGTTTATGCTCACTCTGAAGATATACTCAACATAATGATTAAAAATAGGTGCTATTTGTTCTGTATTTTAGTGGAAAAGGTTGGGGCTATTGGAATCAACCATGCTGCTATCAACAGGATAAAAAAATCTGTGAAAAAATAATAAACATACCCTTATGTGGTGTAGTTGGAGTGAATGATGTGACTTGAAGCTCCATCAGCTGACAAGGAGGACAACAAATTTGAAGTTTCAATATATATAGGAGAGAGGAAATACAGGTTGGACGGTTAAAAAATGCTACATTTCTTTCTGTCTTTGCTCCAGACTTAAAGTATCAGTACTTAAGTTAAGGTTTAAGTAAAGTTGTTAATGAAAGGAATAATTTGTTTTATGATGGATCTTTAATGAGGCTAAAATGTCTACTTCCTATCAAGTAAAATGATATATTTCTAATAGAAAAACTGATTCTTTTGGCATCATACAACCATCACAGACCAATGTTCTAAATTTATATAAAAATATAAGTGGCAGAGCAGATTAGTAATTTATTGTCTAACTGTGCACAAGTTGTGTCTTTAATAAGATACCTTGCATGTACCCCAAATTACTCCTGAGTTTTACCTTGCATGGTAATTTGCTGCCACAGCTGGATGCAAGCGTACTCAGTAAGATAAATTGTCATGGGTGGAGTCTTGTTAAAATAAACACACTGGTCCAGCCAGAAAGGCACAGTGGGACAAGAGTCAGAAATAATGCAAAGACCTCTCAAAGTGCAGGACAAAGTCATTGAACATTCTTTAGAACCTTTTATTTAGGCATTGCTTGTTAAACTTGGTGCTTTTGTGTGTATGCATTTGTTTTAGTAGTTCACTTTTATGGTTTAATTGGTTTTTTACAATATTAGGGTTGCAAAAGGCGATCAAATATTTTTTCATCTGAGTACTTCAATCTTCTTCCTAATCTTCCTTATTTGTTTCCAACCACATCCTTGCTGAATAGATTGGTCCACCTTCACAGACACACACACCATCACATGCAGGTTCAGTTTTATGTTACACGCTTTTGCTCTTGTTTATTTGTTAGTCAACGCTTCACTTTGCATCCCAAAATATGTTATGATTGCAATGTCAGTTCTACTACCACCATCCCGACTACTGCAGCTGTTATGATGTTAAGAATTAGCACAATGAATAATAAGAAGTCTGCACAGACATATTTATCATGTAGTATATGTAATGCGTCTTTTCTTTTAGGTCTGATACAAAGACATGCAATCAACACAAAGAAAAACAAAAAATATTTACAATTTACAAAGAATCACTTCTCTGTGAAAATAGCACTTATAAATATGATTTACATAACAAAATAAATATGTAAATTACCAATGTAGCTTGAGTCTTTTGTTTTGTTAAAAAATATGTTACAGAATAAAATTACAATTAGTAATACTTCTCCTTTTCTTGTGTGATGCAAAATAGAGGTCCTTTAAAAACATATTTAATAAAGACATCATTACATACAACATTGTCATTATATTAAAATGTGATCTCTATAATGAATTATAAGAAGGGAGTTACAAGAGTGAACACTTGAAAGAACCTATACAAATACTCAGAAAATATACAATACACAATATGTCTCCCTTTAAATGTTCATTGCATTAAATATGAGGACTGTTGAACTACTGAGGTGAGCTAACGCAAGTGATGTTGATCAGGTTTTAACAGCCCTCGAATGATGATGTGGCCTGTAAGAAAGAGGTATAAACTAGATGTAATGGCACTGTGGTAGTTACGGATGAAGTGTTTTCAGGTTTTAGCACCATTTTAGATTATAATTGAACTAGATATTGAAACTAAGCCAGTTGGATTTCATATCTGTCTGAAGGAGCCTTGCCTTTTTTTTTTTTATTACAGTCACCACAATAACATGAAGTCTGCCTTTATCTGCCTGTTTGGATGATTTTTCTGCCTACAAAAAAAGAGGCACTCATCTCTTGCTGTTGTTCTTTCCTGTGATTTCTTTCCTGTTCTAGTGCTTTTCTTTTCTTACAATATTACCCTCTTATTGCCAAATGCATCATTTGGATTTGAGTGTTTGTTTTATTAGAAATAAGATATCTTTGGGGCAAATAAAACAATCTTGACAAAAACAGTTATATTATGATATAAACTATAGTGACTACATACAGAAATGGCAACCTTGGAGTGTTGTGACATGTTTTTTGTTTTTGTTTTTTTTTAATACTGACTAAATCTAAACTGACAGATTAGGTTAATAAAGAAAAACATCAATTAGCATCCTTAAAACTGGATTACATTCATGATTTTTTTTTCCTTTTATAAAACATCATGGATACGGGTCATAGCAAAGAGTTGTGCCTTTTTTTATGGTGGCATTTCGAGGCTGTACTTGTCACCAGTTGACAAGAAGGAGATTGTGGGAAAAAAACTGAAGCACCTTGACAGAGTGAGGTATGAATTAAAGTTAACAGGAGGTTGGGGGAGGTGATTTAAGGTAGAATGGATGCTGAAGTTGGAGGTATCAGTCATGGATGCGAGCTGGAGAGATCAGCTGGCTCTGCTTGGTTTTAGCTTATGTGTACATGTATGTGCGTGTTGGTGTATATGTATGTATGTGGCTCTTTAGCTGCCACTGCTGAGCATGCCCAGTAGCTTGCTGGGGTCCATGCCCTGCTGCTGAGCCATCTTCTGCACATCAAAGCCCATATGCATGAGAAACTGAATGACATTCATCTCTTGTCCTGTGAACTGGTCTCGAATGGTCGGGCAGGTGGGGTTGCAGTGAGGCCACGGGCAGCTGTCAATCAGATGCACAGGGCAGGCTTTGGGTGGAGCCTTGTTGTTCCTGCTGTCGTGGAGGCTCCGGTCCCAGCAGTGCAGAGCACGGGGCAAAGAGGTGCCTTTAACTTGCACATCAATCCAGTAACTAGAACACAACACAAGAGGGCACTGTCAGCTCACAAGTAGACGATTACATACACAAAGCTGCCCCTTTGCACAGAGAAGGAAGCTTTTACATTAAAATCCTACTCACTTTCTGGTGATAACCTCATGTGACAGACATGCTGGAGCAAACATTGCCCTAAAGGAGGGGAAAAAAACATTAAAAAATCAGATGACAGTAATGTCACTAAAATTGTCCTCCTGAAAAGCAGAAATGAAGCCTTACGGGACATCTTTTAGTGTATTCCTCAGCTCAATGCCCAGATTCTGGATGTAACGCCACTGGCCTTCCTGCACAGGCTGGCCTGTTAGCTGGATGTTGTCAACTGTTAACTGGGCCTCATCAAACAACCACTGGACCACAAACACAGGGCCTGCAAAAGGAGGTTAGAGAAGTTGAAGAAGATTGTGCTCAGCCTGCTTAATGTGTTGTGAAATGGGCCACACAGACACTTTGGGCTCATACATGTCCAAATACATGTGTCCTAAAACCTCCCAAACTCACTTTTAATCGATGGGAAGACTCTGTATCCAAAGAAGCAGTTCCACTCCTCTCCTTCATGGGTTTGTCTGCATCTCTCCGGCACCACCCCACCCCAGTACCTGACAAACATGATGTGCATATTAGCAGTCTCAATCTTTGTAGGAAAATTAACATTATTATTTTATTTTCTCATGACTATCCCATACTTGATGCCTCTTTTGATGGTCTCAGTTGGGGTACAGCTGGCAGTGTCTACACAGTCTGTGCAGTGGTACTGCTTGTTGTCCAGGAACCAGCCTGAATCAGAGAGGCCTCGCACCTGAATCCCAGTGTGCCCCAGTCCCTCCAGGAGCTCAGCCACATGATCTACATTCAGAAGAACCCCAGTACCTCCCGCACTGTGCAAACAAGCATAGATTATCAGTACGCACCAATGAGACTTATTGGATTTTGACTTTCAGATCTAATCAAAGGGACATACCTGCTTCCTGCTAACAGGAGGACTTTTGCGTTGTCTAGCCCTTTGCTCAGCAGATCCTTCACAACCTCCTGAATAATCAGTGACCCCATGAAAGCGTAACCACCTGAGCGCAACAGATAAAGGAAGCAGAACTGTAAAATACAATTTGTTTGAGGACAGGTTATTGTTTGATCGTCAGGATTTATCTCTTACTCTGCTCTGTTTTGGCTGAAGCGCCGCTCCACACGTCACTGGAGCAATATGGAACAAATCTGCACAAACAACATCAAGTTAAAGCTGCCAGTCGTGATTTTAAAAATCGGGCACCAATAAACACACACACACACACACACGCAAATGAACTTACACCATGTTTGCGTTCCACCAGTGAGGGTTTTCCTCAGGCAGTGGCGACAGGATCCCTGTGCCTGTAGAGACAGATCAAAATGTATCATTAACCATCCTGGCTCCCCCCAGACACATCCTCCTCTTACTCATCATCATTACCAGATGGATTATAGTTATTATAGTGCAATGACAGACGGAAGCATCTCTGTTCATAGCAGAGGGCACCAGGTAACCTTATTTTGCAGAAACATTATGACTGGGTGCTGGTTTTAAACACACTGTAAATGAGCACACATACATCCAATCTTTTTTTTTTTAATAGAAAGGCATTAATGTTACATTTAGTTTTTTAACCTTGTGGGGGAGATTTGCAGCAAGACACAGACTAAGTAATTATTGTGCTTATTTCAGTGGAGCGAACCGCACAAACTAGCGGACCTGTTTTAGTTTGAGGCCATTTGGATGAGCTCATCAACCTCCTCATGGTTTCGTATCGGCTGTCGCAGTTTTCCTTGTTGAAGCAGTACCAGCCACCTGGAAACAGATGCACAAAAGCCCCAACGTGGTTAACGTCTTCCAAAATATGATTCTGAATGTCAATCATATTTGAATATAAAAGTATAGAAATATAATGAAATGAGTCAATTTAGGCAGAAATACTCACCCTCAAGGAATATCAGCCACCGTCTGCTGCCTCGAGATTCTTTCAGGTAGTACCTGCAAAAACAAAACAAGAAAAACTCATCTTGTTTGACTAAGAACTTTAAATATGATTTGGAATATCAAAATGGTGAATATGATGATAAATTCCTCAGTGTTTACTTTTCATTGCCTGTATAAAAATATGTCTTTACACCAGTGCCATGTGGTCTCAATCCAAGACTTTGATGCACTAAACATAGTAAAATAATACCCTCATTATGACAATGTTTGAAATGGCGTTCAAGCATAAGATATACACACATATGACATCATTGCTTTAACTTAAACAATAATGTCCTGTTACTTTTTTTTTATGTTATCTCCTAAAACTGATAGAAAGAAAATCTGCCAACATAAATTTACTGAGCGGATGGGGGAGAACAATGAGCTGGTGTGTATTCCCTGCACTGTGGAAAGTGATACAAGTGATCAAACTAGAGATAAACATCATCCAGTCCCGTATCTTGTTTGAGCTGTAAATGCCAGTTGAGTTTTCTTCAACAACAGGTAATGTACCATCATCTTTTTACACAGAGCTCATCATTCTTTCGTCCTCACACACATATAGGATAGAATCAAGACCCCCACCGAAAGGTACGATAAGATAAATAAAACATTTACACGTCATTTTGCCTGTGCAGATGTCAAAATACATGTGCACCTTAAGGATTATAATGTGAAGGAGACTTTTTTTGCTGCAGATTGAGACTTTGAGATTATAATGCATGCTGGACAAAGTGTGCTGTGTGATTCTGGTCCAGAAGAGGGCAATGCTATGGTGAATGTCCCATGCTGCTAGATGGATTAAAGACAAGTGTCTCATTGTTGCTTTGGCTAAATTAAACATTTATATCATATCAAGGAGTTATAACCAAAGAAAAACATGCCTCCCAATGTGTTTCTGAGCTTATTAATAGCTCAGCTGGAGAAGCTGAAGAGTTGGCTTGAACTTCCAGCTGCTTGCTCAGACACTGAATCATACTTTGACTTCAGTTCATGGTTTACACTTTTACTGTGAGCCACAGTCAATGATGCAGGCTTATGGGTCCTACAGTCCTGCTTTCAAATAACAAAGTGTATGCATTATTTTCAGCATAAACAGGCCAAAGCCAAAAGATGCTGCATCAACTCACTCCCTCCTAACAAGCACAGGACCAGGAGGTGAATCACTCAGTTCGACCATTATCATCCGGCGAATTAAAGGTGGCATCAATGTGGCTGTATTTGCAGCGGTGACAATATATGACATGAAAATGCTGCTAGATGGATTAGCATCTTGGCTGATAGCAGTTACAGGGAATGAAAAGGCCATCTGCCAGTCAGTGTTTCCTGTGCGTGTCCTCATGCTGTGTATCTAAAGCGCTAAGAGCTTTACTGGGCCAGCAGACAGCTCTCTCTACAGGGTACTTTGGGGGTTTAACAGGAATTAGACAGGATTCTAAATCCATAAAGTGACATGTATATCAAGCCCCATTTCAGTCAAGTTGATCCATCATCAAACCACCCTGAGATTGGTTCTCACCTACAATAACAAACTGTCTAACAAACCTCTTGATGTAATTCTGATTTGTGTATTAATTATATTTAAAGGAATTTATTATTTAGTACAAAAAACTGCAAATAATAGTTATATACATGTGCACACCATATTATTTAGCATTGCTTTCAGTTATGGTTGTATAAATGTACAATGAATCCTAACTGGTGATGTCTGGTAAATAATAAAAACAATATTCTTGTGATTAATTGACTCAAGTATTTAAAAACACAATTGTAAAGACTCAATTTAATTACAGATGTTTAAATTAATCTAAAGTTCTTGCACAGATATCAGCTCAACTCGCAATGTAGTTAAGTTTCTTACGTTAAAACAGTGTAAATTACTTGTTTATGTGTTAAGTAGTTGAACAGGCTACAGATCTGCATAGGACTTGTTTTTTTTTTCACCCAGTGGAGAAATAGAGCTCTACTTCACAACAGTGTGACCACTTTAGTTTATTACAATAAAATATAGAAAATAGTTACATATTAAATGGCAGAGTAAATAACTTACTAAAGAAATGTACTGAAGCATCATAACTCTGCTGTTTGTGTGCAGACATCAAAGAAAAGGAGTCAGAAAGTTATGGGGATGGGCAGGGGTCTGAAAACTTAAATCTAAACTTTCTACAAAGCAAATCCTGCATTCTAATTTGAAGCAAAGGAAATGAAGCATGGACCATGTGGCTCTCCGCAAATTTCACGCTCCACTGACGCGAAGCAGCTGTCCAGATATCTATCCAGACTTCGCCCCAGTCTGTAGGACACCGTTATTCACCCCTTTTTATTTACCAGTTTTCCAATTCACCTATTCCTCTTTCTTTCTTCTTCTTCTCTCTTTTTTTTTTTTTTTTTTAACCATTTAATTGTTAAATAATTCAACTAGAACATATGACAGCTACCGTAAACAGAGAAACTTAATGGGAACAAGGACCTTTGTCCTCAGTAGAGATATGTGAGTTACTGTGAGCAGATGAATGCCGGAAATAAGCAGCAGAAAGAGGTTTATTCAGCTAAAGTCACTACTTAATGTAAAACTTCTGGGTGTTAAGTCGTTTACAGCAGAGCACCATTGACTCATCTCACTCACATGGGGACCAGAAAAACCACATTGTTGGACACATTTTCATTATGTCTCGGTACATACCCTGCGGGACTCCCGTCGTTGCAGGTGACTGATGTATTCTCCAAAAAGTTCAACTTCATGTCGTAGTCTAGTTTCTGCGCCGAGCATGGGTAGAGAGACTGCGCAAGGTTCTTCACTTGAGTCATGAAGTTATCCATGTTCTCCTCCACGGCGGTGAAATCCAGAGGGAAGCTCTCCGTGGTATCACCCCGGTCCGCTCGGTATGTGGGAGGTGGTGGTGCGCGTCTTGGTTGTGGGTTGCGGCCACCCCGAAACCTCCGTGCGCAAAGAGCGCCGGATTGCATCAGGACCAGCAGCAGCACGGATGAAACCATTCTGATCGCTGTCATCTTGGATGATAAACGTTCTTCCTTCAAACACAACACGGGGGGTACGGACAATTTTCCTGTTGGAGTGGCGAAAGAAGCTGCGATTACGCACTAATTCAGAGACAATGCACTTGTGTGATCCCCAACATGTAAATTTAACTTGGAATAAATTCAAAAGTTCATCTGTGATCAATCACAGTGATCTGTAGACTTTTTTTCCCCCCCTGTGTGATTTAAATTAAGAGTAACCCACACGTCTCTGATCCTCCGTCTGGAAACCCCAACTCAAGCGCTTCAGAAACGAGCGCACAGGCTTGAACAACAACACTTGTGCCATGCTCTTGTATTTTATTCAAACTTTCCCCCCTTGTGTATCCGCCTGGCCAATCGCAGGAGCGGGGCAGGGCTCAGGGCATGATCAAGCGTGGCAGACTATCCCCTTTTTTTAATTTATAGAGGGGAAAAAATGTCCATGCGTTGGTTCTTTTGATCCGCAATGTTTTATTTGATGTGGTGGCTTTTATTGGCCTTGAAATGCCCATTTCCCATTCTACCACAAATTTATGAAGTGAGAATACGCATCTTGTTACACACTTGCCTGAAAAGTAAATGGCGAAAAAAAGAAAAAAAAAGACAAAGCTGGTGCAGAATTACTACAAATTTTTGGGCAGAAAAGAGAAGAATTTAACCACTGCAGACACTTCTGTTTTCTGTCTCTTCTTATTTTTCGTTATCACAATCTCCCCCCCTTTTTTTTTCCTGATTTCATTTCTCACAAGTTAAGATGCTCTCTTCTTCTTCTTTTTTTTCTTTAATCCAGACTGGGCCTCCAAAGATCAAAGCAACCATCACTCTTTTCTCCCCCCCCTTTTTGCCTCCTCCCTCCCTCTTCAGTCTTTTCCAAACTTTCCTGCTCTGCTGTATATTTTAAGTCGAGCAGAGCATCCTGATGGGAAGCCAGCTTTTTAACACAGGAATGCCTCGTAACGGTTGAGATAGACTTCCCTCTAACAACCTCTCAATTTAAGGACACTTTTAAGTCCAAGTGGAGCTCACAGGACAAAAGTGATCATTTGTTAAGGTACAACCTCATGATGATGTTTTGCTCATGTTGCCTTGGTTTTGAACTCAGACATAAGGAAAAAGAAAATCATTTACATTCAGGACTGAGTATTGAAGGGATTTGTCAGTAGTGTGAATTTCTTTTGGACAGCTTTTATACAATCCAAGAAGATTTTAGACAAGACTATTTATTCAGTGTGTGTGTGTGTGTGTGTGTGTGTGTGTGTGTGTGTATGTGTGTATGTGTGTGTGTGTGTTTGTGAAGCAGTTTTGATATAAACTGTTTAATTAGGATAATGTATCAGTAATTAGCTTGTTGGATTTAAGAATGAGATATTAAGAAATATAAAATATTTTGTTAGAAAATCTCTTGGATTAATTTTGATTGTGAATGATAGACCTTAAGTGTGGTTAAAGAAAGTTGATACATTTTGCACATCCTGTATCTGGCTCTTAGTCAAATTTATTACATTGTTTTGTCTTTTCTAACTGACAAGTTTTGCTATTGAAATGATGATATTTGCAATGAAAAAATTTTATATATATATATATATATATATATATATATATATATATATATATATATATATATATATATATATATATACATATATATTTTTTATTTTTTTTTATTTATTTATTTTTTTTAAATTTTATTTATTTATTTATTTATTTATTTATTGAGAAATTATATTAAAATAGAAGCACAAAACCAAAAACAATAAAATAGCTTAATGCCCTCTTGGGAAAAAAAAAACAAAACAGAAGAAACAGAAACAACAAAACTGTAAACCCATCAGTTTGCCTACATAATGTCCAACTGTTATGAGCAGGTAAGATAGATATGGAGTCACCAGCAGGACTGATGGTATTCATTGGTAACTTCAAGCACATGCTTATATAGATTAAAACATGTGGTAGAGCCCAGGAGGAGAGGCTCTGTCACAGATTGAGTCTAGTCACTTTGACCCATACCTCCCTGTTTTATCACACGTCATCTTCAGAAATGTAACTCCTAAATCACTCGCAGATGGATGCTGGCCTCTGACACACTCACTAACATGAAGAGATGCTCCATCGCTGAAATGTTCTCTGCACGACAAAGTGTGAGCTGCAGATGCTCACACGTCAAGGAATCTTATTGTGTATAGAAACATGAAAGACTCCGAACAGTATGAGGCTCAAAGTTGGAAACTCTGGTTTGCTCAGCTACTGTTGTGTGCACAGGGATTTTTTTCCTCTTCCATGCACCTTGTTTGAACTCGGAGCTCTAAGCCTTTCTGGCTTTTGCGAGTAATTCTCTCTCTCCCCTTTTCCCCCCTTTGCCTCCTATCCTCTTTGTGTAGCATAGACACAAATTTAACCATGCAAGTCTGAATGGATTTATCTTAGAATTAGGTCATTTGAAAATGACCCAGCTGTTCTGATGGCAGTCCCTCAGAAGTGCCCCCATGGCCCCCACCCCAACTCCAGGCCTCCTGTGAAAGTCAAAGCTCGTCTTTCATCTCCAATCAGTTGCATGTGCCCTCACAGATCCACAGGTTTTACTGCTTAAGTCTGGGCTGGCAGCATTGATCATGTGACCACTGCCTCTGCCCAGTATTTAGACACACCATAGCTTTGCCACCCCTCTCGCTGTCTATGCAGCCTGGTCTTTCAGCTCGCACGTCCCCATCATCCATCTCTCCATGCCTGCAACTTCTGATTTGCACAGACTTTTGTTGACGATACATCCATGATCATCAAATCCTGCTAGTTGGAACTGTTAGGTCAGGTTACATCAAAGAGATCAGGAGGGATCAGGCTCTTGAAAGGGACAGGCTCTGGCTCACATCATCAGAAACAGGTGGAAGTCCTCATTGGAGAACAAAGGAGAGATCACCAGCTATTAAACTTTTATATTCCATAGACGAGTTTCTTTAAATTCCTTTAAATTGCCACTCTCACCCTCACAGTAAGCAGACACGACATAAGTACAGCGTTAAAAGTATGATGGGAAGTTGAAGTTTGTGGGACTCAGCTGCAGAACTGAATCATATGAAGGTCACAGCACCAAAGCCTTGGATTTAATGGAATAATGCCACAAAGTGTTTGTGTGGGAATCAGTTAAATCTCAAGACACAAATGGACCTGGAAATGTGTGGGATAAGACTGAGATGTTTTCAGGGAATTGAAAAGTGACTGAAACCTACTTTGCGTTGTAGTAATATCCCTCTATGTCTCAATTTTTCAAGTAGATTTACAACTACTGCTTGTCATTTAGGGGCTTCATTTACACACCAGTATAACTGCCATGTTAGAGCTTTGTCAGCTGAAGCTATCTGCCTCTGTGGAAATGTTTTCAGCTTCAACTTTTGCTGTGTGTCACCTTGAGGCAAACCTCCGGAAGCAGGTCCCCATAATTTTATACGGAGGCCTTTGTTTAAGATCCAAAACAAACATGTAAAGAGGCTTTTGGGTGTTAACACACTGTAGAGCTCCTTTCATGTGCCCTCACCACATGTTCCTGATATTACCCGGCGAATCAGTAAACAACCTTGATCCTGGCTCAAGTCAAGAGGTGCCATCTAAGATGTGGATGTAAACGGGGAGTAAGAGGGAGTAAGAGAGGCAGGAGACATCTGTCGAGCAGGCTCTCATTTCGTAAGAGAAGGACGTCTATTGGTTGCAGATGACGCCGTGTTTGATAAAAATGAATTCTTTTAACATAGGACAGCTCGCATGAGGGGTCTCTTCAGTGCTATGAAGTAATCAAATTGTTCAGCTGACAGCTCGGTTGTTTTTTCGTTGATAGCCACAAAGTTGCTGCCACCGCCTGTAAACACTTCTGTCACGTCAGTCATGTTAAGCAAGATGGATGGGTTTCTGTCAGAGTGAGGGTACATGCATGCTTTGCATCTGTGGAGGAATGTATTGGTGCACTGAAGGATGACCGAGGTGGACTGGGTTGTGTTGGAGGTACTGGGTGCGTGAGTGCATCTGCAGCCATCCTCCAAGACTTTTCCATTCATGCCTGGTGCTTGAATCATCCTTAGCAATGCCTTCTACCAGGTAGCAACAGAGGAGGGAACACAGACCAATTACCTTTCAAGACCTGCTATTATTATCATCAGAGAGGCGGCAGTGCTCCTGTCCCTGAGCCTATTCTCATCCTCAGCGAGACAGAGGAAGAATCAGGCTCTTTAGTCTCGGAAATGTTTATTTATGCCACAGATATGCCAAAGGACATGGAAAAGCCCTTATTACAGGTCATCACAGTTGAGCCACAACACATTATTCACTTTCTGTCCTTTAACCTTCCATTCTCTATGGGGAAGCTCTTTTGAAGTCCACACCCTGCTGTAAAACATGCTCATTATTCAATTATGTGAGAGCTGTATTTGAAGCTGTTTTTAAGATGTAGGCTTTAAAGAAGCAACAATTACCATTATTTTTTATGAGTTTTTTTTTTTTCTTCTGTTTTATTTTTGTTTTATGAAGAATGAAAAATATTAAATGAAAGAGCTGTTGACACGTTACACAAATCTGTTAAGGTTGAAACACTCGACCCAAGTTTTAGAGAGAATGAAATAAAACTAGACCTAGATTAAAGGCAAAATTAAGAGGAAATATCCTCTAAAAAAGGATATTTTTTTAGTCGATATCCTAGTTGGAGGAAATCAGATCATAGTTCGCTTCAGTCCACTGCAACACTGTTAGCGAGTGGTATGTGCCTAATTATTTTTGACACTTTTTCAACACCAAGCAGCCGTTTGCTTTTATCCTCTCTTCAAAATGATGAGACTACTGTAATCAAAGAAGACAATGATCAGCGCCAGCCTCTTGGCCTGGCCTGGTACCTGCTTTGATGTCATATTTTGGTATATAGTGGGCTGTGGCCGATGCCAAAGAGCACCCATAGTCGCCAGCTGTCTGACAGGCTGCCTTTAATCAGAATGACATCACTCGGCTACTTGATTACTTTCCATGGGCTCTTCCAGGCCTGGGAATTTTCTCCCAGGAATCTGAAATCATCATCTCCGTCTTTACACCCATAGCGAAAAGAAATACAGTCATCTGAGATATTAACTTGTGTGGCACACATAAGTGTGTATCAGTAGCTATTAGATCTGACAATAAAAAAAATGAAATTGTTTGCTGTTTTCTTTTTAATAAAAAAAAAATCTATTTTGCATCACACTTTTGGAAAGTGCAAAACAACTGTACACACGACAAACTAAACATTTCCCTTCCTTGATATTTTCCTCAGTGGGGGAGAGAAGAGTGATAAATTACAAGGTAGCATTTGAAAGTGTTTGCTTTTGGTGGAAACCGGGGAAACTGCAGTGTGGGGCGGGTATTTATAGCCACCTTCACTTTTCGCCTCCTTGCCCAGAATCAGCTTCACAGGACTGCTGTCTGTCTTCACCTGTAGGTCTGGAGCAGGCCGGCTCTACACTCCCCACATCATACATTTTTTTTTCCTGTAGATGCCCCGAGGATCAAGACAGGAGTCTGCGCTCCTTTGACCATCCTGTGACTGGAAACTGCAGTTTAGGAATTTTCAAAAGGAAAAACATTCAAGGGATTACAGAGTGCGTTTGTTTATTCTCAGCAGAGGGGATGTTGAAAATGACTACATGTCTAAGAGCTGAAGCAAGATAGACAGTATGCCGCTCATGTGACTGCCAAGTCCAAATTATTCTTTGATGTATTTAGATGTGTGGACATGTATCATCTTACAAACAGCGGGAGGTATTGTATAAGCCTGTATTGTGTGATCTGAGAGGAAAAACAAACAGAGACATGTACTGAAACTATTCCAACTGAGGTTGAAAGCTGCTTCCTTTAAACCCATGTATGCTATATAAATCTGTGTGTCATCCCTCAAAGATCTTTACTTTGGTCCAGAGCTCACCTGCGGTTGGCTTGCAGAAACATTTATTCAAAATACAGCAACTTATCTGTTTGGGAATATACAACACCCACTTCCTTTTCTCCTCTGTCAGGAAGAAGGTGGTCATTTGTGGGAAGAAGAAAGTGTTACTCAAACTTTACTCACTGAAGAAGAAACAAAACAAAAAGAAAACATGGGTGGAACACATCACGTTGTTTTTGTGATGACTAATGAATAGATCACTGCCAGCACCTTTGCGGTACGTCTGTGAAGTTATGATCTGTTGATCACATTCCTAGAATATGTGGAATGAAAATAAATCTTTACACTCAATGAAAAAGAGTTAGTAGACACTTATCCTGACTGTTAGTCAGTCCTTTCTATTTCCTATTTGGTCATTAAATAAAAACAGAACTAAACAGTCATTATGAAGTGCTGATGCTGGAGAAAAGAGTACAAAAAAAAACAAGACAAAACATTAAAAGAAAAAAAATTTCCCTCAAACTGAATGTCGTCACATCTGGAGAACAGGTGTTGTTCTCCTCGCATCGGATATGTACAATTAAAATACTCATTTAAGAATCCGCAAAAAGTGAAAGTGAAGCTTTGTACTGCTGGGTTTGATAGAGGAGAGTGTCAATGAAACCAAGAGGCACAGTAATCCTTGTAAAACAGAGAGCAGGCCAGGCGGTTACTATTGGGAAAGGACAACTGTAACGTGTCTGAAGCGTAACCTGTTCTCCAGCCCTCGCTTTGAAAACAGATGAAGATCGGCTGCAGCCCTGAAGTCATTACACCTTCAAAGGTAATTAACACATGGCTTTTGTTTGGGCTCGATGAGCCCCAGATTATGTAGGTACAGATGGTCTGGGGGGCCGGCGACAGATACCAAGAGCAAGGTGTGCTTGGATGTGCTTTCATGTCAGCAGGAAGTGCTTGACCTCTGGCCTCCTCTTGACCTCAAATCTAGGCTGTCAACACCACTTCCTTGAGTGCCCTGTAAAGTTTACCATGTGGACAGAGACGGAAGGTCTTCGGACCTCTGCTCGATGAGCAAGCAGACCCAGCTGGCATCTTTACTTTGCAACAGCCTTTGCCAGCTATGCAAATGTGGGGTTATATAAGATCAAAGGGTTGTTTTATCTATTTTTTAACTAAAGCCTTGTGAGCACATTAAAGTGTGGATACTCTACTAAAGTAAGAGCTGATCAGAAATTTGTTTCTTATCACTAACAGGACTGTGTCTGCTCTCCTTTAATGTTTAGCACTTGTGCCTTACTTTGTACTAAAATGCCACCTAACATACCTCTGAAGTTGGTAAATAGCAGCAGTTTTTCCAGTGTCATCAAAAGGAAAGAGGCCTCCTTGACCTTGGAGCCACACACAACTACATTTGGAGACCACTCAGATGAGCCACTTTTCCCCTTCAAGTTCTCTGATCTCTCTTCAGTGCCGAAACCACAGGGAGCATGTGTATCATCATGTGTAGGAAGGTATTTTGAGTCATCTGTTACCAACATAGTACAACTTTATCTGTGATCAACTCTCTTTCATTGACTGAACTCAACAGGAAAAATGTTCTTTGAGGAAATAACTATATTCACTTTCTTGTAAAGATTAAAGCTGTAAATGGATTATTTATGATGAAACAGCTTGATTGGCTTTATCAAATGATAATAAAACCCACCTAGATTCCTCTTCAACCCCTATTCGCACCCGAGAGAATTATTTGCAGACTTAAATTTATGTGCTTGCAACAAATCAGCATCCTATGCTATTCTTTCTATGCACATTTATGTGTGACGATAATCAATAAAGTCGGCTCCTGAAATGGCTAGTGTAGATCAGGGTTTTTCAGGTCCAGTCCAGGCCACTGTCTAGCAGTTTGTAGATCTTTTCCTGCTGTAATTGGTAAGCTCAAATTTATGAGTCATTAACAGGCTTCTGTAGAGCTTGGTAAGAAAGCTATTGGTGACATTCTTTTCATTTGTCACTTGTGAACTTCTAAAATCTGCAGGGAAGTGCCCCACCCACCCACCTGAAATATACTGTTGGATGCTTATATTAGTTATTTTAGAGCTGGAAATTACCTATCCTCTTTAGATGATGAAAAAAGAATGACTGACAAAAAATCTTCTGAAACTTTTTTGATGCTGAATTACACGTTATGTTAAAATTTTAATACCATATAAAGGAACCGGCTTCTAATACAGTGAATTAAGTTGAATTATGGAATCTGGTGTTGGCCAACTAAGTGGGACAAGTTTATTGATCATACTGGTTGGTGCTAGCCTGTGATAGACGATATTAACCAAATGGCTGATTTAAAACACAAGCCAATTAGCCAAATAGATTACCATTAGAAAACGTCTGCCCCTTACCTTTTAAAAGAAAGCTTTCCAGATGTTTTTAGAAAGCAACCGGTAGTTGTCCTTTAGGTAAAAATGCCACTCAAACATCCTCTGTTGAGCACTTTTTGCTGGACAGAGAAGCAACAAAGGCAGAAGGCTGATGTCGCTGCATTACCAGACAAGAGATCTTGTGTCCTCCCAGCCATGAGGCTTTTTATTGATCTCCAGTAACATCAGTTCATGGTAATTTTATTAAGCCAAGTATCACATTATGATTGAGTAATGTGTTCTACAGGTAGCTGCCAGAACTTTTTTTTATTGCTTTGTGATTTAATGAATCACATGTGTGTTTTTGAACATTTGTTATGTTGCCACCATAGACTGTCTATAAAGAGATGGACAGAGCCTCCGTGACGTCACCTGTAGGTTTCTGAAGAGCCAAGTTGAAGCTCGGTGGGAGATTCCAACCATCGTCATCTTGGCAGAGCTATGCACGTCATCTCGCCTGAAAAATACAAATATGGGCAAAGAGGTGGAGCTGAGAGGGGGGCTGTGAGCGTCATGGTGGATGATTGACATCGAGCAAACTCCGATCTTTCTGTAGCAAAGAGCTAACCAAGCTAACCCGGAGATAACAGGAGCTAACCAGCTAATGGAGGTAAGCGGGCTAAAGCTAAGTCACGGTGTTATCCGGCTAAAAACCACAGTTGTTCTATGTTCTTCTTACTTGAGGCGGGAGATTGGTACCTGTCAATCAAAAGAATACACCCCTAAATATGCTGAACTTCAAGATTAAATTACTTTTAAACGGGCGAGTTAGAAAAAAAATCACTCCCCCCAAAGTTCTCATGAAGGTGAACCTGACCTATTAACTGAAAATGAGTTTTTGAACCAGGCTGTAAACATGTTTATTTCTGCTGTGAAGTTGACCTTTTTAACATGGGAGTCTATGGGGATTTGTTCTGTTTTGCAGCCCCTAGCAGATGAAGGGGGAACTGCAGTTTTATGCACTTCCACATAGGCTTCACTTTTAACCGCTGGAGGCTGCCGCTTGGTTGCCACTTAAAGATTGTTATAGCTGCTCTGTCTTTGTGCAAAAATTGCAATTTCAGTTTCACTGGCTGTCTTGTTAGGCTTAGGCACCATGACTACCAAGTCAGGTTTTCATCATAGACAAGTGTAAAATACCGCCTTTCAAAATCCCACACATCCCTCAGAAAGTGTGACGAGTTGGGGAAAAAAACAAGTGTCTTTTGGTTTGAGAGACATCCATTCAGGACACGTCTATGGCTAAGTTGAGATGACACATATCCCTATTTTCTATAAATGTAAAGTAACAATCTGGTGACCTGGCTGTGGGCTCTAGTCACTGTTAAGTACTATCCTTTCTGGACATCCTGGATGGCGATGCCTTGCTGGATTATTTATGTGTCTTGAGTCACTCAGCTTTTGATGTTGTGTGACAAAGAACTGAAACATTCAGGGTAATTCAAACATATGAGTAATGCTAAACTCATATAAGATGAACATCTAGGATGCTCCCATAGTAGAACATGCCTCAGCAGGTAAAATCATTAAAGGATTTATAATTCAGGAGCAGTGAGGAGCATCAAGCTACACAGGTCTATATTATCTGTGCTTTTGCATGCATGAAACACTTTGTGATCCCTACAGTTTGATATGAATTACCTCAAGCAGACATATGGATCTGTGGGTCAGCAGTCTGTCTCAGGAGAGTGTTTGATGATGACGTTTTATTGTTTCAGAAGGTCAAGATCTTCAAAGCTCTCCTTCTGTTCTCTACAGGGCACCCGGGCAGCAGCTGTCAGAATACACTCGTCTTTGTGTTTTTATACGAGAGAAGAGGTAGGTCAAGCCCACTCTCACAGAAATGTTTTTACTGGGGGGGTAGGCACTCAGTGGACACCATAATATTGTTGTTCTGCCCTTTTGTGCAGAAGAGCGAGGAGCGTGTGAATCCTGTCGGATGGGACGTCACCACTCCCGAGTCTGACGCTGATCAAATAGCCTTTTTGGCATGCTTCAGCAGTATGCCCATGAGTGTGAATGAATGTGTATGTGTGTGAACTGTTATAAACCAAACAGAACACCATTTGGGCTTTAGATCAGATTTCTACTCTTTTGCACTCCTATAAAGCACTGCGTAAGATCTTTTAGACCGCAGTCTTGTACAACCAACTGTATTTTGACAGGTTTACACAGCAGATGATCTGACTTGACTTGCTGCTTGTATCAGAATATAGAAGAACATCTGAATTATATGGTACCATCAGATCTTTGGAAATGGCCAAGACTATTTTTTTGGAGGAGATAGTGTAACCTTTTTATTAACTGCCTTTGAACCCCCTTTGTGTTTGTGATGACTGTAAAACTATAGATTACTTTTTTCTCTTGCTGAGCAAATGTAAAGATTTAAGAATTTGTAAATGGAGACAGGCTGTAACTCAGGGGTGTCCGAAGTCGGTCCTCGAGGGCCGTTGCCCTGCAGGTTTTTGATGCATCCCTGTTCCAACACAGCTGGTTTCTAGTAAATGGTTACAGCAGCCAATGAAGTTCTGCACAATGAGGGATATATGGAAAACCTGCAGGACTTTGGCCCTCAAGGACCGGAGCTGGGCACCCCTGCTGTAGCTGGTTGTTAATATCACATACATAAAGCTCCCGACTGCAAAATCCTGTCCAAAATGGTGATCTCAATACTAAGTTGAAGAGAAAGAGGAATATTGCCTCTACATCTAATTAAGAGATGAAACACAGGTAAAAGTGTGTGATTGTGGTTTAGAGTTTCCATGTGGTTTGATGGCCTCCTACCTGTTATTTGCCTGTTAGTTACCCAGCTGACAAAGATGCAGTGACAAAAACTGGATTGTTTGACCAACAGTTTTCTTGTGACCTCCTGCGCTCTATAGCTGACCACCCTGAAATGCTGACTTTCCTCAGTATTACCGCTCCACCCTCACCCTTTTCTCTTGACAGGATGTCCATGAAAGACTCCCTCTTGCTCCCTTCACCTGTTTTCACATCCAGCAAGTTGAAGAAGTTCCTTTTCATGCTGCCGTCATGAATTTGATGTTTCCTGTTGCTGAACACGTACACTTGAGACTGTCTGTGGTTTGTGCTTTTGATAGCTGGAATGCTGCTTTGGACTTTCTTACACAGCTATGGGTCAAAATTTGTCAACCTCAGTAAATTTATTTTCCAGCTTTACAGCCATGTAGAATAAGACTGGATTCATGTAGGGATGAATGGAACTTATTTCCTGTAAAGTCCACTGAAATAAAAACAGAGACAATTCAACATGCGAAACTCACCGTTAATTGAGAGATTTAAAGTCCTGTCCTCCATACCCACACAGATTTGCCACAACTGTCATTAAAACATTTTTATCCAGCATAGGATAAAATCTAAGTTGTGTGTTCCCCCTGAAAAGGTTCTCACACTGGAGCTGACTGACTCAGTTTGCCATTTTTCAATGCATAATATGCAACATTTCTCTGTCTTTCTGTTTTTGGAACATCAAGCAATGAATGACAAAACTTAGATTACAAGCAATAAGTTTAAATCAGTGTGGCGTAAAAGACAAAAAACAGGATGCAGCAAGCCAGATTTTTCTCATGTATCATCAGCTGTGTGGTAAGGACTGGGACACAGTAGCAGAAGAAAAAAAAAGCTTTGAACTGGACTTTGATAATTTCCTACTTGACTTTGATCTCAGTGCTCTTGAAAGGGTCGATAATGATGTTAAATTGATTATGTAGCATGAACAAGCTTGGTTTTCTCTCATATCATTCATGCCTCCTTTTTTGTGTTCACTGCAAAAGAAGATCGCTTGCATGCCATATTGCCCTTTCCCTTTCTTCTTCTAAAACAAATAAAGACGTCAAACATCAAAGACGTTCTTGGTTAATAAAAGAGGACCTCAAATATTTTCCATTATGTTTAACATGGTTTTGGGTTTCGCCAGGCAAAGGAACAACAACAGGACAGAATAAAATGACGCCTTTTTGTTGTGCTCCATTTCTGTGTTACAGAGGTTAAACAGACCAAATTTGAGGCTGTTCTTTGATCTTGTTGGCTCTAATTATTCAAAGGTAGTCTCTCTCTCTTGCACTCCTCTACATAAGCCCCCCCCTCCCTACTGCCCAAACTGTAGCTCTCTATTCTTACTGTCCCTTTCCACCATCCTGATTATGATATCCAGAGTTCCTGACTGAAACAACAGTCTGTCAAAGAATCACTTTCCTTTGAAGTCAATGTCAGTCCGTTGAGTTTCTGTCTCGGGCCATAGCACTGACCCCTGACCTGCAGTGATTACTTCCGTGGTGCAGTCAAGCAGAGATAACTGTAAATGCAGGCCTTTGATATCTACTTGAGAACAGGAGGTTGAGCCTAAAGGGAAATAAAATGATGCTCAGGCACTTTAGCATGTGAGTGCACATGTATTCACATAGTTACACCAACAAAGCAGCGCATGGAAGACGCCAAAGAAACTGGTATGACTGCATGATCAAAGCTGTACAATTATCTATGAATATCACTAAATCCAAATAAAAGAAGGTTTGTGGATGGTTGACAATAAAATTTACACATGAATTACAGTTTCTATTGTAGCTGTTATGTAATGATAATCACTATGGTCACATGCACAATGGCATTGTTTGGTCCACTTCAAACAAACCCTGGTCTGCTTCCACGTATAGGATAGTTTGTTTAAAGTATGAACACTTATTCCCACTCTGATGTAGACCAAACGAGGAAACTCTGGTCCGCTTGAAAACTTGTGGTCTCGGTTCACTTGCAAGGGAACTATGGACGTGTCTGTTTACAGTGTGAGTGCAAACAGACTATCCAGAGAGAAAGTAACACAAAATGCATTGTCTTTGGCCAGTTTCTTGTGAAAAAGCTATTAGGTTTGAATCCCAAAGTAAAACCACAAACCCCCAAGACTGCATGAATTAATGTTGCTTTAATGTGTATTTGAAGGGAATGAGCTGGCTGAAGGTATTTGACTCCTGACAGTCAAAATTATGCCACTGTGAAATTTAGATGTATGATTGAGATTGTTGTGGTTCAGATGTTTCTTGCAATCCAGCTTACCGTCCATCCATTTTCTTAACCATTTAGTCCAATACAGGGTCGCAGGAAGCTGGAACCTATTCCAGCAATTATTGGGTGAGATGCAGGGTACACCCCGTTTAGGTTGCCAGTCTATCACAGGGCCAGCACAGAGACAAACAACCTCTCATGCTCACATTCAGTCCTGGGGACAATTTAGGGTGCATTCACATTAGGATTGTCCACTAGACTCAGTCTGATTAGGGACTTGGCCCAGTTGTAGAGGGTCTTATCCATTCAGGCTGAGATCGCATTCATGCTGCACTTTGGTCAAATGCCCCAAACCTTAACAATAATATATCCCCATTCCCACCAAAGGTGGTGCTGCACTGGTATTTAGCAAAAGATAGAATAAGACCTGCATGAGGAAGAAAACTCTGTTGTTAGAACATAGAGCACAAATCTATCGTTGTTTTGAGTTTTTTGTTTTGTCTTATGCAAGTATACTGCAGAAATACACTGCAAAATTATTGCAGTAATAAAAGACGAGGCATTGCATTGCGGGTAAATCACTATGTATTTACTCGAAATGCAACACCATGCCAAATGCAAGAAGTGACTTTTTTTTAATTGTCCCCTTTCTTTATTAGGTCCGCTTAAACGGGCTGAGACCTGTGTTTGTAGGGTGGACCAAGTCTGCTTCTTTGGTCCAAATCAGAATACGTTTGGCGCATTCACAAACGAACTCAGATTCAAATCAAAAAGGCTGATGTGAATGTGCCCTTAGAGTAACCAGCTAACCTAACCTGCATGTTTTTGGATGGTGGAAGGAAACTGGAGTACCCAAAGAGAATCCACGCATACACAGGGAGATCATGCAAACACAATACAAAAAGGCCACTGTTCAAATACCACCACACCATCTCTTCTTTTAAACCATTGTTTCCCCTCCATCTTGCTTTGTTCCACAGTGTGATTCATTGATTGGCAAAAGCATAAGAAGGAGGTGGGACAAACTCACATTGCCAAATATGCTCACATAAGAAAAGGTAAATTTGTATTGTGCATTTTCTTATTCCTTAACTTGGATATTTAAAAAATATTTAAAAAATATATCAATATTTGTATAAACTACAAATAACATTCGGAAAACTTGTTCCTTCTGTTCCTATTTATCACAAACCAATGTGTCATTAGACGTTAAAGGCTTCGGGCTTTTTTGGATGATTAATGAAAATGTAAATTTTGGTTTAACATAAAACCTTGCCTTGCTTTTTGCATGACTGTCCTAAAAATTAAAACAATACAGCACAAGTCTCTGACTTTAAAACTTTATGCTTCTGACTCGTTTTGATGGTACACTGAAAGTCATTATGCCCATTCCTGGAGCCATCCTGGGGATGAGAAACCACATTTTCTTTTTTCTTTTTCCCAGTTTTGGGCATCACATGAGCTGCATTTTTGCTTTACGGCACCACATCACACGCCAGCAAATGAATATCAACACGCTGACCATTTTCTATGTGCACTGTGGTTGATCATCAAAGAAATGCAAAAAAACATAATTGGAAGAAGAAAGGAAAAGAAAGAATGAAAAAGAAAAAAAAGAGAGGTATCAAGAGTCAATATCATACTTATTTTTCCAGACAAGAGACAACTCAGTGCAGGTAGGACACACGATGGATGCTGCTGAATTAGATGTTGTTAGGGGGCTGCAAAAATTCAGTAGTGCTTCTGGAAGCTAGAATAAGCTCTTTGCTAGCCTAGCTAGAAAGAAATTAGGGAAATAGAAACAAAACTACCATTAACACACTTCTAAAGACAAAAAAGTACATGTACACTTTAAAGTACACTTTAAATTAAAGGAAAGGGAGGTTTAAACTTAATTCTGAAGGGCTTTGTTACTTTAAGACAAACCCAAACTAGCCAATTTCCAATGTTCATTTTGCTAAGCTAACTAGCCACTCGCAGAAGATGAATATTTTTAATAAGAAGTCCAGAAACGTTGCCGTCTTTTATAACTTGTTTTTTTCTTGTGTTATGAATGAATTAATGATATAATCAGGAAGTCCATTTTTATTTGATGAAGATATAGAGAAAAGAAAAGACAAGAAAACAAATTAAAAGAAAACAAAAAAGAAAAGAACAGTTCAAAATAGCACTTTTTTTTTTAACCGGAGCCAGGTGTTGAAGTCCCTTAGAAGACATATGGGATGATTTACTGTATAGAAAAAGTTCATTTACCGGGCATCATTCAACTTATATCAGTACTGATCGAGCACGAAGGATGTTTTGTTGGTATTGTGTTCCACTTTTTTTTGTGCCAATATACGGATGTCCTTGATGTGAGCATTTAGTCCATGTCACAGTCCATTTTACTCAGTGGCAGACCTAAATATCATCTGCAGAAGTGTATGGATAACATCCATTCTTACATGCATAAAAATGCACAAAAACTGTAATTGGTAAAGATGCCTTCAGTTCAACAGTCAAACCCACCATCATGGCTGATAAACCAATTCTTCAAAGTTATTACATTTAGAAATAGCTACAGTCAACGTGAGTGAGTGTATTTAAGCCTTCAAAGAGTTCTGTGCCCAACGTTGTGACAAAGGCATATATAGTCATTACTGAAACAACTGTTGACATGTTCCACTAAACAAGACCAGGACTGACCACACTCTCATGTGAAGGACAAATGAAGATGAGCAGATCAGAGTTACTGATGGGGACTCACTCTCCCTCTTGATCCTCAGTTCTAATTATGGCCTTCTTTTCTTCGCTGTGTGCTTCCAGTTGGCTGTGGTGTTTCTTTTTTTTCTGAAGAAAAGAAAAAAGCAGAAAGATCAGCATGCCACTGAGCTGAATGTCATGTACAAGCTTAGAATAGTAAACAGAAAGCCTTGTAATTTGCTGAATGCTTTTGTCATCTTTACCTCAAATTGTTTTTTTTTCTTTTCATTTCAAAACATTGTGAGTCCCATGTACGAAAAGCAGGATTCAAAGGAAGCTGATGATAGTCTTAGGGTAAAATGAATGCAAACATGATTTTTTTTGTGCAATTATAAGTAGGCCTATATCTCAAATAGCTATAGTTTTGCAGGATATAGAAATGCAGGCAGTTTAAGATGGAAAAAAATGGCATTTAAAGTACCACAATGCCAGCCTCTCATTGAACACAAAACCCAGCCATAGACAATGCTTACATCTTACATGTTTTTTGTTAAAATAGTGTTCATGATGCAATCAGCAATACATCATAAACTTTTAGGATGCTTGATTTGATTAGTAAGATTGTACCAGATATGATATTCATGGCAAGAAAGATATCTAAGGTGTGTTTTATATGAGGCGTATCATGAAGCTTATGTTGTTCCAAACATCTACCTCAGGAGGGAGCTGCAACTGCTAAAGATTCTGCCTTAATTTCAGCCACAACCATCGTCAGTAGGTCTCGTCACCTGTCTGTACACTCTCACGTTGGTGCCAACAAGCTCTTAAAATCTGCAGTAGATCTGTCTGCAAAAAGAAAGAAAATGAGTCCGTATCTCAGCCTCTTGTGTCTCTCGTCATGTCAGCACCCTTCCTGTATTCTTTCTGCCATTTCCTTTGATGACATGAGTCCGATGACAACACCACGACATCCTGTTGTATGACTTCCCCCAGGTGACAGCTGATGATGTGAGCATGCAGCAGCTTCTTTCTTCCTTTCATTTCTGTTCTGTGCACATCGTGAGAAATCCTATACCTCTTTGGAACGATTCCTGTTTTCATGTTGATCTTGGCGGAGTAAGTGAGGACCTGATTTAATGCACTTGTTTGGCTGACAGGGCAGTGCCGTTCTTTCATGTCCCCTCTGTAATTACTTCAATTAGTCATGCAAGAGAGGGGGGTTTCAGCTGCTGTCTCTGAGATTATAATTTACTTCCAAACCAAGATAAACTCCGCTGTGTTCATGGCATATTCATCATTTTAATTTCTGTCATTTCGGTCCAAAAGTAACAGGATGAAAGACACCAACAAAGTCAGTCCCTCATTCATATAAATTATATTAGGCTGTTACTGTGATTTATAAGAGGTAGGATTTTAAATTAAGACCTGCGTTTTTTTCTTCCTTTTTTAAACAGTGGCATGTTGTCCTCTTGTCTTTGAAATGTAAATAATTTGACCGCTCCCATGGTTACACCTCCCGTGTAAACAGCCTCAGTGCCATGGGCCCTCCACTGATACAAACTTTATTTTGGGGTAGAATCGGGTCAAAGAGAAGGGACCACTCGAGGAAACGTAATTTTAAAAACCCCTTTCATGTTGTGGAAAAGCGATGGATTTCTGTTGTAGTTTATTGCTGGTGTGACTTTTAAAAGCATCCCTCTGGTTCTTTGAAGTGGGAACGGATCTGCGTTTCCTCTGCAGAGGTATCACTGTGCAACTGCCCGTCTGGTTCTCGTCTGTGATTGGATCAGATTAAATCTTTTTTGGTTGTTGTTGTTTTTGTCCAACAGGTGTTTGAGCAAATCTTGTGTTTGGTCTTATCTCACATAGTTTCTGTGCCACTTAGTCTACATAGTCTACTTCTTGTTAGAAGATTTTTTTTGAAAGTGAGATAAAAACATTTATACTTTTTGATTGTATTATTCATTATGTAAGTAAAATTTCTATTTGAGCATGAAATAACCTTTTCATCCTCAAAGTGGGCCTGCATTGCCTTGAACACACACTCCCTGTGTGATCTCCCAGAATGTCTTGGATGTGTAAAACAGAACTCGATTTTTTTTATTTAAAATGGATTGCTTCTATATTCCTCCATGTTTCTGGACCCAACGTACTTACACATTAGATCCATTTTCCTGTCGAGCTAAGTGAGATCATGCCCACCCAAGACTTCTTTTCATTTGGTTCTCCATTCATGTTTCATGTATAATTAAATAATATGACAAAACACATTTCAACTGTTAATGGACCAAATGGATCAAATTCTGATATGTCTCAGAAATTATAGTAATGTACAGAATGATTGTCATTTAAAACTGCTTCATCACACAGAGATAATGACAGCAAAACAACATGATAATACATAGTCTTAAGAGAAAAAACTGAAACACCTTAAAAAAAAAACTTCAAAAACAAAAATCTAAATGTTATCATGAAATAACACAACATGAACAACTAATAGATTTTGGACTTTTTTTTTTTTTCTTTTTTTTTTTTTTAACAACTTTACATTCCATGCATTTACATGGGAGTTTTAATTCCTCTTTAATTTTGAATAAAAGTTAATTCCGCTTTAAACTGATTTTTTTTTAAAAAAAACAAAAAAAAACAACACATGTAGTGGTTGTTTGTCTCTGTGTGGCCCTGTGATGGAGTGGCAAGCTGTCCAGGGTGTACCCTGCCCTTCGCCCAAAGCCAGCTGGGATAGGCTCCAGCTTCCCCGCGTCCCTGAATTGGATTAAGCGGTTTAGAAAATGAATGAATGAATGAATGCCAATTTCAATTTGGAATTATTATTTTCATGTAAACTCGTAAAAGAATAAGTAAATTCTGAATTATTTAATTCCGAATTATCAATTCCGAATTAAAAATCATGTAACCGTAGCCATTGACTGAAATAATCTATTTTTGTCTAATTTTTTCAAATAGAAGTGTATTCTTAGTATTTCCCCAAAATTTTAGCAGAAACATACACTTCTTGGAAACCATTCAGGCTCCAACTGAAGATCACCTGATTTCCAATTAGGGACTAGTCAACTATGAAGCAGCATGGCAGGGGTGAAAGACAGTATTCAACCAGCTTTTCATTAAGCTTCATTATTTGGCACTGCAGTTACCTGCTTCCTCTCAGTTTCTATGTTTACATGGGAGTTTTAAAAGTTAATTCCATGTAAAAATGACCATGTAAACTCTTAATTCCTAATTGCAAATTTCTATTTGGAATTAAACTTAATTCCAAAGTGGCTGGTTTGTTCACATTTTAATTCCGAACTATTTAAATTCCTCTGTCATGTAAACCTTAATTCCGCTCTAAATTAATTCTGGTCGTTCCGCGCATGCTTGATACCTCGTCCTGTCCCGATGACGCGCATTGTTTTGCCTCCTGTGTTTGGTGGTCTATCTTTCTTCTCCTTCGAGGTTGCTACATAAAAGTGAAGTAGTATACTTAAAAACTGAGCATGAAACAGTATGTCCAGCTCCACTTTTGTCCAAGTCCTTTTAGACAGGGTATTTCTTCACTTTGTTATTGTTAAATTTACTGATTATTTGATCTGGTGTTCAGGTGAACCCTACCTTTCCTCGCTGATGATAACATAATTCATGAAAAAGAACAATTATTTGTTGCTTCCAGTTGATAATGGACTTTTCAGGTCCCAAGCTGACTTTTTTATCGGTCTAAATGATCTGGCCTATTTAGAATAATAAAATAATAAAATGATAAACTGGCACCAGCATGGAGTCCTGCTGCTGTGAAAGGACTATTATAGCTCTTTCAAACTGGCAGGGCTCCATGACTGAGTGTGTACATGTGAATTTGTATGTTTTTGTAATGATATAAACTTTTCCTTCATTTTTAAAAATGAAATTAAAAACATTATATAGATTAGGAATATTTGTTCATCCTCCAGATCTTCTTTGATTATTTTATTATTGAAAAATACAAATATGTTGTTGTGCATCATGTGATAAAAATGGAAGTTCGATGTTGTTTATGGTGGCTGGGAAATGCTTAACAGTATTACATCAGATTAAACACTTTTACATTTTCACAACACACATTTAGGTTAAAGAAACCATGCTTACACGAAATAACAAAAATACAATAGTAAAATGCTTATTTGATGGGACAAACAACTTTACTTAACTTATTACAAAAAATAACTGTAAAAATTGTGAAACACTTGCACTTTTACAGAGTTCTGAATAAACAGCTGAGGACAAAGACCTGACCTACCTGGAAGTGATGTTGTGGGGTTTGGTGTAGATGGGGACAAGACTGTGCAAACAGGAACCTAATCAGTTGCAGAATGGATCCAGGCAGTGCCTTAATCAACAGAGATGTTTTGCCCCATTCAGCAACTACTCTCAAGTGTTAGGGCCATTTATAGGTTACCAGGACACAACTTGGGCTTTCTCAACAATGTGGAATGAGAAAAGTTTGGCTTTAGAGACTTCTGCCATATATAAACTGAATCTAATGGAAAATGCTTAGCTTACGTGGTCTGGCACAGTGTTTCACATTTTGTATAGTTTTTATTCAGAAATGTTGTTTTGCTCTTGGTAAAAGTGTTTCAGCACTATGTTTTTTATTTTGTCCACGTTAACACGGTTTCTATTTTGTAAATGTATATAGAAAATGTAAATGTTTCACTAGAGGTAATATTCTTTTGCACTTCCCCTTTCACTGTAGTTTAATTACTTTTCCTGAGGACTAATGACTGTATTATATATTTAGATAAGATAATACATAATGATCTGCACTTCTATAGGTAACAAGAAACACAACCATTGAGGTATTTTCTTTATTATGTGCCTGCAAAGAATACTTTTCTGCAGTAAAAACCTACTCTGATTATATATCTCAGCTGCTCTTGGTTTCTAATGTCTTTTCAGAGAACAAGAATTTATTTCTCCCTAATTCCAGTTTTTATGCTAAGCTCAGCTAACCACCTGCTGGCATGTTCATGTTTCTTTCCATTATTTCCCAAACCTGTCCTTGAAGTGAAAGAGAGATTAAAGATCAGTGCATTCACAGTAAAAAAAAAAAACCTTTTCAGTGTGAGCTGACCAGGCCATGATCGAAGTATCTTTTCTCACTTTTTACAGATTTAGTTCTGTATGCCTCCAAGCTGCTGAAGCTACTTCATCATGTTTTTATGACCTATTCCGGCCAAACTAGCACTGCGGTCGCACACGCCGAATTGTTCTCTTGACAGCTGTTTGTGTCTTTATAATAGCTACTTGAAGGGGAATAAGTTTTATTTTCCCTCTGCACATTATTTTTGCTGATTCATGTGTCTTTTTATGATGTTGTTTCAGCTCTGAGCAGAATTCAAAAATAGTTACAAAGTGCTATTTCCAAGTATTTATATATCTACCAAATAAACTTCTTTATTGCTCAAATGTTGTTTTTTGGGCAGCAATAAGAGGGGACGACAAAAAGACTCACATTTCTTGATTTCCTCCCAATAAATTTTTGGAATTGTGATGTTACTGTCTCATGTGGCTTGAGGATCCGGGTAGTTTTCTCTCTGTGGTGTGTGAGCCCAAGGGCTTGTAACTCTGAGGTCTTTGTTTGTGTAATGAAGTGGCAATCTGCCTACACAGAGGATCACCCTCAAATCTGATGTTCACTATATCAAGTCTTTCTGTTTTTAATCTTCATTTTAGGAAAAAGTGTATTTTTCACCTCAGTCTTTAGGCATGGTTAACATTGGGGCATATTGGTATATTTGAGGTGCATGAAGAGTGCTTTTTTTCCCATGTGGCTACCACCTCTGTGTGTGTGTTCTTATATTTGACCTCTTACTGATATTGAACCCCTGTTTGGGCTCTGCCGTGCTGAGGGCCAAATGCAAATTGTATCTTAGAGGGCAGCTGGCAGGGAAAGTGCACGCTGCCCAAAGGATGTTGTGTTCTGCCTGACTATGGTGTGTTTGTATAGTCTTTTTTTTCCAAGGATGCTGTGGACTTTCCAGCTGTGGCACTGCAGGATCATCAGAAAAAACAACATCAACATTCGAGTAAATGGGAGGGGGACTGAAAACATGATCCACTCCACAGTGTGTTTGAAATGTTAACTAAAGAAAACAAGCTGTCTAATGGTTTTGTATTTATATATTTTCTTTGGAGGCTTTGAAGTCACGGCCCATGTTGCATGTCAGGCCCCAAGCAACCCCGTAAAGTAGCCTAACTGTGAATATACAGATTCCGAAATAAGCTTGATCTCACCTTTGACTCAGAGATGATTTCATTTAAACACTTTCCTTAAGACCTGGGTGTTCTTCTGACTAACTGTGTGTCTAAACGACAGAGTTACAACTTTTAAATCACACAATAACAAATCACCACACAAACTTTTTAATATTCCTGTATTTGGTAGTGCCTATTTCTAGGGAATAAGATTTTTTAAAAAAGTTTATAAAATGTTTAAATTAGGCAACAACCTGCAAAGCTTTTATGAGTTAACTCAGCTAGGTTGTGTGAACTACCAAACTTAACCCATCAAGACCAAACCCATGAAAAACATGATCAGATGAGTTAACTTTTTTATATGAGGTGTTTATTTGTCCTTTTAGCTAAATAAAAAATAAAGTAAGTGCCAAAATTGTGTGGGAATTTTTACCATTTATTACCATGTGATAGTTCAAAGTTGTAGTGATCTGCTTTCTGGTGGCCATTAATGGACAGAAGACAAAAATCAGACTGTGTTCCATTTGATTTTGAGCAAAGTTTGTCACATAAAGTGATGCAAAATGTCTCAGAAACTGTATCATATATGTCATGGTTGGTTTGTATGGGTTGAGATATTTCTATAAGTCTGCTCATGTCTGAACTGAAATAGCTCCTTTGTTAAGTTGACCGTGTCTCTGAAGTTCTTCAACTTATATGTACCCATTTAAATGTAGGTTCTCACAACAGTGGGTCTTTTTCCTGAGTTCACTCAAAAATGTTTGGCAGCTGGTCACTATCCTTTCTTTAGATTTTCTTTACTCATTCTTTACTTGTTAAGTCTTTATTCCATCCATCCATTTTCTATACTTGCTTCTCACTCATTCCACTGTGGGGTAATGGAGGAGATATGAGTTGAGAGGGAGAGAAGGGGAGGAAGGGAGATACAGACAAGTCGCCCGTCCATTGCACATCCAGCATAGAGACAAATAAGCACTCACACTCACTTCTATAGGGAGAAATTAGAGTGAACCATTGACCTTTTGGCCTGTTAGAGGAAGTTGGATACCCCCAAATACACATGAATACACATGAATAATCTACACTCAAACACCCTCATATACACTATTCTGCCATGTGTGTGAGATCCTTTATTTGGTACTAGCAACTGACATGTATTCATAGTATTTTGTTATGGTGAGATGACACAATTCCTAAGACTTGAACAACCATTTCACCATGCATGTTACCCTCACTTGTATTCATGGGGGCACAAATCATTATCTAAATTTGTCTTAGCTAAACTGTTGTTTCATCGCTCACTGACTTTGTAAACTTGGCATTTGCTCACTTAATTTACATTACCTAACTTTGCTCACCTATTTCTGATTTGGGTTTTTGCAGTGTAGAGGAAAAAGTGGGGAGAAAATGTATGGTAAGTTTTTACAGCCTCGATTCCATGCTTCTGTGATGGATTCATGTGTATTCAATACAATTTTGATTTAATTTTGTCAGTCCACATTGTTTATTAGATGTTAACTCCATAACTTATGCCTGCTGCAAAATTTTTTTTAAAGGAAATGTAAAAATTACATTTCAAAGAAGTTTAGAGAGCTTACCTTCATTCATTATCCTAACCGCTTAGTCCGATGAAGGGTCGCGGGGAAGCTGGAGCCTATCCCAGCAGTCTTTGGGTGAAAGGCAGGGTACACCCTGGACAGCTCGCCAGTCCATTGCAGTGCCACACAGAGAAAAACAACCACTCACTCCTATGGGCAATTTGTGACCAATAAACCTAACATGCATGTCTTTGGATGGTGGTTTTGAAACACAATGTTTTGCCTCCTCAAAAGTTACAGTGTAATTGCCCAAAACATTGTACTTTACAGACTTAAAAAGTAATGTAACCATGTTTAATAAGCTCAAGTAACAGCATATTTAAACCATCTAACACAATTATTCATTTTTTAACATTTAACCATCATTTGCTGTTTAGTTTAATACTTAAAGATGATGGAAATGACTCTACCTACAAACAAAATGTGATACTCTTTCATTGTATTGATGTGTATTAAATGCCTAATCTATAGTATAATAAATCTACAAATACCTCTGTTTTTTGTTCTTGGTCCCCTACAGGAAATTTTCCACAGTTTGAGTAAATGCATTTTATGTTCAAGAGAAGATTCCCTGCAGCCTATAAGACTCCTGTGTATGTGTTTGCCTTGTTTGCATTTGTGTGTCTGTGTGTTTGTGTGCATGGCTGTGTGGGCTGAGGGGTTATTACTGCTTCTTGTTGGTTGCGGCGCAGTCCTGTCTGTTCTGTGGGACATCTGTGGGTTGCGTGATGGGCTTTGTGGAACGGTGCTCTGTTAGTGGAGTTAAACAGGCACAGTCACGAGCTCTACCAGACGCCATGGGCACAAGTGGCCTTGTCTCTTTGAGGCTTCATATACACGCACATTTGGCAACACCCTTGAGCGGAAAAACGACAAAATGACACTTATATGCACATAAAGCACATTCAGTTATAACCACAGGCTGAAGTCTTGGTGGGTTTTTAGGAATATTTTATGCAGTGAAAATGCTTCACTGAAAAACCTGTACCCTAGAGGTTTCCTCTGTCCTGCCAAGCTGGCTAAGTCTCAGAAAGCTATGATTGAGATGTCCCGCAGCTGCCAATGTGTTTGGTTTTTATTGGCTTTACAGAACACATTAGATACCACAACATATCCCAACATTAATTTCTCAGTGATGACTGCAGTGCATACTGTTTTTAAAATACTTTACACAGCAGCCAAAAAAGCTGGGTTTAATTTCTTATGTATAGCAGTCCAACACTTTAATAGCAGCGTTTTTATGGTTATTGATCTAACCTATTTCAGGATGAAGTGTTTTATTTCCATCTTTCTTTGAAGAAATTAGGCTTAAACCTTTCTTAAGATCAGAGCATCCATTATGACTGCCAAACTCATCTGTACAAAGCAATGTGAGATCCCATGAGATGCAACATTTGGTGGAAGATAATTTGACAGTGACTGGAAAATGTGCTTTGGACTGCTTGTTGCAGTTCTCTTTCATATCTGAAAAGCTGTGTTCTTATGTCAGACACTGATAGATTTTAAATTATGTTAAAGGCATAGCAGGATAATGAAGACCAGAGTGTAAACAGGCCAGAGTGATGCTAAAAAGAGGAAAGATAGAAAAAAAAAAAAACTTGGGGGAGATCAAACAGCAAGTCTTTTTACTTTGAAGTTTGTTTCTTTCGTTGTGAGTTGCAGTAGTTTTAGTAGTTTTTAGTTTCAGACATTTTATTAGTCTTCCACAAAGATGCTTCATGCCTTTTCTTACCACCTATTTTTCACACGCACATTTTACATTTCAGTGGCATAAACAGGCAGTGTCCCTCTTTAGGTTTTACCCAGTGCAAAACACCCAAATATGAGCTCTTTAAATCCCACAGCTCCCATTATCGTTGCTGCTCACCATTCGGTTATTTCCCAGTTACAACAGGACTGCTGTAGCCTACCTCATCAGCTTACTTTGATACAAAATGTTTTATTTGTTTTGTGAAATTCTCTTTACACTAAAAGTTAGACTTTGACTTGTGTTTTTTTCTGAACTCTAGTATGAAGATCACACTGGCACAACTGCAGCCGCTGCTGTGCCTTGGATGGTGGGCTCTATCCATCAGAGCGGTCACTTTTTATGAGATTACATGAAAGTGTGGGAAATGGAAAAAGGGTTTGATCTGGATACCAAGCTGCTTTACTGGCGAACTCACCTCAGCTTACACCTGGCAGTGCATCACTTACTGTGGCCCGAGAGACAGATGAGAGTGAAATGTGGCCTCTCTCTCTCTCTGAGTTTACTACAATGGCTTGAGGTGCAGGTTTAATACTGGTACTTTTCAAAAACCCAGCCTTCAACTTTGTCGTTTTTGTGAGAAACTAATGAGCTAATGCATGGGAAGTCTTTAACTTATATGAGACATTTATGTATAATGGAGCAGAATTAACAGCATTCTTGTTAAAAAAAAAAAAAAAAAAAAAAATGGAAATGTCTGTCTTTCATCTTGGGCATTATGTCATTGGACTACACTCCATCTTTAAAGCTGTTCTACCTGAGACTCATGAAATTGCTTCCCACATGCCTATGTTTTAAAATAGTTTATAGATAATTGTGTTACTTTTGTTGGCAGTTGGCAACCTGGAGCAGTTTTTAAAGGAGCCACCTGGCTAATTTCCTTGACGGCATAGTGTTGTAACAACCTGTTAATAAGTCAGCAAAAAGTCGTAAAACCATTGTTGCACAATCGTGATTCACAGCAAATGTTATTTCTCATAATTCTACCCCTGAGCACAGTGTAACACATAACCATCAAAGACTGAGGCCACAAGAAAAGCAACCAACCAGTGTAATTATAACCACTAAACTCATACTTGTTTGATAGCAAATTGTTCTATGCTAAGAAGCAGCAGTTCTAGATTAGTTTCATCCCTCTGTGAAATGCTCTTAAATTCCAATCTGGTGTTAGTTATGTCACGTAAAGAAAAAGTGCTAAAAAAATCAATGAATTAACTGGGGATTTAAATATTCCTGCCTTCCTCTGTTCGTCCAAAAGATTTTGCTTTGATGAGTGAATGCCTGACAGAGATGAAGGACAGACAGAGACCCACTAGAAACCACAGTCGTCAATAGCATGTTTTACAAGAGACAAAACATTCAACAAAAGACAGAAAAGGATAAAGGATGCATTTGCTTCAAAGGTCTTACTGTAAGTGTAATTTCCAAAAGGGCTGGGTTGCCCCCGTTCTGTAATTAAGTTCTTCACATTGGGTTTGTCTGGAATTAAAAGGACTATTGCCACTTTTCAACAAGGATGTTTTTATATGTCTATGTTTGTCTGTGGTGAAGGATGAAAGGGAGATGCCTTCCCCTGTCTCCTGAAAAGTCTTTGCTCCAGTGGAAAGTAGACGAGGAAGAGGTTCCTCTGTGTTTGAACTCGTGTGTCGCGTCTTCCTTGTCTTTGACCACTCAACAGAGGTGGTTTCTTTTTTATTGTGTCCTTGACATTGCCACGCTTTTGTTTTCTTTTCATAAACTCTACCCAGATGACTCTAGATGTCTCGTCTTCACCCTTCACCTCGGATCTTCGCATGGCAAGTTAAATGCACTTTCTTGTGTGTTTGTCAGACATACATCTCCTGACATCTCATGCTCTGTGAAGCCTGCCTTCAGTTTGACTTGAGTGCTAGGCCTTTGCTCTGGAGTAACCCAGAATGACAATCTTTTTCAAGTATCTAACAAAGTGAAAATCTGATGACAGCACTTGAGACTAGTGGACTGTAAAGCATTATCTGTGGTTCCGTGGTTTCTTCCTCAAAGTACTGCTTCAGGGCAGATCCCAGAGTTCAATCACAATCCCTGCTCTGCTTCCAGTCTTCTCTTGAAATGACACCGATACGCTCATGTCACATGTGGGTGTTTTTTCTCAAAAAACCATGGCAGAAAAATTAGGATGCTACAATAAGGAGGGCCAAATGATAATCCTGAAAGTTTTAATTCATTTGAGCCGATAAGTTGAAGCTTCTTTGCTCCCTCCTACTTTTTGTGCAGCAGACATCATGTCTTCCTGATGAAGGATAGTCTGAAACTTTCTTCAAAGACACTTAAGATGTATAATTAATAACAGAAATCCATCATTTGAAGTTACAGAAGCGGACCTTCAGGTCTCTTTGAACCCATCAAATATTGGACTTGTGGTCCTGTAATTTGCCAGAACTAAAGAAACTGGGTTGGGTTTGTCATCCTTGTGCCACCACCTACCGCAAGCACCTCCACCCAACACCCCAGACTGAGTGGCAAATGAGAGTTTTTCTTGATGTGTAAGCGTTTTCCTCTTATCTGGCAAGGCAATTTAGCCATCTTGAAAAATATCTGACAGTCATATTGGTCTCACTGGCTGCTGACAAAGCTCTGAGATGTGCCACAAGCCTCAGTACACTTTGTGGTGTTGTCTGAGTAGTTTGTGTGATGTTGAAGTCCCCCCTGCCCACCCACTGATTCTGGCCTCCTTGGTTAGTTTCTCTGGCAGTGCAGTGCAGCCATGACATGCTTGCCTAAGTTCTGCCAGCTTTGTTTACATCTCCCCCTTCTAGCTAGGACCAAAAAAGGTCTCTGAGAAAGACAAGAACTAAATATAGAGCAGGGCTATCATTACCAGCATAATTTCAAAACTTGCTTGAAGCTACTTTTAAATCTGTAATACAAACAATGACATGAAGTACATTATTGGGGCATGGCCTATATGGGATGTATATTGAATCAATAATGATGCACATCAGCATTCATTCAATCAGTTTTCTGCTTGCTAACAAATTGATGACAGTTTCATTTACAAGACAGGGTGGTATCTCCTTCCATCTCTTTTCCTTGTTCCTTTGCCATGAAGATCTGAGCAAAAACCGAGTTACACGTCTCTCTGCTCTCCGTGGGTGGTCCAATAGAGGAGCCATGTGATCATTCTCACTTAATCTTTTGATTACAATTCAATATGGCCATCTTTTGAGACCTTTAGAACTAATTACATGAGAAAAGACAAGCACGTTGTCTTTGATCATCACTGTACCTGGTCATTTTGATTGTTTCAAATAAAAGTGTGCATTTTTTAGTGAATAAGCTGTATGGATGTAGACGTAATCAAAGGATAGAATTTCTCAGCATATTGTTAAGTTTGATAAATGAGTCTAGAGTTTGAGTGTTTGAAGAGGTGGAAATTTACTGAAAAGTAATGACAAGAATGCTTTGGACAAACAAACCCCATGATATATAAGGAAATGCTTTTATCTTACAGGGGAAAGCTGAGGAGTGCACATTTATCATTCTATATGTAGAAATCCTTCAGCTTAGATGTTACTCCCATGATCGACAGCCAAGATGAGTTTTAGAACTTGGAGTGGAATCCTTTGCATCGGTGATGCACTACATTTGCTGTTCACAGTATGGTGATGAGCAGGTGCACATCCGTGTAAAGAGCATCGCTTATAGTTTTTGTTATGAGATGAAGGTACAGTTCATGTTGATTTCAAGAAGCGTGGTCGCCTGTTGCTCAACCTCTACATTTTCCCTCCTTTTTCACTGTCCTCCTTTCCTTTCTTTGCCCATACTGGGACAATGGATTAGCTCCCTCCATTTCCATGTGACCTCAGCTGTGTCTGATTTTTGTCTACTTGAAATTGGCCATGGGGTTAACAGAGTCCTTTGATCAGTCTTGCCAGGAATAGGACTTGTTTATCTTGTTTATCTGATGATGGCCCCTTAATAGGGGGGCAGACATTTGGTAGGGGCATGCCTTGATGTGGGCCTTTATAGCTGCAGGACACAGGGAGAAGAGAGGACCAGGACGCTGTAATGGTCGGAGGTGAAGGAAAGGCGATTACAGATGTGACTTCAGGGTATCTGAAGCTTGTCTCCTCTCAGCCTCTTTCTTCCAACACTTATCTGACCACGTACACATGGCCCCTCATCATCATCAAAAAGCACAGAAATGCAACATCCTTTTTCTTCTCCTTTCAAGCTACTCAGCTCCTCCCTGTAGCCCCCAAAGATTGACAGTTATTAATCCAAATACTGATGGCTTTTCTATGCAGTCTGTAAGTACAGGAAGTGGCACATAATCAATGAGACTCTCTAATGAGACATTATCCTGATTTCTGTTCACTAATTTGCTGACGGACAAGTGAGGAAACAGTGCATGTGAACAGCCAGGCTCCATCCCATCACTTTCCTGGCTCGACCTCAGCCCTCTGAAATGAAAGCTTTCCTCTCCTGCGCTGCAGCTGGATGCCAGGGAGCCTGCAGAGGTCCTGTTTATTTGTGCAACAATGTAATCAGGGGGTCTGCCGTTACACGACCTAGCCTTTGCACCTTCCCTCTCTCCACCAGCTCATTCTCTCTTCTGTTCCCATCAGCTCCCTCCCCTTCTTTTACCGTCTCTCTTTCGCCACCCTCAATCTTTTTCTTTGAGCTTCATCGTTATCCAAATCCTTTTGCTGACCCTTGTTGACCTTAGGACTTGTTTGATGTGGTTCTGGCACGGAGAAAGATGAAGTAAAGTTGAAAGTTTATTGTTTAAAGTGGACATTTCCATGATTAGATTTTTAGGCATGCACATTCAATTTCTTTCTTCAGGAGATTGTGGATTTTTTGTGTGCGTATGTGTGTGTTTGAGACAGCACACGTTTCACTCTTCATGTGATGATCAATGAAAGTGGCCCCGGACCTTGGTCTCCCACTGCAGGCAGGGACAAAACAAAAAACATGTAGCGCAGTAATATGCTCATAATTTAGTCTGTTATGTTGTTTGAGTCTTGAGATTCCTTCAGTTAATTGTCAAGCATAAGTAAACAAGCTCGCACATGTGGCCACAATATTGCAGTTCCTTTGTCCAGAAGAGCTCTCTGTGTGGGAAAAATCGGTATTTTTCCATTCATTTTCATTAGGTGTTTTACAGAGATGCATGATGAAGCCCATGGGAGCACTAAGGTTTTGTCTCCAATGTATAGAAATATTAATCAACCAATTTTCCTCAAGACTTTGGGTTTCTGCATCCTTAAGCATCTATTGCATACAATCGTAATGAATGATGAATAAAAAGATTTTTGTGATGATACCATGTGATTTTAGTCTTATAAACTAAATTATGCAATTTAGTGATGTATGCATGTTCAAAACTTTAGTGCACTGCAAAAACTGAAATCTAAGTATGAGTAAAAATCTTAAATTGAGTACACATATGCTTATTTTTTTAAAGGTAGGATAATTCTTAGTTTTTATGCCAGAGAATTCCTCTTGTTTTAAGAGTATTTTTACTTGTTTTGGGAAGTCTTGACAAGCCAAATTTTCTTGTTCTGTTGGCAGATAATTTATCTTATTTTAAGCAACATTTACCTATTTTTTTTTCTATTTTTTTAAGGCTGAGTTTTTTGCAGTTTGACTCCTTCTTGTACTACCTTGAACTATTGTCTGAAGCTCATCCCGTCCTTTTATGAAACACAAGCTTCAACTGCTTTTCCAATTCATGCTGCCTCTCATTTCGCAGTTTGCCTCAAAGACAGACAGGCGGGTTAGCTTTGGGCTGGGCTGCCTTCTGAACAACAGCATCTCTGGTTTGGGCTGCTCTGCCGTGAGGAAGCATCTTGTTTTTCAACTGGTGGTTTTCTGAAGCCACAGTGTTTGATGTGGGTTTCCCTTAATCACACAACATGCTCTCTAAACATGAACTACATTCATCTTTGCTCGACGATTTCTGCCCCCCCTCCAAACCGGTTTGTCGCTGCTTTTTTGGTGAGTTATTGTGCAACAGAGTAGCGAAACAAGAGGAAGACAGTGGCCTTGATCTCAGTGAAGTGATTTTGATCAGACCAATCCAGCAATTAGGCTACTGAGGGAAGAATAAACCTCTAATTCTTGATTGGACATATGTTCTTTGTAGTCCTAATGTGTCTCTTCCTTCTATCTGATGGGACTCAGAGTAAGTATTAAACTGATGGCTCACATGGAAGCCTAACATTAAGATGGAGATGTTGTGCTCTTTGAGGCTGAGGACTTTTAATTACAAGCCGAAGGGCCCAGTGTAGTTGTGTTTCCTCCATCTTGCTGAATAGAGGGTTTGCTCGGCGCTGACTGGAGACCTGGTGCCAAGCTCTGGAGTCAGTGTGTCACTGGCGGGTACTTTGTGGGTACGAGATGAGGCGTGCTGAAACAGCTAGCTCGACTCTACAGGGGTCCCACATGGGGGCAGAGATGAAAGGCTTTTATCTCTGCTGAACCCCCCCTTCCTCCCCCATTCCACTGTCTCCTTCCCCGTGGAGCTCTGACTGACATGGCAGGAGGTGGAGAATAGAACTACAATAACCAGACTGGTTGTTAACATATCAGCCATTGATGCAGCTTCAAGGGCATCCCAAGAGATCAAAGCAAAGCATTCAGTCCAAAAGCACTACATTGTCCTGCACAATCTAGCTGTCCTCCAATTCAGCTGTCACTGAATGAGGAAGTGGTCACGAACGGTGGCCTTTCACTGTTTCCTAATGGGCTTTCATGATCCAGCACAAAGAAAGTGTCATAATGGTTTTATACATAGTATAATGTCTTTTTTCGTTTGTTTGTTGTTGAAATTAAACTAAGACTGACCCAACCCACACCTTTGTGTGTTCAGTAAATGATGACGAATGCCTGACAAGCTACCGAGCAAATCCCTCTTTCTTTCTTTCTTTCTTTCTCTGTCTGTCTGTCTGTCTGTATAAAGAAGCTGCTTTTTCGTTCCCTCTCTGGGGTGCTGTTGTGAATATTTCCCATCCCCTCTGGGATTTCTTTATTTTTCAGTTTTGTTTTGTTTTTAAGGCACTCTGCATTTACACCCAGCAGCTCTTTGATGTTGTTGCCTGGGTGCCGGTGGACAAAAGAACCTCCATCAGTTGGACTTAAGGATGGGGTGGCTGGGGGTTAGGAAAGGGGATTGGTGAATAAAGAATCAAAGTAACTGGAATGGGGCCTGAAGGCGGAGGGCTCGATGTCAGACTGTGAACTACGTATCCCTCTTAAAAATGGGCCTGGTTGTCATTGCTTTTCTTTTTCTCAGCCTCTGTACTCCTTTGTGTTCCATGTCATTGTCAACAAGTCTACTTGTGCTCATTAATATTTTTTGGCTTTTGTCGGCGCTGTACTTACCACAGGCCCATATTTTACTCTCTGCACTCAGGTGATGTAAAAGCCCACTAGCAGCTTTTGAGCTTTGTTTGTTCTCTCTGCACTTGGCTTTTTAAGGATCATAATGCCATCCACCTTGCAATGGCTGACAATGCGAGACAATGGCTGCAGAGCCTAATGGCACTGAAGTCATAACCTCTCCCTCCCGCTCTGTGATATCCATCCAATTGCACAGCAATGGCTACTGATGCCACTGCCTCCCATTACACCCCCACAGTGGGGGTGTGATGACCCATCTGTGCTCCCTCGGCACCATCAAGTCCCTGCAGGACCACTCTGGTCCACTGGAAGCGAATTCAGTCAGCAGTCTTTGGTGGAGCCGACACAGCAGCACTCTTTCACCAAGGGCCTCATTAAACCTGACAACATCCCCTCAGCCTGGATTTTATTGTTCAGCCAGCTTAATACTAAATGGCAATTAAAGGCATCACCAAGGTGCAGCCATTAATGCCATTGAGGAGATCAAGGTATTTGCAAGATAAAAATGATAGTTTAACAATACCTGAACATTTCATTTTAGACAACTGGATAAAAGATACATTAAAGTTGTCTCTTTTCTATGGTTAATTGAGTGTATAAGTGTATCATATTTGTTGTAGAAGCAATAATTAAAACAACTTAGACTGGTTTAGCTCTGGAGAACTGGCCCAATACTAAATGGTGACAAGGAAACACTGCACACCTCTAAATGCTAAAGCCTTGGGAAATTACAACGATGTCTCTGCACCGGCATTAAGATCCCACACACACAGCAAATCTTCTAGTTCTTTGACGAAACAAGCAGCAAATTTATGCTCACAAGGTTACGTAACCTTTATGCCTAATGGTATATATAAAGCCTGGCAGTTGTATGTACATGTCTCTTTTTTTTACTTCACTAAATAGTCACAGAACATGCTTATCATTCTATCTCTGACAAGAACACCTATGTACTCAGAGCTGGAAGGAAGGGTGTTGATCACTCATGTGAAGTTTTGTTTTAGTTCAGCATCTGTGTTACGTCAGTGTAAAGAGGTGCTATGATGATATGCAGTTGATCCAGCTCACACTGACAGGATATTTTCTACTACAGTAAACGAAGCTGAGTCAAGCACCATGAGATAGAAGCAACATTTCTCTGTAATTTCTGGTCTTTGCTAACAAGTTCATCATGTCAGACTTTGCCAAATTTATGCTCACAACTTGTTTGGTGTCCCCAAGTGGCAAAAACACAGCCATTGCAGCTTTTTGCAAAAGAAAATGAGTTTCACCCTCTTGACCCCAACATGTATGGCTTGAACATTTCTGCTGCATGCGGAAGTGGAAAACACAGGTAATGCGGTTTTGTTGCCAGGTTGTTTTCCACTGTAATTAACAGATCAAAGCATAATGTTCTGTGTCACTTGTTTAACTCACCCCATATATACACAATCATCAGAGGCTGTTTAGATCTCATACCCGTGAGGCCCACTCCTCTATGGATTACTTTTAAACATACATCTTTACTTTTTATTTGTTTGCTTGTGAGCAGTCACGAAATAAGCAGAGGGTGAAGAGTATCGGCCCCACATGCTGGAGGGGTTCTGTTGTGTAAACCACCCGGGTTGGCGAATGATTACAACTGGAAATGGTCATAGCACAGATGAATGAAAACTATCTAAACAGTCTGCAAACAATCAATATGCACTTGGGTGAGGTGGAGGGATGCCACTGTAACATCTGTGTCACTCGTGCCCCAGGAGAGTAATTAGGCCATATTGAAAGGTTGTGCAGTAAACAGATCCACAGCTTATCTTGCTGTGGTGTGGTTTGACACTGCTGGTTTGAGAAGACAACGGGGATATCACATCTTCTCATTGCCAGTCCGTGAATCTCGTCTGGTTCATTGTTGTTCATTTCTCGGAGTCAGGGAAAGTGCAGAAACTGAAGACAGCTCACTATGATTTCACTCACTTTTTCAGGACTTCAAACACTGTGAAATAACAAAAGGAAGTCTGGCAATCAAAAACCACTATGTTTGTCTATCTCCATCATTACCACATTTTGGGGTTTTTCCATTTCAAAAATCATGTCCGTAGTCACATAAGATAGACTTAAGTAGTTTACTCAGCTGTGGATGAACAAGGTCTGCTTCCCTTCCCAGTGTCATGGATTCAGAGAAGAATCTAATTTTTCTGGTGGCTGTTTTTTTTTGTATCATTGTTGCTGATGGAGGAAGATGAAGGAAGGAGATGAGATGGCCATCAGCAAATACAAGGTTTCATAACCTCAGAAATACTGTGGATATCAAATCCTGCCTGTGTTTTCAACACCTGTGTCAGCACACTTGGATCCCAACTCATAACATGGTTGGTTTGTTCACTTTACTCAAAACCTCAAGAAAAAAGGGACACTTCTGTTTAGTACATGAGCATTCATTTTTATTTCACCAGTTTGTCCCAAGTACAGCTTAGTTATCAAGAAATCTTGTTTTCTTACAATGAGGAAACCCATTTTTAGGCTGGATAAATTCTATTAAAATAAATTACCCATCTTGCAAATAAACATACTAAACTTTTGAGATCTTGTGTTGTTCACTTCAAGCAAAAAATGTTATGTGAAAATAAAAGCATCCTTTTTTAAATGCTGACATATTTCATCCAAGCAATTATACATAAGAAACACAACCCAATGATTGAGGTAGAATATTTGCTGTTTCATACACTTATCCAGCAAAGAAAATCAGCTTTTTGTATACCCTTATTGTCGTCGGTCAATCTCTGGCTTTGGCTGTTTAAACATTTCTGAAGTTGTTTTGGGTTCTCAGCTGTTGCAAATGATTTCTTTGATGTTTAACCTGATCACATGAGAATATGTAAAGCTAGCATGCCTCCAAAGTCAGTTTTCATGCATCATCAAAAACCTCAATTCCAAGAATGTGGTAATGCGTAGTAAAATGTAACAAACAACAGAATACAATTACTGTAAAATCTCACACCCACACTGATGGCAGCACTACATCTCAAAAAAGTTGGAAAAGGAGAGAAATAATGCTGAAAGACTAACTAAGAAAAGAAAAAACACTGGAGCTACATTTGACAACTAATTTGGTTAATTGGCAACAGGTATGTCACAGGTCTGGGAACAGAAGGAGGAGGAGCAAGTTCAGAAACTCAGGTCTGACATGAAGTAATATTTATAGGTTACAGTAATCAAACTTTTAAATTCCTATAGGAAACCGTGGGCACCATGTCCTGAACTAGAGAGAGTGAGGGACCTTCCAGCTTGTTGTCAGTGTTGTTAGTGAACAGGTCTAATTTTTTCACATTTTTTTAATCATTAAGCAAAAACAAAAGCCTGGGATTGTTGAGCAACTAGAATCCTGCATCAGACAATATTGGGGTAACATGATTTCCTAAAACTGCAGCAACTGGTCTCTTCACTTACAAGATTTTTACATAAAGTTATTAAAGAACACAGCACAATGATAAATATAATCTTTTTTCAGCTTTGTTTTTAGATTGTTTGAAACTTGCATTTTGCAAGAAATATTATGTCACAATATCAACATTTAATTTGTTGTTTGTGCTGTATTGGAAATGATATCTCAGTTTATGAGATTTGTAAACCATTGCATTGTTTCTTTACATCATTTTTAAAATTGATTTTTACACAACATTTACACAAGATTTTATAGAATTATGGTTGCAGATGCATTTCAAGCTTCATTATATTGTTAATATAACATTCTAAATTATTATAATTATTACAGAAAACATGACATGACCATAGCTATGTAGCGAAAAGTCAGGAGTTTAATCTATATATAACATATTAGTTGAATCAATAACTTATATTTGTTTTTCTTTTAAGCCATTTATGTGCCAAATATAATGATTGTCAAACTACCCACACAGATTTATCTTCAGCTTTCAAGAAAAAATGGTTTCAAATTGTCTTCAAGTGCTCTGACATAATCCAAACTTTAAATTTAAAACAGCAGTTGCAAGCAAAACAGAGCAACCCCAAACATGACTTCCCCACCTCTGTGCTTCATAGTTGGCATGAGAAATGTCCCCTAAATGTCCCCTAAAATGCTATCTGTAGTCGGCACCAAACATGTCTACTGTTTCTGTGGTCAATATTATATCAAAATGTTGAGGTTTTGCCCTTATGCTCAATGCCAAATTGCAGTTTTGCTTTAGATTGTTTTTGGACAGTAAAAAAATTTCTTCTGCTGTGATGCACTGGCGAGCTGTCCAGGGTGTACCCTGCCTTTCGCCCAAAGACTGCTGGGATAGGCTCCAGCTTCCCCGCGACCCTTCCTAAGCAGTTAGGAGAATGAATAAATTAATGAATGAAAGAATGAATGAAGACTTTCTTCTGGGATATCGTCTATTCAGGTCAAAATTAGGCAAATTGTTTCTGATCATACACATGGACCTTGACCCCAACTAAGTAACTATAGCCTGTGGTGGAATGATGGAGATCATAAACTTGATTGTGCATCAAACTTTTTGTTTTTAATTGTCTGTCATGGAGAAATTAGTAAATGTTTGAAATCCACTTACTCGTAAATGATTTTATTCCTTCTGTGTATAAAATAATATCAGGTCTCTTTTGTCTTTCTTATTTTTTTTTTTATTCTGAGAACTTTATATAACAAAAAAGTTTAAATATTCTTCAAGAAGATTTTACCTATCAAATCAAAATCTCTGAAAAATAAACAAAGGATTGTGGGTCAAATGAAAGTAGTTTGTTTTGTCCTGATACAGATATTTTTTAGGAAAATTTTAGTTTATCCACCATATTTTTCTATTACACCATCTTCCATTTAGGAAATGAGTCTGGCTTAGCTGACATGTAATTAAACTTCCTAAAGTTCTGGAAAGTAATTCATTTATCATTTGAAAAATCAATATTTAAATCAAGTCATTTGCAGGTCTAATATTTTAATGAATTTTCATCCCTCAGATAATTTTAGCTGATAGTTTCTTTATAGTTTAAACATTTCATATCATGTCTTTCTTTAGAGAAGTCTTTATCTACTACTGAAAGAAAAAAAAACTGCTGCTCATTTTAGAGACTTTGATCAATTGTCGCTGCTACTACTTTTGTGCATTCAGTTTATACAGATTATGTTTACATATCATATGTCAGCCCTGTGATGGACTGGAGACCTGTCCACGGTGTACCCTGCTTCTGGCCTGATGATTGCTGGGATAGGCTCCAGGTTTACCCCAACCTTTAATTGGACTAAGCAGCATAGAAAATGAATGAATGAATGTATATTAGAAGGAAAGTGATGCATGTTGTGTAGTTATACTAAATAACCAAAAGCTAATTTCCCTATAACTCCTCAGGCTCCTGCGCCATACAGCAACTCGCTGATACATGTTCTTGGTTAAGATCAGCACAGAGAGGGAAGAATTGAAAACAAGCAAGGAGCACTTGGACTTTTCTCTTGGGGCACTCAGATATGTCATGGATTTGCCTTCTTACAGAAACAGGATACAGGATATTACCCCTCCACTAAAGCCTGTATAGTGCATCAATGCAACAGCTCACTGGAATAGTTGTTTGCAGAAATATCTATTTTAATTATTGATGAAAGATTAGTTTTTAGTCCATGTTAGTGACACGTATGTTGGCTTTTTGAGATCTTAAAGTTGATTCACAGACAAACAAGGAGTTCTTGTGTGTCCTTTGTGGGCAAATATCACCATATTAAGTATGACTGCAAACCATTCAAGGTGAAAAAGGGTGAAAGGAAAAGATGATTAACTGTTCAGTCAACAGTCCCCAGTCAGACACCATAAAAGCCCATACAGAGTGAGCAAAATTCAAAGGAGCCTCACTCTCAGTCTCTGTCTCAGTTTGTTGTTGGATGTGTGTTTCATCGTGGCCTGAGCAATTGAGTGGTTTTTGAGTGTGCCGGTGTTTTGTTTTACGTACAGAGAAGTATGAGCACCAGCGGCGCCTTTGAAGCCTTTTCAAATTTATTGTTGTTTTTCCAGGAGAGGCATTTTTTTTAAAATTACAGCTTGTTGGAAGTGGATCTGCTTCCCTGCTCTTTTTGGAGAGGGTTTACATTTACTGTCTGGAAATGAGCATCACCCTCTCCACTTCATCAGATGACGGTTGAACAAGTCTGGAACAAGTGATCCAAATGTATCTGCTTTCAAAGGTCAGAGGTCACTTGTGTTGGCATCTTAATTAACAGAAATTCTCACTTAGGAAGGAAATAAGAGTTTTGCAGACATCTAAAAGCCAGCTGTCCCATGCAGGAGTACCCATACATCATCCACGGTCCTGCTGTACAATGTGAAACTCTGTTAATTCTGTTCTCTTTTCCAGACGAACATCTTTCCTGCAGCTCTGGTTTATTTCCAGTCTGATGTTAAGACAGCCTTAAGTAAATCACCTCTCCCAGGCGCCCTTTCTCATGCCAGAGAAACAAAAAGAGCTGTGTAATACCCTGCGGTGTTGACTACCAACTCCAAAGTTTCACCATTTCTTCCAATACAAATGTGCAGAAACAGGTGCACTTTTATAGTCAGAGAGGGCGGGGGCATTGCCACAACCTTTTTTTTAAAAAATATTTTTAAATGATATATCCATGTTAGAGATCACATAACTCATTAAATGCAGACCATTAAATCTCATTAATTGCACTTCAGAGATATATATCATACACATTAAAAGGACTAAATTCACTAACATCCTGCATTGTGTAATTAAAACCCCTGGATCAGGTTCTGCAGACATAAAATATATGTGCTTCGCAAATATCTAGCTCAGCACTGTTTCGATATCAACAAATCTAGCGGCGTCCCATGGCTGTACCAGAGGGTGAGGCTATCCTTTTGCTCTGAACTGCATCACAAGGGATTACAGCTCAGCACAGAAGAAGCTGTTTAAGACAAGGACCAACACTGCATACTGGCTTCTAACCCTTACATCTTGACCTCTCCTGCAATCTGACATGAGCCCTTGTCTACATGAAAGCTGTCCTGTTGACTCACAAGGGCTAATTTAGAGTTCCTGTGCCTTTGACCACTGTAAGGACAGACAGCAAACATGATGGCTTAAATTTGTGACAGAAACCTATGGAAGACTTGCATGAGTGTTTATTTACCTCCACTGGCTTGAAAAGTTTGAAGGATGATTGTGCACATGTAGCAAAAGGAATATTTCATTCTTATTGTTACTTCAATATAGCTGCTATCACTTTAACACATGGATAGTAAAAATTCAGCACTAAGCCAAATGGTCTCCATTTTGTTCAAATCAGATGTGCAGCAAAGTCACGTTAATATTTGGCATATTTGCCATTTCTGTCCACTATATGTATAGTGCTACTGCAAGAAATATTGGTAGTCGTCAAATGCTTTTCATGCCAACCAGTGAAGTCCTTTAACTTCACAAAGGCCAAGTATCACAAAGGCCAACCTCACACTGAGCCACCTGCCGCCAGCTAAAGAGATTTCAGTCATTACTTGGCTTCTTTTTAAATATCACCAAGCACAGCTTTCATCATTCCTAATGTGTGACCGTCGGGTTCTCAGCATCTCTACACATGACTGACAGATCCTCTGAGTATTTTTATATCACTGCTTTTGATGGGACCTAAATATAGAGCACTCTGCTGGCCTCCACCTCCCACACATCTTTTGACGTCACCTTGACTGAACGGTGTCTTTATTTTTAGATTCCCCAAAAATTAATTAAATGGCCTTGTTTCATTCAGTTTGTGCAGTGTTATGTAAGGGGATTACCCTGTTTTTGCTGCCTATCCCCTGACCATGTAGGCCACCACACAACAGAGGGAGGTGGAGATGGAGAGGAGAATGGGACTTGAGGGCAATGCATTTAAGGCAGTAGTACAGTGCTCCAGAAATAACCCAGCTGCAGGCCTAATTGTACATCTCTCCTGCTCCCTGTTCTCTCTTCAGCTGCGTGCCAAGGTCTTCGACCTTATCATCCACCTCACTGGTTCCGGAAGAATCCTTTCCGCCCCCTGTGGCTAGCAAAGCTCCAGCCGTTACACAGAGCACAGCAGCAGACCATCTCCAGCCTCAGACTAACAGCCAAGCGCCACAACCATTTAGGAGTGATCCCAACAGAGCGCCCAAGTGGCTCAAACTGCCAGGTATGTTCTAATCATCCCCAGTGTGGGCCTCGTGGCTCCTTAACAAAGCTTAGCCCAAGGACCCCAGGCCCCTTATTGAGGCCCGGGGCTTCCCACAAACCCTCATGTCACAGCAGCATATACATTGGGCCAAGATGCTCTGTATTGGCATTCTCTCCACACACGCGAGCTTCCTGTAAAGCGCATGCGCAATCAACATCTGTAGTCGTGTTTTGAGTTGTTTGGATGGTGCTTTAAAGGTTAGCAAGTTCTTCATGTGTGCAGTTTCACATGGGACATCCATGAGGAATGCACTCGATCTGTGTCCCCTGCAGCATTCTTCCATGGTTAGACAGTTCCGTGCCCACGAGGGGGCCACAAGGGCCTCTTGTCTCCAAGACGCTAATGCATCACAGCCCCAGATGAAGCACAACATTCATGCGAGCACATGCATTCAACAGATGCATGGCATCAAATATTTTTTGTAAGTACTTCTGAATGTGTAGTTGAAGTGATGAGAGTAAATGTAACACTCATGGCAGATGACACCTGTTGCTGCGTGAAGGATTATGACTTCCTGATGTCTCGTGTTTGTGCAGTAAGAAACAAAATCAAAAACACTTGCATAACCCCACTGATTTTCTTGGGCTTCATACCGTTAACCAAATTATTAACCAAATTCAAAGAATTTAAAAGACTTGCATCGCTTATTAAAGTAATGCAGTAAATGATAAAATTTCTTTTTCTTTTTTTTTCTGTGACATGCTCATGGTTAGTGTTTCATGCGCTATATAAGTCTAAAATTGTTATTTAGTTAATATGCTTTGGCTGTTACAGGTATTTATTTATTTTATGGAATGCCCGTTGAGATGTACCAGTTTGTTTTTGAGGGGGTCCAAAATATAAAACATATGACAATACATACTAAGCAACACAACAGGTATTGCAGAAAAGCCAGTAGTCAAGAGGATGGGTTTATTATGAGGCACTGGTATCAGTTTGGACCTAAGAGGATGAAAGCTTTGATGATGGAAAGTTGGAAAGGTAGAAGCTGTGTCATTGTAAAAGAAGGAAGAGAAGGAAGACTTAAAATTCAGAAATAATTTTATTGTACTTTAAAAACTCATTTTCATTTATAATTACATATTTAAAAAATGAATGATAAATGAGCTTTCTTGGAAGTGATTTAATTTAGCCTCTAAGCACATACTCATCATCATAATATAAGATGGTGCATTATATTTACATAACAGTATCATAGTATCACTTCGTTTGTTTTTTTTTTATATCTGCTTATGAAAACAGTGGACGATGCACGATATCCTGCCATTGATTATTGATCCATTATTAGCTAAACAAAAGTTAGTTTTCTGACCCAATGATCCTCACGGCGTTGTCAAACTAAACATCACTCAACCAAACTCAGCTGCTCCTGAAGGCCTGCTCTAGAAGTCACCCCTGGGAAACACAAATCCAGCCTGGGCCTTTCTAAAAAAGTTGCTGGGTCAAATTCCAGGTGCTGTGTCCTTAATACCTATTTGTGCCTGGACTTTCACTTAAGTTGCTTCCAGCTGTATACGAGAACGGTGAGTCACCCGAGAGCCACACACAGAAATAGTGTGATGTGTTGTACAACTATGCTGACTCATAGTCAAGACACTTTGGCTAAATGCACCAGTGGTAGAAAACCAGTAAAGCCACTTGGGTTAGAAAACCCCACATTACCCTCTCCTTTGTAGGCCAGACTCCCCCCTTCTACTGTGATGAAAGTAGAGAGAGCACCTCTGCTACTCGCCTCTTTTGTTTATTTACCTTCAGAATTACACCCTGCTCCTCTTGGACCATGTTCCAATGTGTTTTGTTGTGTTTCCTTTCAAACAGACTATCTATGCGTGTGGTCTCTGGCCATGTTTGGGTAACACGTGCACACATTGGTGCACACACTCTCCCATTCAATTTTCCCCCTGTGTTAGAGATCCCCTTTGCCCTTCCCCCTACCTCTAACCAAACATCGCAGGACAGCAAAAGGGAACTTCAAAGTGGCCGGAGGGGGTACTCCTTTTTTCCTGGCACTTGTCATCATCTAAGGGACTGGCTGCTCCCCTTATTACTCTAATTGCTTCCAACTGCTCCTGGAGGCTTTGATGAAGGGCGCCACGGAGCATGCTGGAAGCACCTGTTGTTGCACAGAGGAGCACAGGTGGCCCTTATTGGTGGACGTGGTGCAGTTGCAAATGAACAACACTGTTGCGTTTTACTTTATTGTAATCATACAAGTCAATTCAAGGCAATACAGAAAAAGAATCTCACTGTAAATGCAGATTTGGGTGAATCTGAAAATGAAATTGCAATGAAGATCTACACATCTGTATAACAAGAACAAAAAAAAGTGAGGAAAATCATCACTCTGGCTCCATCTTGTGGTTACGCTAGAAATCCAGCAGCTGCAAGAGAAGAGACAAAGTTGTGTTTCAACGAAACTGGGCTTTTTTTTTTTGTTTTGTTTTACCTCAAAGGAGCAACAAATTTTCTGGGTTTAATTATAGTTTAATAAAAGTAACTGATTTGTTATTTTCCAATTTATAAGGTACTGGTACACTCATAAGAGCTTACGTTCATGCTGCTTCCTTCCTTCTAGCAACAGTTTATTTTTTATAATATTAGCAGTTCACCCATTTAGGTTTAGCAAACTAGTATCCAAGTAAGAGTATAAAAAAAGATTAATATTCACACTTCAGTAGGAGACACATTCACTAATTTACCACATTTATATACAATCAAACAATAATGTCTGCATCTTACACAACAACTCAAGACCTGATAACACATATGAATAAACCAGTTCTTATGATAATAAGATCTACGACAGACAGACAGACATTGCTTATTTTTAAAGTAAAAATAAAACTGGTTAACTACATACAAGCTGAGGTAGGATCTTTTCGAAATGCTCAATTTCTACTTGGTTACAGTCCTCTGATTCAGCTTGTTTCTGTGATCTCACAGCAGCCTCTGGGAACAGAACAAAATGGTCTTCATCATGCAAGCATTTTCCACCATACACATATATACACACAACTACACTGATAACTCTTTACCTTGTACAAACACTTTCAACATCTCTGCCATGAGCAGTGCAGCATCACCACTTACTGTAATCACACAGAGATGTTTTAAGCCTTGGCACCACAAATAAATAAATAAACGGATGACAACATAATCCGGTTATGAAACTCACGTTTGGTTTTGTCCTCTTTGAAGGAACTAGACAAAAGTTTATGTAAAGTTTCCTGTATGCATAAATAGAGCACATGCAGACGTGAAACAAATTTATATCATGTCTTTTACCGAAAAGTTGACAGCATAAAATACTTTAATTTCTATTTCCGAGCGGAAATATATTTAATTTCCCAACTGTGGAATCGATCGTCCTTCCAATTACTAAACTAGCTTAAGAAAAGTGAAAATTTTACAATATCGCCGGCATTTCCATTTGTTTTCAACAAAAGTACTAATTGTAACGCACAGTTATGAATAACTATTAAGTATTCTTTCATTCGGCGTACATAGTTATTTATTAATCGACTTGATATCCGAATGATTGCGACTTTTTGTCCTTTAAAAAGGAACCATGCACTTAACTCTTTGGGTTTTAACCACATAAAATTTTAATGACGCAAGCAAAAAGGAAAAGGCAAACTTCGTTTTTGTTCACGAAGTCAACTAAGCGCTGACAAGCATAGTGAAGGTTACAAGTTAATGTTGTTGGTCCTACCTTTTTAAAGTAAATTTCTTCCTCATTCTCCGCCATGGTTTGACGCTGGCGTGCAAGTTGGCGCTCTGTGCAAGGATTGGCTGTTGACCCATGACGTAACTAGAACCGCCCTCTTACGACAGTCGCTTCCTATTTTCTCAGTCCTAATGGCACGAAAATTATTAAAATCTTCTCTAATGCTTCACGTTTTTATTTAAATGTGTCCAAATCTGTGTTAATGGTCGTTAAGAAAAGCGTACTGCCATACATTATGTAATACCCCAGTTAAAGACACTGTTACTAAGGGAAGGTTAGTTAAAATAAAAGAAGCTTCTTTTAAAATCATTTATCTACCCTGTGAAATAATTTTTGAAAAGATGTACAGAGGACATTGATATCACCTACATCTTTTGTAACACTCATTTAGAAACTGTCCACTTATTCTGGGCCTTTGAACACACTAGACTCCTGTGACAAGGTATTTGTCACTTTATTTTGGCCGATATCTGTAACGGATTTGAACTTTATTTTAAGCACGTATCATTTAAATTCATAACAAAAAAAAAACAAAAAAAAAAAGACCTGGCTGACTATGTTGTCTGTGTAATCCTATCTTGCTTTTGTCCATATTTCAAATCTTTAAGTTCAAAGATGTTGGACTCTGCCAAGGCTGCCCTTTATCACCGATTCTGTTCATAACTTATATGGACAGAATTTCTAGGCGCAGCCGAGGTGTTGAGGAGATCCGACTTGGTGGCCTCAGGATTGGGTCCCTGCTTTTTGCAGATGACGTGGTCCTGTTGGCTTCATCTGGTCGTGATCTCCAGCTCTCGCTTGAGCGATTCGCGGCCGAGTGTGAAGCGGCTGGGATGAGAATCAGCACCTCCAAATCTGAGACCATGGTCCTCAGCCGGAATAGGGTGGATTGCCCTCTCTGGGTCGGGAGTGAGGTCCTGCCTCAAGTGGAGGAGTTTAAATATCTCGGGGTCTTGTTTACGAGTGAGGGAAGGATGGAGTGTGAGATCGACAGACGGATCGGTGCGGCGTCTGCAGTAATGCGGGCTCCGCGCCGGTCTGTCGTGGTGAAGAAGGAGCTGAGCCAGAAGGCGAAGCTCTCGATTTATCAGTTGATCGACGTTCCTACCCTCACCTATGGTCATGAGCTGTGGGTCGTGACCGAAAGAACAAGATCTCATATACAGGCAGCTGAAATGGGTTTCCTCCGCAGGGTGGCTGGGCTCTCCCTTAGAGATAGGGTGAGGAGTTCAGTCATCCGGGAGGGGCTCAGAGTAGAGCTGCAGCTCCTCCGCATCGAGAGGAACCAGTTGAGGTGGCTCGGGTATCTGGTCAGGATGCCTCCTGGACGCCTCCCTGGTGAGGTGTTCCAGGCACGTCCCTCTGGGAGGAGACCCCGGGGAAGACCCAGGACACGCTGGAGGGATTATATCTCTCGGCTGGCCTGGGAACGCCTCGGGAAGTCTAGGCTTCCCTGCTTAGGCTGCCGCCTCCGCGACCCGACCCCGGATAAGCTGTCGAAGATGGATGGATGGATGGAAGTTCAAAGATATTAAGACGATGCCTTCATTTATCTGCTTTAGTAATGCTTTAAACTGGTACTTTTATACTTTCAACCTCCAGCAATAATGAAATGCTAACAACATTGTCTCCATGCTCTAAATTCTGTCTTTTTTTTTCTTTTTTATAAATTATACATGCTTACAAGTGTAAATCATTCTCTTGCTCTTTGTACAACCCCTAGTGTCAGTTAACATTTCCCATTCATGTGTTTTGTAAATTTTATGTTTTACATTTCTGTATCTGTCAAGAGTTATTACGATTACAGGTTTAATTTAAAAAAAAAATGGTTCTGTTTAATCATGAAAATGGATATTTTGTTAACAGCTCTAATTCAATGATTGTATCTTTTCCTACATACTTGATGTCCAATTAAATTACATTTGTGACTTTATCAACTTTTTAATCGCTCATACTTATTGAGATAATCCTTTGAATAAAATATGCTATGTGAAAATTTTGAGACAACACAAACAAGTTGTTCAATTTTTTTATTCAGAGCACCCATATGAGTCAATAGTGCGTGACATTTTTACACTTATCCAGTGTTAGTGTGATTTTGTAAGCAAGACAAACCACTAAGTGGCTGTGCAAAAGTTAGTATGCCAAAATTGGCAATATGCCATTGCCAAATGTCTGTGCAGAATGCAAGGTAGAAAACTTTCATAAAACAGGAAAATGTGTTGCATATTTGTGTATACATAGCAACATGCTTAAATGACAGAAATCACATTAAAGAAACAGGCTCACAGATGTGGCACAGTTTACATTTACATACCAAGTCTGATATACTTTTGAAAGTGTATGTGTGAAATTTGACAACAACCTTTTTAACAAGGAAAATACATATTTAGTTGTCATCCAACCAATGTGAGTCTTCTAGTAAGTAGCCCAGACCCCGTGAACGGCTTGGTAAAATTTTGACAGGGGCTGCATGAGTCACTGTAGCTGAAGTCTCCTCAATCTGCAAGAAAGATGGGGAATATGCTAAATTATGCTTTTAAAAGTCAAGTATTGCTAATAAATATGTTGTTCTGAAGCCAGTTGCATCTGTTTTATACGTAGTAAGAAAAAATGCCAATGAAACTGGAGTAACACCAATTACTGCTTACCTTTTCACAAACAACTCGATTCACTATCACATCTTCTCCGCCAATATTGTGAGGCCCAGCAAACTCTGCTCTGTCTGCTTCCTGCTCAGTAGAAAACCTCACAAAGGCCATTGTCTTTTCTTTGGCAAGCTCTGATCTGGGAAATTTCTTAATTGGGGATAAAATTCAAACATTTTCAAAAAGATCTTGTTAAACATTTTCAAAATAAAGACTAAGTCCAAATTTAAGCAATTTTTTTTCAACACTTACCTCACACAGTGTGATGGTGCCATATTCCCTGAAGTAATCCTGTATATATCGTTCACTCATGTAGGGATTTAAGTTCTTTATAAACAAACCATGGTCCTGTAATATGATGGAAAATTGACAGAAAATGTGTCGTATTTAACAAAAATGCTCAGATAAATTAAATAAAAATCATAATGATAATAATTGGATTAAGTTCAAAAGATCAAATTGACACTTTGAGAGTTAAGGAAATCTTACCAGTGGTGTCTTTTGGGAATAATCAGCCCAGTATTTCCTTGGAAGACTCACAAACACTATTTTTTTAGCTTCTTTTTTAGTGTTTTTTGGGGGGGAAAAAAGATAATTTCTTTTAACATTGGAAAGAGAAAAAATAAAGCGTGAAGTAAAGTAGGACTGAGAAGTTTAACATCTTTCTTTGAATGATGATACATAAAATCAAGACAGTTTTCACCTACCAGAAGTCATGATTGAGAAGCAGATGTGAGACAGACCCCTTGTAAAGTACACCAATTTAAAGGAGAGCTGCTGCATGTGGAGAAGGCTCATGCAAGATTAATATATATGCACTGACAATCAAATCTCCTCCTACTTCAAGTTTTGTTACCATTTCAAGTTCCCGAAAAGCAGCTGTCAAAGTGAACCAACTTGTTTAGCAGCCAAGAAAAATTTGTTTGGTATTAAAGGGTTTTTTTTTTAGAAAGAGCAGGTAGTGAAAACCTGTTCTTTGAAACGATGGAATTATCTGGTAGTGTGTAGGAACAAACCATTTCAACCTGAAAACGCTGATGCTTTGGATGAAGTGATATTGTTTGTTGTCTTTGCGGTTTTGTTTGACAAAATTAAACAGTTCATGTGGATGTAGAAGTGTCATCAGTAGCATGTTGAGAGCGGTATCATAGAATACTGCAAAATGAAATCATAAAAACAAAAGGGTTTGGAAGCCAAATGACTCCCCAAGCCTGTTTGACGTGGGATTTCAGCCAGAAATTTGTATATATATCTCACAATCTCAAGAGTTTTACCTTTATTCTAGACTTTTACCAGTTTTACAAAAAAAAAAAAAATCCTTTACGATTACACAGACCTTGAAAACTCATCAGGATAATTTAATTACTTTTTCAAGACTGTCATATTGGCTGGAAGAGAACAACTTTTAGAGCAGTCAAGACATAAGAACAAAGCCTTGTCTTCTTTTCTGCTGTTAATAGCAAAGGTAGCACATTTCCTTAATAGGAAAAATTATGGTTTGGAAACATTTATTTCAGCCAGTACAGTTGGTAAACTCCCATCTCAATACTGGTAGGGGACTCCTATCAGGTAACCATTACAGGAAACACCTGTAACTTAGTTTTTTTCTTCTACTTAGTTTTTCACAAATGACCCGAATCATTGTAACAGTCAGGTTTCCTCATTATGAATACACAGAATGTACCTAGAAAGATTTATTGTGCTTTTTTTTTTTTTTTTTTACATTTAACAACACAGTTTAGAAACTATACAAGACTTTCACTAAAATAGTTTTTAAAAATATGAAAATACCTTTTGACAATCACTCAAACATGTTTATTGCTCTGGAGTCAGGTTTTAGTCCACTGCAAAATCACTTAAAAGGCTCAGAGAAGGGAACGAGTTACTTCTTTTACTTTCAGTCTCTGACACTTGATGTGATGAGATAACACCATCTGGTATGCTTGACACAGGTTAGATCTCTGTGGAAAAGCAAACAGGAAATATTCTTCACAGGAATCTTTTTTTTAAATCCAAACATACAACTGTGACAGATGACAGATTCATTAGAACAACACAGAACCTACCTCATCTCTTGGGAGAAATCATATTACTCTGAGTGTAAAGATATTGCAGTTGGGTAATGAGGAACTTTTTATCCTTGCCCTCCTGTATGATATTTTAGAGATATAAAGAAATAACCTTTAAGATTGGTGTCAACATACTGTGTCATGTGTATAGCTCAAAAAAAAAAAAAATTTCCAAGCTTGACTTTATGCAGTTGTCATAGTTTTCTAAGCATGCACGAACATCTCTGACTGCCAAAACAACATTATCCAGCTAAGATTGCAAACAGTAGGACATGAAGTCTTGTAGGCAAATCTGTGTCTCTTCAAAACAAATACCTGAACTGCTGGCTTTTGGACATCTTTAAAAGTTTAATAGTTGTTTATTTTCAATCTTAAAACGGGATTTCTGATCAACAAGAGAATTATTAGATGATACTGCATTTAATTTTACTAAAATGCAGAGTGCATTCAACACCAGCCCTTCTGATCCAATCTCATTCGCTTGATATTTCCAAAAGGAAGCTTATTTAGGAAGAGATAGATGACAAGTTCATTCAACAGCAAGTACCTTCATTATATTGAACAAGAGGATCAGATTATCTTGAGTATTTGATAAATATATATAACACACTTGAAATCTTGAATCTACTTGGATGTCACTCCATCTGACAATGTCATCCTATACTTTCGAGATGTGGTTCAGAAGGTCCCAACCTTGTCACTGAACAAAGTGTAAGAGCTATCGGACACAGTAAAATAAAAAAAAATAAATAAAAAAAAAAAACTTGTGGAAAAGGCAGGATCAGCTGGATCTCCTGACTTCCCACCAAGAGAGGTTTTCAAAATCAAAATATCAAAATGCACAACAACAATGGCACTCGGACAACTGTCAAGTTGAAGCAACTTGGAAAAACTTGAACATACATTTTCTATTTGCTTTTCTAACCGCATGATGATTTTCCTTTGGCCATCAACAACTTGTACGTGGAAATATACCACCAGTCTGGGAGAGAAACAAAACATAAAGAATCAATAATATCAGATTTATAGACAAAAATGAATACTTCAGTAATACTGTGATCATGAGGAACTTACAAAACGACTCCAGCGGCCAAGAATAAAAAGAGTGGGTTCTCTATCAGGACGTCATAGGCCTGGCTCAGCCATTGCAGAAATGTGTGAGATTTCTTTAGCTCCTTGGCCCACAGCTGCCCTGACTCATACATTCTGGTTAGATTCCTGAATGGACCACATGTTGATGAGGGTTTAATCCTGGATGGTGAGAGATAGGCGTATTTAGTTCACCTTAATACTTTACCATTTCCGTTGCCTGTGCCAACTGCCAATCAGCTCACAAAAATGAGGATCTCCATGTTTTAAGCTGACGATTAACACATAGTAGATCATCAATACCAAATCATCAAATTCAACTTAACATGCAATAGTATGGCTCAATTTGTTGATTGTTTTAAGCTCTCTGTAATAACACTCACAAAGTACACATAAGCACACATTTTCTTTATTTCATTCTATTTGGACACAAAAACTTTGCTTTTTTTTTTTTCTCTCTTTTATTCCTGAGTGACCTCAACTTTTCATCTTAGAAAGCAATTAATTTTACAGTATATACCAATATGCTTTCTGAAAGCATTGTTTAAAACAAGAAAAGCACACTGTACTTACATCCAAACTGTATATGTGACAGAGACGGCAGCACCAAGGAACGAGGGGAACCACAAAAGTGTGATGAATAATGTTGTCATCTGAGTGGCCCTCCAGGGCTTTTTAGATGCCTGGCAATTGAGCATCAAACTAAACTGGGGTAGTAATTAGACAAAGAATGTTTCTTGTAAAAGTCTGTCACAACGCATCACCATCATGTGACAGGACAAGACATGCTGTACCGACCTTCTTCATGTAAAACAACATGAAAAGCTTAATAATTTGAACTGCAGGTAACAGAGGAGCAAACAATACACCAAGCCTGGAAATAATAAAAAATAAATAAGTAATTTTTTCCAAGTCTATTCTTAAATATGTTATTTATATATATATATATATATATATATATATATATATAAATACAGAAAATTTGCATATTTACCAAGTCAGCGTTTGTCCATATATGAGCTCTAGCACATTACGAGCAATGTCAAACACTGGCTTCCTGTTCCTTTTTATTATTTTCTGAGATAATTGCCTATTAGGGAAGATGACAGTGAATGTTTCAGTGTGGACATCAGAATGAAGTTACATGTCAGTTATAAAACCAACTTGCCTCCATAGAAATTCCCCCAATAAAGTGTAAAGCACCGTGACAATGAAGTCCATCAGGAGCAGCCGATAAAGTTCTTGGCCCACAAAACTCTCCCAACACTGAAACATGAAAGAACAAACAAAAGCTGGGCTCATATTTCTCTCATATGCACTGTTACATGAGTGGTGCTGTCTTTACTAAAGAAAAATTTAATAAATGTCACGCGTAAATGTCAGGTGTCACCTGAAATTGTGGCTTGTCTTGCAGCTCTGCAATTCTCCCCAGCCAGCGATAACACAACACTCCAATAAGACTGATCTTCAACAACAGATTCCTGAAATATTTAAGTCGAAAACACAAAATGTTTCCATTATCAAACAAAAGAAAAAACAAAACAAAAAAAGCCATTCTTGACGAGAGCCCCTTGTACAGGGTGCACCTTAGGATAATGCAGCACAAAAAAGCATCAATCCTAACATTTACTGTGCCAAAATGACAAACAACCTTTGTTAAAAGACTTTACCTTCCTCTGCCACCCAAATGAAACACAATTCACACTCCCAAATAATTACATGAGAATGAAACAAAAACTTGAGAACAGCACTGTCAGCGCTGAAACTTCTGCTAATTTTTATCCTTTAAGCAAACTGCATAAAGAAGGTGTGAAACTGATTATAAAGATGCACGTTTCATCACTGTGGGACAACAGCTGTGAGCAGCTCAGTCAGAAATCATCTTACTTTTGTTGTTTCTTTGTCAGAAGTTTTATTTCACCACAAAATAAACTCTGCGACTGCTTTTGTTTAAATCAATTCATGGAGGTCCTGGTAGTTTCCATGAGGATGAAATGTTTTTATATGAAACATTCACTCTTCTCATAACATATACTGAAGTTCACTTATGTCTGGATCCTGATGAAGTTTCTGAAGGGAATTTGGGGATTCTGACTGATGATTGATTAAGGCGATCTTTGTTTATTGTTGATCATCAAAAACAGCTATTGAGTTTTGTTTAAATTTGTCTGCATAATAACTATTAAAACTTCTGCAAAACCGCTCCGGTTCACATTTTTTTTTGCTTCCTCTTTTGCAGTTTCTTATCAAATATTGATCAATTCCTGGATAAATTAAGCTGCTATCATCTGGTTTAAACAGAAATTCCAGGTGAAATTGCTCTGACACAGTAACACGTGTCTTGATTCTGGCACTACAGTGGTGATCTCACATGCCTTACCTTTCCTTTGAGATAGGATTATACATGCAGCCCTAGTAGTTGTGATAATGTACTTATTTAATTTTGAGTCAGTAATTTTGAACACGAGGCAGAAAAAAATAGGCTGAGCAAAGTACAGGCTAATGTACTGTACTTTACAGTACATTATGGTAATCCTTTCCTTAAAAATAAGTTGTAAAAAAAGAGGTTATGAGAGTGTTCTTTCTACATATAATTATTTAAGATAATACTTACAAGTTGTAAACAACTTCTCAATTACACTAGACTGTTATATGCATTGATTGCATTACAGTGATCAGAGATGACTTCTGCTGTGAACTGATGTTCCATACATAAACTGGAATTAAATGACACGGCAGGCCATGAATCTGAGAACACACATTTCGCTTCCATGAAATAGATCCAGCAAAACCAAAAGGTTTTGCACAATGAGGGATTAGTTTGAGTTAGGTGTGTTGGAACAGGGATGCATGGAAAACCTGCAGGATCGTGGCCCTCGAAGACCGGAGCATTGTTGCATTTTAATACTTCTTCTTACCTGAAGATGGAGACATATACACGTGTCACGGGCGAGTCATGACTCTCCATCCAAGTGCACAAGTTGAAAACTCCAGGAAGTAAAAGGTTGACCCCTGACACCACTGCACACAAGATCAGCAGCACCTCGTCTTCAGCAGAATGGGATTCAATGATCTTCTGTGAAGGAATGAAGAAGAAAATACTGGGAAAACTGCCAAGTATCAACCAATATGTGGCAACCAGAGTAAAGACAAACTCTTTTTAAATGTATTGTTTGACTGCAAGGTTGTAAATGTGATTGTTGCAGTTCTGTTAAAAAGGAGTAAAACAGGAGTGCTGGGACACAAAAAAACTTGTCTTGACTCGGTCACTATGTCAGATGAGATATTAGGAAACTTGATACAGATTTAAAATAACAGATAAGAAATATGTAAAAAATGTGGCAGGAAAGAAATAGCAGAAGTTACTGAATGTGCTCGGAAGCATATTTTGCGGTAGAAAGAGTTGACTTTGCATACAGACTCAAAGCAGTTACAAATTTATCCTGTTCAGATACATGGCAATTTCTGAAGTTTCCTCTCTTACTTCTGAGAGCATGTGGACTCCCACGGCACCAAGTAAGATGCTTGCCAGACATATGAACCATGCGAAAAGATGGACAAAGAAGTGGTAGAATCTCTGCATGTAGCTCTGTTCCTCCCCTCTGCTGATCATCTCAGAAAGCTGTTCCTGTTGAAAGAGCCGTTTTTGAGATGTTTGAACAGTTTGTTAAAAAGTCATTGTACAGGATGCTTGTTGATGATATGCAACATTGTTCTTTTCCTTCCTTTTTCTCAAAAAAAAAAACCCAACAAACTCTTGCTCATGTTAAGTGTCATATTTGCAGATATGCATGTGTTAAGTATGCAGAAAAGGAAACACAAATGTGTGAATACGTTTTTTAAAAAAGCTGAGCGTGAAACTGTGACCAAACGTGAATTTGTTTTGTGGTCATTTGTAGTTGATCATTATTTAAAGAAGCACTTGTGAACTTCACACATCAGAAGGTTTGATAAATGTGATTATTTACTTTAAGCTGAGTGCTAATTTTCTCATGCTGGAGCCTGACAGAAGATTTCTTGCTGACTTTAAAGTCCCAGCTGCAGAAAACCTTCTCAGCCAAATTCCCGTTAGACTTCAGGACGTGGAAACTTTCGCCAAAGGACTTGGACAAGCTGCAAGAAAACAATATGACCATACAATGAAAAACATGTAGCTGATGTTTTAAAACTAAATAATGCATGAGTTTGTCTCCCAACCTGTACACCAGGATGATGCAGATAGTGAAAAAAGCAACGGCGATAGTGAACAAATAGGCTATGGGTATGTTGTAAGGCACCATCTGTAACTCACTGCTACATTGATGACCATTTTGATTCAAATCAGCAGCTTGACAAGTTTTAATTGTGCCATTTGAGTAGTAACCATAAAACATCAGGCTCTGAGAAAAGTAGCCCTGCAAAGAATGAGAAGTTGAAAACATCTGGATGAATTAGTTCTGTAGTAAGAAGTAAGCCTGAAAGTTGTGCTGAGGTTTAACAAACAGCCACCTCACCTTGCCTGTGAGAAGCTCAAGGCCAGCAAATAAGCTGAGCTGAGACTTGGGAGTCGGAGGAGGAGGGTGGATGGCTTGAGGGAAGATCAAAAACAGGCCATTGATGGCAAATAGGAGGAGATTTAAGAACAGGAGGGTTCGTAGAAATAAGAAGTAGGAGAGCACTCCAGTTCCGTAACGTCCACTCAGCCTCTTCAGGGGTGAATACCACAGCTGGACCGAGCTGAGCACAGAGAGGCAGCTGAACGTGCAGTGGCGCCAAGTCTTGCAAGTGAAGAGAAGAGACACACTCAGACACAGAGACACAAAGGTTTCACATCCCTGAATATAGATAGAAACTGTCTGAACTCACCTTTGAAATGGATATACAAAGATAACAGTTGCACTGACTATTTCTGTATCGTGAACTTTCACACTCAGAACTGAAGGCTAGATGTCTGGGTGGAGGGGAACACAAACAGAGGTACAAGTTTCTTCACAACATGATGAAAGCACATTTAAATGTGTCCAGATGCTTCTTTCTAATCTTTCAATTTTTTTTATTTTAGGAACAAAGTCTTGTGCCAGTACTTGATTTCCTTCTTGTCTGCCAGGCTAAGTGGCATCGCTCTCAGCTTACGCAGGCCGTCATTCATTGAGAGACCTTGTAGATCTAACACCAACTGCTCCCTATCATTTTCAGCAACTCCTGCACAGAAATATAAACTCTTTGTCAAATCATCATCATGCCGATTTACCAAGTGCGGCAGTGGTAGTTGACTTAGCATCTTTGATTCACCTTCAGCATTAATTTCCTCCACTTCTGCCTGAAATCTGGAAGTATGGAGACAGTCATGGGCCGAGATCTGGGCTGGAGGTTGCGGAGGTGAGCGTCTGGCTCGCACAGAAATGCCTGCGGAAGTGCGTAGCCCTGTGCAGATGAGGAGAATCAAACTTTTAAATTCACATGTGCATAAAAAAAATGTATTGTTGAACAAATGGAGATTTTAATTCACCAGCAGTGCGACTCGGCATGGAGGAAAGCACTTTCAGCGTAGCAGCTGACCATTTTTGTCTCTGCAGAGAGCCAGTTTTCCTTCTGTCAGTTATGTTCTCCATCGTTTCACTGCTGCTGGTTGACTCGCTGTCTGCAAGAGGAAGTTTAAAGTCTCAAAAACACTGCAATAATTGTGATTAAATTGTTAGTATCGTTGGCTTATCACAATGAAAACAGTTATTTTACACAGTAAGCTGCAGGGAAATAATTTTTCTCTAGGAAACATCAGGATTTTACCTGAATATTCCATAAACACGTCCATCTTTATAGTTTGAGGATACCTTTGGACAGGAACAGTTGGCTCTGTCGTGTTCCTGCAAAATGTCAAAATATTTCAACCAACCACCTTAATCCAAAAGCATTTGGATAAAGTGTCTTAAATGTTATTGTCAATACACTACAAAGACCACTCTTTCCAAAAGCATGGATTCCTTAAACCCCAGATGCTTTCAGATTTCATCATCTTTAAGAGCAAATGTATTCAAAATATTACAAAACATACTAAAAATGGATCTTTCCCATTATATGCCTGTTTGACAAACCCAGATGAAGAGTGGATTTTAATTAATTGTGAGGCTTTTTTAAGGCACTCTGTTGCTGCATTAGTTGGTGTAACTCATAATAATTAAAATAATCAACAGAGAGAAATAAAAACTTACTCATAGTCAGAGTCCAGCTCACAAATGTTGACACTGAAGCTCCCGCTGTATGCCATGGCTCTATAGCAAACACACACCTTGATTCCAGTCGTCTCTCATTTGGCCCTTGGTGAGGCACAGAGCAGTGTTTTATCACTGACACTGAACCCGAAAAAAAACTGTCAAAGCTTTCTGTTATTTACCCTCCCACAACATACAGCCACTTCTTATAAGAAACTCAAGAAGGTTGTTTAGTTTCCTGTGAAGTTGTCTCAGAATAGATGCTACTTTTGGTCCTGATCACACTGCTGCTGTATGCATCAGCAACCTCCTCAAAAATTAGAAATGTGTCAAATAAAAGAAAAAAATGTAGATGCAAATTAATGAAAAGTAAAATTAACAATAGTACCGAATCAAAAGACACCAGTCTTCCGAAAACACCATACCATACTTCCTCTTTCTCTTGAACAGCTGAGCCTTATTTGCAATCAGACAAATGGTGCATGGCCAACTGTGTGCAATGTAAGCATCTATGATATATTTTATGTTGGTATACAGTAAACAAATAGATATATTTAAATTGTTTGTAATATACAAAATTATGATAATATTTTCAATTAAATATGGAGTGCTCCATTTTCTGGTGGTTCTATAAAAAGCTGTCTTTGCTTCTCTCTAGTGGTCAGAATGCAGGGTTGCAACATTATAGCAAGTTAGTGAACATATCCCTGCAGGATTGTAGAGTTCATATCTTAAAATAAGTGGGGGTATATATATATATATGCACATATGCATGTGTGTGTGTGTGTGTTTGTATGTGTGTGAATATATATTAGATTTGGCTCTTAGATTAAATAATTTACAGTGAAAATGACAGCCTCACAAATATGGACTATCAACAACATTGTGTGTACAGTTTGAGAAAAGCTTTGGTTCTGTGCTTTTATCTATTTACATGTACATTTACCTTTTTTTCACATTATCTAGAATGGATTGAGCCATTTCCAAGTGATGTGAATTAGTGAAAAAAAAGATGTGACCAAAAGTAAATTAAACTTTATTAAGGTAGACTGATTTTATTAGGTTAAACTGGGCTAATAAAAATATTTAATTTGCAATACAAAGTAAAATTTTCAGATAGATGCAACACCCTTGAAACAGCTAAACTGTTATTAGACTGGATCCATAATGGATCAATAATGGTCAGAGATCAACTTGGAGTCGGGTTCTACCTGGTGGAGGATGTCAGTAGTAACCATGTGACGTTTTCAGTAAATGTGTTGTTGGACTTTTTAAAAATGACAATGAATTGAAAAAAAGCTCCATAACTGGGTGGCTTTTTACAACAAAACTTTAGCAAAAAAAAAAAAAAAAATGTGCTCCAAGCGGAAGTGATGATCTTTATGCAGAGCAATGCATTTTGTCATGCAAGTGGTCGCTCTTCTTAATGGGAGTTAATTGTGCTGAAGGACATTGAGTGGACTGAGAACTTATAAGATTTTGCCAGTTGAAAAAAATCTTTCATTACGTAGCCTATATTCCAAAAATGAGCAAGTTTTGTTTTATTTGTCACTAGTTGGTATGTCTTGAGATATGGTATATAAGTTTTCTTTGTGGGGAACCTGAATCTAGGAAGACCTCTCAGTCACATACCAGCAGTCAGTCAATAGTTTTGCAGACCTTCTCTGACATGTCTCTGGAGTTCAACATTGCCAAGACCAATGAGCTGTGCTATGCAGACAACCACTTCTGTTAACACCTCTTAGCATCCAAGGTCAACAGGTGGAGCAGGTTTTTAGCTTTCTAAATATCCTGAAACTGAAATTGACGCCTGTCTGTCCTTTAAACAACATGCTGCCACAGTACACACGAAAAAAAGCCCAGCAACATCTACACCAGCTGAGGAAACTCTGGCAATTCTGTGTAAACAAAGACAGTTTAACTGTAATGTACAAATCACTGACTGACTCCAAAATCGCCTGTTTCTACCTGGTTCAGCCGCCTCACCATCAGACATCAATCAAAACTCAACCATGCAATCACTTAGGCAAGCACAATAATTAACTAACTTAATTATTGTTTACTTAATTCTTTTTTTAACTTGAGAAGCAATGATGGTGCATTTCTGTCAATATAATGTGGAATCTTCATAAATCCTCAAATGGCCTGATTTCCTTTTGAGAGTCAGTTGTTACTTATATCCAACCCCACAAACCTCTAGGTGGAAGTTGACCTCAGAAATGAGAGTTTAATAAGTGATTACAGCTCATATATTGCTTAATTAAACAAATATTTTACTTTACATGGCTGCAGTTCATGTAAGAGAATCATATTATATCACCCAAGCACTAACCATAAGTGAAGAAAGACTTTTTGTTTTGGGCTTGTTTTCATCCAGCTGGTTGCTTGTTTTTCTCACACAACCTGGCAACACTGGTTAGACAGTCCCACTGGCCCGGTAACATGCCCACAACATGTCCACAACAAATCTTTCATTCCTATCTGTTGCTCTTTGTGTCCCTTTTTATTTTATTTTTTTACAGTTTGATGTGTTCAGATATGTGTTCTAGTGTCTTTCACATGTTTTACAATGTCTTCTTTTCTATTTACGTTCTTTTTCATTGTTAAATCATGTTTAATGGTTTTTTTAATCTCGTTTTAATTTATGTTGAATAAATAAACCATTTATATCAGTTCTTTGTTAATCCAGCGTTGGTTTCCTTTTGAAAGAAAGTGCTTTATGGTGGGAACCTACATGATTGAAGGCATGCCCCCAAAGCTCCTAAATAGTATCCTTAGATTTTTTTTTTAAGAAGATGACAAAAGAGTAGAGGGGGAATAACAAAAAGAAAAGGAAAAATAGAGAAGAGGAACAAAAACGTGGGCCTATCGGTGTATTTTAGGTACGGTAACGTCCCCGTTTAGTTTCGTTACGGTTTATTCGAGGTGCTCCTGAACGCATCGCAACGTGGGCGGACTGTGAAAAGTTTTCAGGAAGTTGTTTGAAAAGTCGGAACTCCCCGACCTGTGACAGAAAAGGTTTACAAGTCGTTCTTAGTGTCAGACAGGCTTTTTGTTTGTGTGTAAAAATGCAGAGCAGTGCTTACGGTGCCTCTTTGGCCGGCGGCACATTTGATTTAGGGAGCTTTGTGAAACAGCCTCAAACTATTTTGCGCTGCCTGAGCTGGGTGAGTGACTCCGCTTAGACTTCACTGTTAGCATCAGCTAGCTGTCACATCACTTTCTCTAAACAGCTGTTCGCTGCCAGCCTCCACCTAAAGATTATAATGATGCAGATTTTTAGCCTCGTGTGTTGCTAGAACAGAACATTAAATGCCTCCGTTTAAAATATTTTATAAACTTTATATTAAGTGTCGGCAAATCAATTCAGCTACTGAAATTAACATTAGCTTGTTAGCATGTCCACTGCTGTGTCACCGCAGGACACCTATCACCTGACCCAAACACATCCTGAGGAGGAGCGATCAGTCTTTTGAATTTACAGTTAAAATACTGGACCAAATATCTTACAAAAAATGTGATTATGTTTTCTGGATTAGTAGTTGTGGGCTGTACTTGTAAATATCAGGAAATGATGTCATCTGTTGCTGTGTTGGTGGTAGAGCTGTTTGACAACACAGCATGAGAGTTGGGATTCAATTTGATGGGACCTTACAATAATTTGATAAAACAAAGCGCATAAAAAGAGAAGTAACTACATTAAACTAATTGTTTAAGTTGCAAAAACATTGTTTAAGTTGCAAAAAAAATGTCTAGGTTTGACTTCATATTGTTTTAAAATTGAAATGCCTTTAGTTGTAAAATGTGGATATAGAACAGCAACAATGTTTGTCAGACAGCTGCTGATGACAGTATCATTTCTTTTTCTGGTCATATGATGCTATTGCAACTATGGATATAAGATTAAGTGATAGTTCACAAAAATCCATTTTAACACTTAACAAAGTTAAGTGCCTTAAGATAAGATAAACAATGGCAAAGGACATGGTAAAAAATAGTTTGTAGAATGTACCACTGTTGTTTATTTGCATACATTTACATATATTTTTTTCGAGTGAATAAAAGTAAATCTGCCAAAAATTGAGATAAACTTAATTGGTGTGGACAAAAACTCTCCATGCCTCTTGATTTAATGTAGTATTTTTCTTTGTTTTAACTGTAATCACTCACATTTACATACACAATAAAAAAATAAATAAATAAAAAAAAAAACCTGGCATTATACTTGTCTTCTTGGCCGCCCTCCTGGCTTTATAGCCTTTTATTTACCTTCTGAAGGAACTGTCTAAATGTTAAGTGGCACAATGGGAGTTTTCCAAAAGTCCCCTTTAGCTATTCTGGCTGTGCTTTTTAGAACTTTTTTTTTTTTTTTTTTTTTTTTTAAAGGAGTAAGTTTTTATGTAATAAATTAGACACAGACTAGAGTTTTAATTACTTGCTCCTGAAAGTAACATTGTTTGTCTGTTCTTTGCAGATATTTTCCATTGTAGTCTTTGCATCCATCACAGCAGAAGGCTACATGAACCCGGTGAAAAAGGAAGAAACCAAGTGCATGTTCAACTCCAACGACAGTGCCTGCAGCTATGCGGTGGGAATCGGAGTCTTAGCGTTCTTGGCTTGCGTTGTTTTCCTAATGCTGGATGCATACTTTCCTAAAATCAGCAATGCCAATGAGAGGAAGTACATAGTCATTGGAGACTTGGGCTTTTCAGGTGAGCGATAATTCAGAAGACAGTATAGTAAAATGAAGAACCTGTGCCCTAAAACAGCAAGTATATGCTGTCATCATATGTCATCTTCATCCTCACCTTTTTGCTTTTTTTGGCGTTCAACATGTGCAGCTCTTTGGACATTCCTGTGGTTCATCTGCTTCTGCGTCCTGGCCAACCAGTGGTCCAAAACCCAAGAAAATGCTGGTATCAGAGGCGATGCTGCCCGGGCTGTCATAGCCTTCTCCTTCTTCTCGATCATCAGCTGGGTGAGTCTCTGATGACCTCCATGCGTCACCACAATTTCACTTCACAAAACTGTTTAAAAAAAAATGTGCAACTGATTTGAATCCCATTGTGTAACAAATCTACTTAGTATTAAAAACTTCTTTCAACAGGCTTTATTGTCCTACTTTGCATTTGGGAGGTACCGCCAGGGAGTAGATGACTTTAACCAGGATTACACAGACCCAGCCACCAACCATACTACTCCATACCCACCTGCCCAGTATGCCAACAGTGGGCCCATGGGCTACCAGCAGTCACCTTTCTCCAACCAGGAGCACACTGGGGAGTACAAGCCTCCATCTTACTGAAGAACTGAAATTCAGACACATGAATCCAACCGGGGTCTTTCTTTTTAAATAAAGACGAGTGCCAATAGTTTTTCTTCACAACTTTGGGCTGTTCTTCGCACTCCGTTTTTTCTTCCTCAGAAGGTGTTTGTGTATGTTTGGGTGCACTGAATCTTAGTTTACTGCATTATCACATTGCTTGGTGGATACTTGCTGTGGTGTTTGAAATTTCACACAGGTGAGCTCTAAAGAGGGGTTTCCCTTTTTTTTCCTTATAGTTGATGATTGTCTTAATAGAAGAAGTGATAACTACGTTGTCTCACTATGAGTTTCACTTCCCCTTTCGTTTCAATTTTAAGTGGAATTTAAAGGCTGATAAACTAAGAAGAAATGATAAAATAAGTTAGGACTTATTTTCCTTTGGCAAACCACATTAGTATTTAAAAAGAAAATTTTTTAGGGATGTGTTATTGTCCAGTAGGTTAATGGTTTTTCTTATTAATTTGTAGCAAATTCAAAATTACTTCATCAATAAGATTCAGCAAATGTTTAATCACACAGCAAACACATTTTATTTCATTAATGTTTTTTTTTTTTTTAAACATTTTCTTTATAACTAATGTGTTGCATTTTTTTAAAAAAAATTAACCACTTAAAGATGGCTTTTATGCACTGAAAAACAATTAATATTGCTTTGGTAATTATTCTTTTGAATCAGCTTTGGCTTGAGTTTTTTTTCTTTGCAACTGTGTTTTGATGTAGCCAAACCATTTATAATTTTTATAGGTTAATGTGCCTTTTTGAAGTTCATACACATTTTTTTTTTCACTTAATTTTTTGGAATTCTTTTGATATTGTAATAAATTCATATTTATAATCTTATAAACACAGGCACATGACAATCACATTTTTTTATGGCACTTTGTCTTGTTGGTTTTTCCTTTTTGTTGGACTTCTAAATTTCCACTGTTGAACTTAATTGCTTTATAATTCCTCTTTCAAGTGCCTCATGCAGTGTCCTGTATCAGACAGGGATTTGCCAAATAAAAACTGTTCCTACTTTACTGTAAAGACAAAGACACAATGTGTGTGCTCTCCTTTGACAAATATTTGATGTGGAATTGTGTTGGCATGTGGGAAAGAGGTTTTAAAGTGTGGAGACATTAAAAAAAGAATAGTTGTGTTTGATATATTTTAAGCTTTACATTTGAGTTATTTAAAGCTGTCATGCTGAGCAAAATTAGAATCAGTTCATTATTTTTAACAGCAATAGAATAAATCCTGAATAAAAATTCCTGGTTTTTACTATCAATACAAACAATATGTTCCATATAAATGCTGGTAAGACTCACCATACTCGAAGTAAAGAAAATGTGTGTAAAGTATTGATCTTAGCTCATAAAATATTAGCACAAATTGTATAGCTCTATAGTCAAATTCACAAATGCTTATAGGTTCATGTTGACAATATTTTATATTTTGTCATGTTTCTCGTCCATCCACCTAGTTGTGTGAAATAAAATTTGAAACACCCTTTAAAACCTTCGTTTCAACGAGATTATTGTCAACTAAAAACAAGAGACGATGATTTATTTCACTTGAGCTCCTGAATGAAAAACATTGCCCTATTTAATATGGTAGACAAAACTTTAAAAAATTAAATAAAGATAAAAACAAACACTAAAAGAACAGGCCGTTTGTAGTCAAGTAACCTATAGACTACGACGTCGCGCTGTTAATATGAGTTGTCAAAGTTCCGACAGCACTTTAAGGCAGCATTTGATTTGTCTTCGCATCGACAGCACGCTGCCACGACGCGATGCTGTCGTCATCAGCACACACAGGAAATAATGGTCGTCTGTCCGGGTATCGCAGAGGGAGAAGGAAAAGTCTGATGGAGGATGAATAATGACAACAGAGCTGCAACCACCAGCGGACAGCGGCCACCAGCAGAATATCTAACCTCCGAGGTGAGTCCGAAGCCGCCCGGATTAGAAATATTTCCAGGCCACCTCTGAACGCAGCCATTTGTGATGACATCTGCGTGTTAACCTCTGACAGGATACGAACCGATCATACTGGTGTAGAGGCTTGTGTCACTTTGAACACGTACACCGTAAATCTTTACATTTATCTACCAAATCCATTCTGCTCTTCAGACTTTCTTCCTTAGGCAATGAAAAGTTGCTGGAGGTCAGAGGTTTAGTGATAACAGCGAAGTGGGGAACTTCCCTGATACACCTGAGGCCCCTGCAGCATACAGACTTTCTATTGACCAAAACCAGATCACTAACTGTTCGGGGATCCGTGACATCAAGAAGATTTAAGAGCCTGTCTTTTCAAGCACTTCGTTAACTATTTACAGGTCTTTATACCCTCCCTCACTCTCCATCTGCTACCTTTGAAGCCCACCTCCTCAAATGGAGGCTTATTGGTTAACCAGAAATCTCAGAAGCTGCTTTCATACAAACGAATGAAAACTTATCTTACTGGTATGAATGGTTTTATGAATACTATTTAGTCTGTATGCTAACTTGGACCTTTTTAAATTTACCATTGACAGACTTTTGTGTAGTTGTGCATACCAGTTGTTTTTAGTCATAAATGTAACAAGAAATAACCTTATGAATGAATTGAAATAGTAGGGTGCTGAGTTTTTGTGATAATTTTGCTTTTGTTTTAATTAATTTGCTTATCGGAAAGCATTGTATACTTTTACCGGAAGAGTGGGCTGACAGTCCACTGGCCAGTTTTTCAGATCAGAAGCTAAAAAGTTTGAGACCGCTGTTAACTCTCACATACAGTATAGTTTTTCATCATTAACATCTTTTTTCTTTTTTTTTAGGTGGGTTTGCACAATTACATTAAATACACTCTGGTTAACCACAACAGTGAAAACATCTCAAGATGTCTCCAGCACTGTCATACTGGAAGCTAATCTTTGGGGACCTTTGGGTTCCAGGTCTAATCTGTGAATTTGTAGTGATTCGGACTCTTTCCTGAGCAGCTTATGTGTCGTGGCAGGGTGTATTGTGCTGCTGAATGAGGATCCAGAATTTCCAGAAATAGGATATGTGCCCTGTTAATAAACCTTCAAATGTTGTAGAAGTCCATATTTGCTTTAAGGCTGTTTCCACTGGTTTGTTAATCTGACCAAATGAGCAATTTAATTAATAATGAATTTGTCATGTCTAATCTCAATCACAACCCCACAGACTTGTACTTCACATCCTTTGGCTGTGTAACTTTATTAGGTTAAACAATCTGAAACTGGAGGTGGTTGCATGAAAGGCCTCTGAACTAAAGCCAAGAAGGGTCAGTCAGAAATGAACAAATGACAAGGTTAAAACATCTTCCAGTTCCTGTAGGTATCTGGTTTACTGTGTAACTACTCCTCTGTTATTAAAAAAAAAAAAAAAAAAAAGGTTGAACTCTGGCTTTGATTGGCTTAAAGGACTCAAAGTACTGATTGCATCACAGCAACACCTCTGTTATGTTAAAAAAAAAAAAATTACTGCCATAATTAAGTATTTGCTGTTATCTTCTATTAATCATATGCAGTTGTTGCCTTTCACTGTTATGCTGGTAGTGTCATTGTTCAGCTTCTCCCAACCCACAGCCCTTTTGATTAATGTTGATGAATGATAACTGTGCTGGGTTGGCCTCCTGTACGATTTGCCCTTTTGGACTGGATGATAATCCTCCAAGTGTAGGTAAAGTTCGCAAGCATTGTATTCAAACGGCTGCAAGTCATAGTTGTTATGCACATATAGTTAACAAACAGAAGGAGTGTTTGGAGCTCAGTACTGATTGTGGGGATATTGTGAGGTGGACTTAATGGCACGAGTTGAGAATTCTGGCAGGAGGAGGCGGAAAGGTAGGCTTAACCCTTTTTTTTTTTTTTTTTTTTTTAGTGCATTGCAGCGAAGGTGAAGCAAAAAAAATATATATCAGTGTAATTCAGAAGTGTTCCCTTAAGAGTGTGAGCCCTAATTTTTGTGACCATAATGGAGTTCTTTTTGGCTCAGGGCCCTCGTATAAAAGAGCCATTCAGTTCTTAGCCCCCGTTCAGGAAAAATGTGCCATGATTACATTGACTGTGAAGCTCTGGTAACTGTGTCATATTTCATGCCCAAGTAGAGTCGCGAGGCTATGTTTTAACATCATACCCCGCCGCTGCAGTGTTTGGATTTTAATTGCGATTGTTGACTCAGCTGAGAGGTTACATTAGTTTATTTGGTGTTTAAGCAAATGTCAGTGTATTTAAGCTATTTTTCTCTTAGCAGCTGGGCATAGCAACTGTCACATTAAGTTAATAAACGTGCAAAACTGAGCTAAAGCTGCAGCTAAAGATTATAGCCTGTTTGATTTTGATAAAAATTCTGGCTTGTAGCACAAGCTTTCATTTGATGTGCTGAATTACAGAAAGGCTTGAAAGCACAGTCAGAATTTCTTAGAGGTGGAAGCTTAAAGCTATGCAGTTAATTCTAGTGCAAACTCAGATCATTGAGGGCCTCTAATTCGTGCTGAACTTGACGGCAAGTTGTTGGAGCAGGGAAGACTCTAAAACCTGCAGGACAGTGGCCCTTGAGGTCTGGAATTTGAGGTCCTTTGTCTAATGCAGGACAAAAAAAAACTTTCAGTCATTAGAAATCTCCTTATGTTTGACTCATTTTCTAAACATACTTTAAAATGGTTTATTCACCGGTTCTAGAAAGCATTTGGTGCTCTGTGTATAATATGCAAAGGCAGTGATTTGTTAATCCTTTTTATCCAAATAAAAGAATTGCAACAACTTCCTGTGAAATGTTGAACAGAAGATTTTCATGCTGTTGTTAAGCATAAAAAATGTGGTTTAATGTTGTCTTGTTGAAATAAGAGAAGTTCCCCCTGGATAATGAGCTGTTTTTGCCTTGCAAACCTGTACGGATTATGATTCACATGTGGGCAGCTTAAACAGATCGTTCTAAGCAGTCAATTTGGTGATGTATTTCCTGTTTAACCTGTTCATAGCTCCTGACTTTAGTGCTTCTTCCAGCTTCCAGATTAACCGGGTATACTGGTCAGCAGATATTCACCCCGCCTACAATCCTGCTTCTCCCCTCTTACTCCTTTCAGTCGTGTTTTTACACTCGCTTGTTTGAACTCATATTAGGGTTGTTTTTTATTTGCTTTAAAAGACAAAAATTAACCCGTGTTCTCAGCTGGGCAAGCTTCCCACCATCTGGTGTAACGCTGTTTCGCACGGAGAAGAAAGGCTACTTATGACAAGTATGTAAGTAATTCAGGCTTTCATGGTAGCAGGTTCAGACAGATGTTTAAGACAAACCTACTTTAGAAAATCCAAAGTATTTCTGTTCAGCTGAATTTCCTGAGTTTTAGCTACACAAAGTTATGACTGTGAGAGAAAATTTTACTTTACTTTAACTTGTGGAGCTTACAACACAGAACTCATTTATGTGTCTTGTAATTGCTCATCAGGTCAAACAGGCTTTAGGGCCATTTCTTTATTCGTGTACCAGCAGAAGATTAAATTAGCCTTTTCTGTCTTGCCCAATATTCTTCGGTCTGTTAGTGAAAAAACTTGTATGGTCCTTTTTATAAAACTAGATGAGCCGTTTTCTTGCTGCTTTTAGAGGGCACACCATTCAGATGTTGTCTCCCCCCCCCATGCTGCTAGAAGAGCTCTGATCAGCCAGGGTGTGTTGATCAGAGGGTCTCTGGGAGACCAATTGAAGACTTTAAACACAAGCCAGAGGTTTCCTTCCTGTTAAAAGGGAGTTTTTTCCTTCCCACTGTCGCCAGTGTGCTTGCTCAGGATGGGAGATTGAGTTGGACCCTCCAACTCAATCTGTTGGTTTCCTGATATAGGCTATTATGAATTGGCTTTCATTATGTTTTTTTTTTTCCTGTCTGTAAAGCGTCTTGAGATGGCATTGCCATGATTTGACGCTATATCAATAAAGTTGAATTGAATTGAAAGCTATCTTTCTCTGATTTTCAACAGGTCAAGCCAAGTCTCCATCCTCCATGCCTACCTCCGCAGGCTACAGTCAACTGGAGCAAGATGAGTCTATGAACCCGCTGCGTATCTCTGTAGGAGGTCTCCCCATGCTGGCTACCATGACCAACCCCACCGACCCTCGTTTCCGCCTCAAGTGGCGCCCTATCATGGCTGTGCTGCTCTTTTTGGCTCTGATCCTGCTGGTGTACATGCACTTCAGCTCGGGCCTGCGCTACCACCCTTACGCCTCACACAGCTGGAGAGTCAGTCATGGAGACACCAGGCAATCCGATTCCCGTTACAACGACACCTACCCTCTCAGTCCGCCTGAGCGCATACCGCAGGGCACGCGCTACCGTATCGGGGTCATCGCAGACCTGGACACAGGCTCTCAAAGTGACAAAAAGCTGACTTGGTTTAGCTACATGAGGCAGGGGTACCTGATGGTATCGCAGAGTGGCGACAAGGTGGCAGTTGAATTTGATACGGACAGGGTGCTGGAGAGCCACCTATCAGAGAAAGGCAGAGGGATGGAGCTGTCTGAGCTGGTGGTGTTCAATGGAAAGCTCTACAGCGTCGATGACAGAACAGGGGTCGTATACCACATAGATGGAAACAAGGCTGTGCCCTGGGTTATCTTGCCTGACGGTGATGGGAGTGTCGGCAAAGGTTTGTAAATCCTACTTGTCAGCAGCAAACTTAAATCAGCAGTGGACTTTGACGTACAATAACGTTACATTTTTTTTCATGATAGGGTTCAAAGCTGAGTGGCTGGCAGTGAAAGATGAGCATCTATATGTTGGTGGTCTGGGGAAAGAGTGGACCACCACTGAAGGGGAGTTTGTCAACAACAACCCCGAGTGGGTGAAAGTAGTGGGCTTCAGAGGGGATGTACAACACGAGAACTGGGCTCCCAAATACAGAGCCATGAAGTCTGCCGCGAAGATTGAGACACCAGGTGATGATGCTGATTTATTCTCTCTAATAACTCACTCTGCTTCTTCCTCTGTGCTTTAAGCCTTACTCAGCTCCACGTCTCCACAGGTTACTTCATTCACGAATCTGCAGCCTGGAGCGACACTCTGCAGCGCTGGTTTTTCCTTCCCCGGCGAGCAAGCAAAAAACGCTATGAGGAGACGGCGGACGAGCATCGCGGTACCAACCTCGTCCTCAGCTGCTCACCAGATTTCACAGACATTAATGTAAGCCAGGTGGGGCCGCTTCTCCCCACTCATGGTTTCTCCTCCTTCAAGTTTGTCCCCAACACTGACGACCAGATCATTCTGGCGCTCAAGTCAGAAGAAGACGCTGGAAAAATCGCAACATACATCACAGCCTTTACACTTGATGGACGCATCCTTTTAGCTGAAACCAAGATTGGTGATGTGAAATATGAGGGCTTGGAGTTTATATAGAGGTCTCTGAATCAGAGAGTCCTTGAGGTCACTTCACTGTGGCTCTAATTTGTTTACAACTCAGTCACCATTAAACTTCCTGCACTTATTTCCTGTAAAACACATCATTTCATCCTTTAAAGGATCATCTTTAGCACAAACAGGAAAAGCCCCGCACAGAAACGGGGAACTATTTATGAGTTTGAAGAAACTGCAAATCAGATTCAGCAGTGCCATCTTGTGTTGTGGTGGAACATCACCTTTGTAAGCCAGATGTGGGCTTCGGTAGTACTGTAACAATTTTTTTTTTTTTTTTCAAATGAATGTACATGAACTGATTTATTTTACTGTGATTAATCTTTACAGTAAAAGATGCATTATCATGCACTTACTTTAAACACTCAGATGGTTTTCTTTTTCCTCCATGTTGGAACAACCTGTTCATAACAGCACTGTTTTGTTTTTTGTTTATTTCAGCATAATTTGAAGGATGTTTTGATGAAAATTTAATTCTAATGTCTGCTATTTTTTGGGGGGGTGGGGGGGTGATTTATTTTTTTTGTTAGGGGGGCTGAGCGAAGGAACTGACAATAAAACGTTGATTCCTTGTTTTTTCTGAAGCTTGACTTTTAAGTCACATATGACAAACGAAGCTTTGCACTACTCAAAAACACTTTCTAACAGAATGAAGGACTGAAACAACTAATATTAAAAATACATACAGAGATATGAAAATTCCAATAAATTATACTGAAAATTATTAATTTTTTTCTATTAAAACCGATAAAATGTGGACAATATATATTTCTTTTATTTTCAACTGTTTTTTGTGAACTTATCTCTGCATTTTCCTCTTTTACTTTCATCTGACTTTCTTTTTCAGTTATTGACTCATTTTATATTCAGTCATATTAGTGCCTCACTATTTCCAGTCTTGGATTTTCTTCTTCTTCTATTTATTTGTCCCACCTCCACCAACCTCCTTGAGAACGGAAATATGGCTGGGAATACAAAATGTCAATAAATGAATAAAATGTGAAATTTAAATAAAATCCAGAAAAATAATACAGAAATGAAAAGAAAAGAGGAAATACATTTTCAATAAATAATATCAAATATATAAACAAACTAAAATTACATGGAAACTTGTATAAATGGGGAGTATTAATGTAAAGCGAAATTAAAACAGTTAAAGATGACAGAAATATAAATCATGTCACAATTTGTTGGTTTCCTAATGGGAAAACCTTTGGAATAGTTTTGTTTGATTTGTCATATCAGTTTCTTTACTGAGACATTTTTTATGTTTTTTTTTACCTCTGATTTTGGCAGTTTGTGCCTCGAGGCAGTTGTGCAACAGGATTGTTCTGGTTTATCCAGAAATGAAACTTAAGGAAAGAAGGAAGCTTGCCTTCATATGTAAAACCCTCCCTGTTAGAGCTAGGTAAAGTAGGGCTCTTTGTGCACGCAGAGTAGGGAGTCGCCTGCATGTGAGGACAGCACAGCTCAAAACCAAAGTTGGTAGGTGGCTTTATTATATGCAAAAACTGAACAAAATGCAGTTTCATATTCAGCTTTAAAGGCAATACTATAAAGGCCTATATCTCAGGAAAAGTCTTTTCCTGAGATTATTTCACAATGTAGATGTCAACAGGCAGAACTTGAATCTAACTTTATTTTTGGTGTCAGATTTCAACACTGGTGGTTGAAGATGCTCAGATATCAGAATCTGAACACTCTGGGGCTTCTGCTTCTGTGTGTCTTTGGAAGCGCAATGAGGTTTAACTTGTTCAGTAAGTCATTAAAAGCAAGACTTCCTCTTACTAAAACATATGCTATATATAACTAAACCATAAAATAATTTTCATCTGATGTTGTCTGATTTTAATCTTCTCATAATTATTAACTGAACTAATATTTGACATCCCTGTTGTCATGACCTTTGCCTCTTATTGTTCATACAGCCCAAACTGCAAAAGAGGGTAGTATTAGGCTGGCAGGGTCGAAGAGTATTTCAGAGGGCCGTGTTGAAGTTTTCCATGATGGACAATGGGGAACGGTCTGTGACGACGAGTGGGACATAAATGAGGCCCAGGTGGTGTGTCGACAGCTCAACTTCCCTGGAGCCAAATCTGTTGTCTTTGGGAAGGACTACGGACAAGGTGCCCTTTGGTTACAGTAATCCGCCACAAGATGGCAGTGTGGAGCTGTGACCTGAAGTCCACCACTCCATTTGGTCACTGTTTTACATGTTTATGCCAAAAGAGGTAAACTTTTGACACTTTTTGGCATCTTTGTACTTCTTTTTTTTTTTTTATTTCAGCACCCAAACCTATTTGGCTTGACGACATCACTTGCAAAGGTACAGAAACCCAGCTTGTGTCATGTGGATTTAAAGCCTGGGGATCAACTGACTGCAACCACAAGGAGGATGTTGGAGTCATTTGTGAAACAGGAAGTAAGTTTACTCTTACAAGTAAAGCTGTGCCTTATGCAAAACATCCAGTGTGGTAAACGTAAACTATGTGTCAACACTGCACATTCCTATTTTTCTGTCAAATATGCATTTCAACTTTCATGTGATTCCAGGCAACAATCTGACCATCAGCGATTCGACATACTCACTTGACCACAGCATCCACCTGTCTGATCGACTTGGCCAGATCTTCGACAGCGGGATTGGCTGTGACTTCCAAATCTTTCTCCAGAGTCCCACTGGAAACAAGCTTGAAGATGGCACCCCAGAAATAACTGAGCAAACTATTTGTTCACACAAAATATTCCTCTCACTATTTCCATTCTTCAGTGCTGCTTCGGAAATGACAAACATCACTGTCAGCGTTGACATGTCCTGCCAGTCGCATTTCACCTCCTTTATCAGGTGTGTTGAAACTAAGATGGAATGCTTTGTTACTCTTACAGTGGCTCTTAACAATCTAACCAATATTGTCAATCTGCTTTTTGACAGGTACTTTTACACCTATAAGATTGATGTGACCTTCTCCTCTGCGATGTGCCTCCATCAAATGGCTTCAAAATTTGGAGTCAAGCAGCTGAAAGAGGACATCGGCCGACTGTTCTCTCAAATCCTCCCAGAGGATGCCTCCTTCTCCACCCAGGTGTCCCTTTACCAATATGCTGTAGAGACTGAAGATTTAATCCTTGAGGAAAACTGCCTTCAATTTTTGGCTTGGAACTACCAAAACCTGACCTGCTCTCCAGCATGGACCAGCCTCTCAGTGGAGCTCCTTCGGGCTCTTCTTACCCGCTCAGATTTGGTGGCGCCAGATGAGTATTTTGTACTTCAAACTGTGGAGAAGTGGATCACAGAGAAGGCTAGCTCCATCAGCTTAGAAACCCAGGCAGAGCTGTTGAGTCACATTCGCTTTCCCATGATTCCCACAGAAAAACTCTATGAACTAGAGTCCAACTCTCTCCTCTACAATACGCATAAGAATATGTATCTGGAAAGTGTGTTGAAAGCATTTAATTTCAATTTCCTACTCTTGAACAATCTTCTGACCAATCCAAAGTTTCAAAAGGAAAATCCTGATTACAAACCCAGAATCTACACTGCTAAACCTTGGAGCATTTATCTTGACTCTCCAAGTAAAGTGTCATCAGATCAAAGACAACCAGTTTATCAAAACATATACAACAGGAGACAATATGATTATGGTTACGGCAGATATTATCCCACTCAGCCACCATACATTAGATCCAACTTATTTGGAACACCTGTCCATAACAGCCTGATCTTCCATGGAAATATAACCACCTGGGAAGCAGATGTCCTTAGCACCACGTATGCATGCTCAATAAAAGGTCTGAAGTGTGAGTCTGTCCCTGCAGCAAGACTGGACAACAGAAACTCCTATACGCCACTGCCCAACATCCTCTTTCGTAATCGCCTCCTGCTGATGTGCAAAAACAAGTACATCTTTCAGGTTCAGGGCTTCAAAGGCAACCTGGCTTATGTGTCTACAAATGGTACCCAGGCCTTTGCCTATCCTTGTCCTGATGATAACTACAAATACATATTTGTAGTGAGGCCAGAGTACGTCTGATACAAGAAAGAAAATAATCAGCATAATCAATTTAGGTGCAGCTTCATTACATAGCACCCTAAGGCTTGCTATTTGTGTGTTTCTTTGTTTTCCTTTGCATGGAAATACTACCCTATAGTTTTTAATACCACTTTTGCAGTGGTTCTAAGCATACCAAGCAAACAGTGTGTTAATGTTGAAACACTGTACAGCATTGACTGATCACTCATCACTTGTGGGCTTTTACAAATCTTGACAACAAATACCAACACATTTCCTTGTTCCATGAATTACTTTGAAAGTCCAGCATACAAATTGGAACAAAACTTATAAATAGTGGACATAGATCACACACTGTTTGTAAAACTAATGAATGCATGAACATGTTTGGATTTACAGACCTTTTTTTTCCTCATCTTTGGTGGAGCTGAGCTTTGCGGTGCTCCGTTGCTGTGATCATTTCCAACAGATATTTGAACTCCTCTGAACTAAAAGCCATTTTCATTATCATTCAGTACAATAACCACTCTGTGCTCCTGTTTTCTTAACTTGTACTTTGGATAAAAGCACCTGCTGAGTCAATGTATTTTATTACAGTTAAGTGTGTGTCATGTCACCAGTGTCACACTCTGTACCATATTGTGATGGAAAAAAGAAAAAACTGATTTTTATTCATCTAATTGCTTTCATATATTTCAGTTATAATCCATTCAAGTATTTCTTTTTTGAATGACTAATTGTGTAAAATGTTGTCACGTTTTTTCTTAATGAATATCTAAAGCTTCGCTATCATTTCCTGCATATACAGCAAACAATAAAATTGTTTTTTAAATCATATTTTCTGTGTTTTGACACTTATTTATTTACTCTGAGCTTCATCCTGAAATGAGATACAAAGAATCTACTACTAGTCTGATTGGACTAGCATGCCAAAGCTAGCTAACAAACCAGTTCACTTAGTTAGCCTCTGCATGACTGGAAAAGTATAATCTTGTTCGCTCACTGGAAACCCTATATCCTAACTCCTGTCACTTTTGTCTGTATGTAACCATTTTTCTTCAGCCTTCTTGCAACAGTTTTGTACATGAAACGTGTATAACCTTGGCAAGGCAAGGCAGGTTTATCTGTATAGCACATTTCATGTACAATATAATTCAAAGTGATTTACATAAAAACATTACAGCTTTGCAGCAAGGTGTAGAAAGCATTTAAAAAAAAAGTAAAGAAACAAACAAGTGAAATGTTTCAACGTAAATGAAAGTGATGAAATAAGAGGGAATAAAAATGCTTTGAATAAAAATGATGGTAAGGAACTAATAGTTACTTTGATGAAAGGTGGCAAATAGTTGCGAGTTTCAGCAGAGCTGCAGTTTTCTGAGAGTTTTTTCCACAAGTGAGGAGCATAAAAACTGAATGCTGCCTGTTTGGTTTTTACTCTGGGAACAGAAAGTAGACCTGTTCCTAATGGCCTGAGGGATCTGGTTGGTTCATAACAATTCATAAGATCCTGAATGTATTTTGGGCCAAATCCATTCAGTGCTTTACAAGCTAACAGCAAGGTTTTGAAGTCAACTCTTTGACAGAGGGGAAGCCAGCGTAAGAATCTGAGGACTGGAGTGATATGATCCACTTTCTTGGTCCTAGTAAGGACTCTGCAGCAGCATAGCCAAGCCAAATCTGGAGAGAAATATACTCACCTATATATTCAAGAGGCAAGTAAAAAGGTCAGATTTATCATTGCATTTCTTCTGGAACTTAATGAATGTAAGCTTTATCCGACATTAAGAGAAGACAGTGAATATGAGCAAATTTGTGTTGACTAAGGATGGTTACAGTTTCGTCTTTATGAATCATGGCATCTTCCCAGGGATCACACTTTTGTCACACAAACTGTCTTTATTACTCTCTTTACTTCTGCCTCATACAACTGACACTCACACACTGACAACATGCAGGCCTACATGCCTGGGCAGGTGTATTCATTTGTAGCATGCACTGACTCGGTATCTGTGAAAATCTGCCAAACCAACTCAAGCGGTGCATTCACTGATCAGTGTGTTTTTAAATGACTCGTCAACAATTGCTCTTCATTCCCAGATAAATTCACAGCAGTGGACTGGTAAGAGAAAGGGGAAAGGCCGTTGGATGTCTGCTTTAGATGTGAGTCATTCGCAAGTATGGCAGGCTGTATGTTTATACATACGTATTTCAGCAGGAGGAAAACTTCAGAAATTTCATAATAGGCTTTTGAGTAATTGCTGGCTGCATTCTCTATCTTGTGTCATGTCGCCTAGAAAATATTTCTTTCCACAAGTCATGAAACATGTTTTTGTTTGGTTTATACCAGAATTTTGAAATTTTTTGCCTGACCTTTAAAAACAAGTCATCTTTCTAACTCCAAAATTTCCACCCTCATGGCAGAGACAATACAAGTGCACAGCTAAAACCATTAATGCACCAAAATACAGACAGCAACCCTGAAAAGAATGACAAATTTCTGCAATGAGATAATAAATAATATAATATTGTAGTGTACCATTACATATTACCCCTCCCTGAAGGGTAATACCCACCCCCTCCACACACAAACCCCTCCACCTTATTGTGGTGGAGGAGTTTGCGTGTTCCGAAGATCCTAGCAGCTATGTTGTCTGGGGCTTTATGCCCCTGGTAGGGTCACCCATGGCAAACAGGTGTCCAGGGGAGGGACCAGACTAAGTACGGCTCATCGACCCCTGTGTTGAACACAAGCCTGGGCGGAGATGTTCCCTTGCCCTGGACCTCCCTCTGGAGCCAGGCTTGGAGGTGGGGTACGAGAGCGAGTGTCTGGTGGCCGGGCCTTCACCCATGGGGCCCGGTCGGGTTCAGCCCAAAAGGGTTACATGGGCCCCACTTCCCGTGGGCTCACCATCTGCGGGAGGAGCCGTAGGGGTCGCGTGCAGTGTGAGCTGGGCGGCAGCAAGGGGCGGGGACCCTGGAAGTCCAATCCCCGGCTACAGAAGCTGGCTCTAGGGATGTGGAATGTCACCTCTCCGGTGGGGAAGGAGTCTGAGCTTGTGCGCGAGGTTGAGCGATGATTCGATGATTCATTTTGTAGTCGTATCATCGGACCTGCGGCCACATGCCTTGGACACTCGGGTGAAGAGGGGAGCGGAGCTGTCAACTGATCACCACCTGGTGGTGAGTTGGCTCAGAAGGTGGGGGAAGAAGCCGGTCAGACCCAAACGTGTTGTGAGGGTCTGCTGGGAACATCTGGCTGAGTCCCCCGTCAGAGCGAGCTTCAACTCCCACCTTCAGCAGAGCTTCAAACGTGTCCCGAGTGAGGCAGGGGACATTGAGTCCAAATGGGCCTCTATTGCTGAGGCAGCCAGCCGGAGCTGTGGCTGTAAGGTCGTTGGTGCCTGTCGTGGTGGTAATCCCAGGACTCATTGGTGGACACCAGCAGTGAGGGATGTCGTCATGCTGAAGAAGGAGTCCTATCGGGCCTTCTTGGCCTGTGGGAATCTGGAGGCAGCTGTTGGGTACCGACAGGCTAAGCGGCATGCGGCTTCGGCTGTTGCCGAGGCAAAAACTCGAGCATGGGAGGAGTTCGGTGAGGCCATGGAGAAAGACTTCCTGAAGGCTTCAAGGCGATTCTAGTCCACCATCCAGCGGCTCAGGAGGGGGAAGCAGTGCTCCATCAACACTGTGTACAGTGGAGGTGGGGAGCTGCTGACCTCAACTCGGGACGTTGTGGGTCGGTGGAAGGAATACTTCAAAGACCTCCGCAATCCTACCAACATGTCTTCCAATGAGGAAGGAGAGCTGGGGGACTCAGGGGTGGACTCTCTTATCTCTGGGGCTGAAGTCGCTGAGGTGGTCAAAAACCTCCTTGGCAGCAAGGCCCCGGGGGTGGACGAGATCTGCCCAGAGTTCCTTAAGGCTCTGGATGCTGTGGGGCTATCCTGGCTGACACGCCTCTGCAGCATCGCGTGGACATTGGGGACAGTGCCGCTGGATTGGCAGACTTGGGTGGTGGTCCCTTTTCTTAAGAAGGGGGACTGGATGGTTTGTTCCAATTACAGGGGAATCACACTCCTCAGCCTCCCTGGTAAGGCGTATTTAGGGGTCCTGGAGAGGAGAGTCCACTGGATAGTCGAATCTCGATTGAGAAGGAGCAGTGTGGTTTTCGTCCTGGTCGCAGAACAGTGGACCAGCTCTATACCCTCTTTGGGGTCCTGGAGGGGGCATAGGAGTTGGCCCAACCAGTCTACATGTGCTTTGTGGACATGGAGAAGGCGTTCGACCGTGTCCCCTGTGGGGCACTCCTGTGGGGGGTACTCCGAGAGTATGGGGTACCGGACCCCCTTGTGCGAGCTCTCCGGTCCCTGTACAACAGGTGTCCGAGTTTGTACCACATTGCTGGTAGTAAGTCGGATTCGTTTCTGATGAGGGTTGGACTCCACCAAGGCTGCCCTTCATCACCGATTCTGTTCATAACTTATATGGACAGAATTTCTAGGCGCAGCCAAGGTGTTGACAGGATCCACCTTGGTGGCCTCAGGATTGGGTCCCTGCTTTTTGCAGATGATGTGGTCCTGTTGGCTTCATCTGGTCATCATCTCCAGCTCTCTCTTGAGCGATTCGCGGCCGAGTGTGAAGCGGCTGGGATGAGAATCAGCACCTCCAAATCTGAGACCATGGTCCTCAGCCGGAATAGGGTGGATTGCCCTCTCCAGGTGGGGAGTGAGGTCCTGCCTCAAATGGAGGAGTTTAAATATCTCGGGGTCTTGTTCACGAGTGAGGGAAGGATGGAGCGCGAGATTGACAGACGGATCGGTGCGGCGTCTGTAGTAATGCGGACTCTGCGCCGGTCTGTCGTGGTGAAGAAGGAGCTGTGCCAGAAGGCGAAGCTCTTGATTTACCAGTTGATCTATATTCCTACACTCACCTATGGTCATGAGCTGTGGGTCGTGACCGAAAGAACGAGATCTCGTGTACAGGTGGCTGAAATGAGTTTCCTCCGCAGGGTGGCCGGGCTCTCCCTTAGAGTTAGGGTGAGGAGCTCGGTCATCCGGGAGGGGCTCAGAGTAGAGCCACTGCTCCTCCGCATTGAGAGAAACCAGTTGAGGTGGCTCGGGTATCTGGTCAGGATGACTCCTGGACGCCTCCCTGGTGAGGGGACCCCGGAGAAGACCCAGGACACGCTGGAGGGATTATATCTCCCGGCTGGCCTGGGAACGCCTCGGGATCCCCCCTGCAGAGTTGGCAAATGTGGAAGTCTGGACTTCCCTGCTTTGGCTGCTGCCCCTGCAACCCGACCCCGGATAAGCGGCATGAAGACGAATGAACGAACATTACATATTAACATAAACACATCATAAAGAGCAGAACGTATGTGAAAGAGAAAATCCAAAAGAAAGAGCACGGAACATGAACATAGAAGACATATCTTCAAAAAGTGTTACCATTTAGTATTTTTCACATCAATAACCACATAATGTTTTATGTGAGACTACTTTTTGCAATGCAACATAGTTGTTCAAAGAAAAGAAACAAACTTATTGTATTTTATGCCTTTCTAGCAGGAAGAAAAATTAGCAAGTAGTTAATGACCTCAAGACTTGGCTAATTGATTTGCACTGCACGTTTCATACAGAAGCACATCAAATTTGCTGTACACGATAAACATTAAAAGACAAAGAATACATACAGTAAGTTACTTGTGATACAAAAACCACCATCACTGTCACCATTTTCACTGTCATCACCACCATCATCATCATCATCTGTTAACACTACATCTTCACCATCTCTATTAGAGTACATATGTGAGAAACTATTTAGAAAGAAAAAGAAAAATCCCCTATCTTAATTAAAAACAGGCAAATAAAATGGAGGATCTAAGTTGTAATATTCTGGATTGGTTCCAGTTATTTTAGCATTTTGATACACCTGTTAAAGCACTATACCACAGTAGTCAAGACTAAAAACAAATTAACAAGATTTTCTAAATCACAGTGAGCCATCGGTCCTTTTATCTTCAGGAGGTAAAACACTGATTTAATTAATGCTTTAATGAGGATATCAAAATGTTGTCCAAAATGATTGATTTGAATGAGGCAAACACGATGGAACCAGTAGTGGAGCATTTAAAACCCTGATTCAAGAGAACATAAATAAATGATCAATTATTTATTGAATTACAAGAATGTGTGATGCTGTTGATAAACAGCTTTTTAAATCCCACTTGAAAATGGACGTTTAAGATAGACACCATCATTGCCAATTTTAGGGTTTGTGGAACATCTTGACAAAAAACAGATGCAGATTATATACAGAAGGTCAGATGACATGCAGCTCACTTTTAAGAAAGTTTGTAAGATAAATGTCAGGATACAGACTTTAAATCTGGCATGGTCTCCTTTCATTTTCTGGTTAATGTGGTTAAACAAGTAGGCAAAAGCATTATGTAATTGCTACATGAATTTATTTATCCTATTGACATTTTAAGAGACATAAAGACAGTCAAACCAAAACGTAAATGGATGAAATGGACATCAAGTGGAGGAAGAAGTTCTTAAACCATTAGTTAAAAGGTTAAAAAAAAAAAAAAAAAAAAAAAAAAAAAAAAACCCACACAATTAGTGCACACATTCATGCTGCACTTTGCCAACTTCATGATAAAAATTAGTTTTAAAATACTTAAATTGATATGTTTTTCCAGAAGAAAATTTATTCTACTGCTTTTTTAGGCAGGATGCATTCACACCCTAAGAAAGTGATTCATTATCACCAAATCTACTTTCAACAGAATTAGAAAAGTGACCAAATGCTACTTCACTACCTAAAACGGGGATAATCATTTACTGTAGTGGTGACACTATCTCCTGTTATGTAAATCTATATCATCCGGCTGCGTTAATTTCTTTTTTCATTAAAGCTGCGCCAACCACAGGTCTGCATCACCTTTTTTTCTAATCCAGATTCATGATAAATTATTGCATTTTGCAATAATCTAATATTTCAGCCTTAGCTTCATCTCTTCAGTCCAATAAAAACTTTTTTTAAGTCTTAATAATGGCTTGGCTTTTGTTGATTTAATTTTTTTGTCTTCAGTCTTATTTTCACAGTAAGAGTCAGTCTGACATCAGTTTTTGTCTTTGCTCTTGTCTGGTCTCTCTTTTGTTTCCTAACAATAATGTCCTCTTGCATTTGTTGCTGAATCAGCCACATGATGATTTCCAGTTGCTGGGGTGTGATGTGGTAAAGCAAACGTGATGCTCCCATCGTAATCTGGCTCTGGCTCGCTCTTCTGGACAGAATCGGGGTCTCCTGTTTCAGCGAGACCTCCCTGTTTCTTGCCTGCCTCATGACTATCTGTATAAAGAGACAAGCTTCAGCCTTGCTGTCACCCAGATTATCAGCAGCCTTGTTGTTTTCTTCTCCTGTTTTGAGAGGCCTGCATTCAGCATACTTCCCTCAGCTTACCTGTTTGCTTTTTTCTGGATTCATTGTTTGTCCTTCCTGGTTGTCCTCTACTTGTGCCGCGAGCCTACTTACCCACACTGGTCATCCTCTGTCTCTGTGGATATATAAGACCCTTCTGTTAAAAGCACTCATCCTACTTTAAAGTAAAGTCCTCAATCAGTTCCATTTATTCTCAAACTACTAGCTATCCTGAATCATTTGCTTGTGGAAATGAACTCTTTTCTCTCCCCTCTGTCAGTGAAACTGTTTTTATTTTTGGTTTTCCCTCTGGCTCATCTTTGCCGTTTCCTTAGTGCCTGCTTCACCAATCCCATAAGAGACGACTGATCCTTAAAATGTCTGGTTTCTGAAGAGGGCAGGCCCCTCGGAGTGCTAACATGAGGCAAGCATTGTAATTTGACCCCAGAAATCATCCGCTATTGCTCACATTAGGCTAATGTTTGGGTTAAAAGTTACACGGTATCCTTTTAGGGTTAACTGCTTTTTCTTGAAGTTTAGGGAAATCTTGGGACCTCAGTAAATGTATTCCAGTGTTAAAAATGTTATATCTATTACTTTCCATGAGTAAATGGCAATAAAACTGATGAGAAATGTAAAAATTTCCACTCTTTTCCATTTCTTTTTCCCTATTTGACAGAAAATAACATCACTGATTTCCATTGATCACCTTCAGCAACAAAATTATTTCCAAACATTGTTTGCACTTCAATATAATTTCAGTCTTGTTTTGTGAAGATTTTGGGTCAAACTGACCAACAGTTGAAAAAAAAAACACCATTGTCTTTTTAAACTCCTTTTTTTAAAAAAGAAATGTCTGTAATTTCAAGGGGGCTGATAGCACTTCAAGGGTTAAATATGGAGCTAGATATATTTAGGCTGTTTTTTAAGACTCTTCAACACAGATGGTCAGACAAGTTTAAACATTTCCACAACACCAAATTATGTTTACGTTGTTAATCATTTCACTGCCTGCCTACAAAATTACGGTAAGATGACTGTTAACATAGCTGTCTGTAGAGGAAATCCGGGTCTGTTAGGTCAGTAGTGAAAGTTTCTGTGAAAGCACGTCACTTAAAGCAGCAGTGACTCCATTGTTATACCCTGATAGTCAAGAAGCACACATTGTCAGCAGACTCATGGTGACTAACTGGTAGATTTTGACACCACCCTGTGGACAGCTAAAACCATTTGACCTCAGTGTTGATGTTTTTTTTCTGTTTTGAGGTTTTTAAGGCATATGTTTTTCATCTGGTTGCTGTCCCTAAAGCTATTTGTTAATCCTTATTCACTGCCTTACATTGTCAACAGTGATATGGGAATCGTTTCACTGATGAATGGAAAGATTTTGGGAAATACCCCTGGACCGCGGCTCGGTGCACCACAGGGGATGGGTGGTCAGGTCATGTGGAATGTGTGCAAGCACCCAGGCATAGTGGGTAGGTGGGTGTCAGAGGATGTGGGCCACTGCCACAGTATCCACCAGTTCCCACAATGAGATCCTCTTTTTATGTTTTACCGGGCACTTCCTCTGGAGAGTATTCCTGGTCTTGCAAGTCTGTAATTTGGAGGACTGAGGTTCAGACCATTTTAAAGCACCTTTTGGCATTTTGTAGTGGGTAACATAGAGGGGAGATGGGGGGGGGGGGGGGGGGGGGGGGGGGAGGCTTACATTGCACTTCTTTGACAAATCCCCCTCCTTAAACAAATTAAAACCAAATGTGGATATCCAAATCTTAACTGGAAAGGAAAACTTTGTTCTAAAGAGAGAGTTGCAATGTGGGAAATAGCTCAGAATGATCATGCTGTGAGGTAATTTAAAATGTGCCCAGAAGCCCGGGATGCAATCTGAGCAGAACCCACCACATCAGCCAGCATCTAGGTGCAAAGGAAGCCAACTGTTTAGACAAGGGGAGGCAGGCTTTACCCAGAAGAAGGCATCTGCTGTTTCTTGACTCTGGAAAACAGCAGAAGGCGACAGAAACCCATTCCCGCCCATTTTCATCTTGGATGTGTCACTTCCTTAGATCTGTCTCATGCCAAAATGTCTCCATTGTTGTGCCTATTACGCCTTTTGTTTCTGGTAACTTCCACTCTGCTTACGAGTCATACCAACTTACCACACAAAACTACTGGGAATTTTTCTTATCTGTCTGGCAAATTTTTTATTCCCCCGATAAAGGCAAAGATAAAATTGGATGAATTCCCTGTCAGAAAAAAGGTGCTAAGGATATACTTTACAGACATAAATAGATTGTACTATTCTCCTTCTTTGCTCGCACGCGCTTTGTGTGTTTTTACTCAGACATCTATTGAGAGACATGTGGAAAAGAAAGCAGGAAAAACTGCTTAACCATGGAAAACAGTGGAAATATTTTTTAGAGTGGCCACATGACTGGCAGTCAGTAGCCAAATATGACGTCAGGGAGTGAAGCGGCCACAGTCCTCTTTCACGTTTTCATGTCTGTCCTTTTTATATTATAATTCATCACCACTAATCAAACATGCCCTCTCTGTGATCTCTCCTCTGTAAGCCAGAATCAACACAGAAGCCCTCAAAGCCAAAACGAATAAGATCTTCAGCCTCCTGAGGTGGTAAAGTTTCCAATTAAAGAAGCATCTAGTTCCAGTGCATGAGTGAGCGGTGACACAGAGCTCAGGAATTTACCTGTACCATACTGCTTCTTTCACAAAGAAGGAATTGTTGACAGATTGAATCCATTAAGTGTAAAGGCATGATATCAGCTGTACTTGCTCTAACACTACTCCTACATACTTTCTCAGTGTATTGACAGAAAGTGATTGGCCATATAAACTCTCACTGAAACATGAATAACTGTTCAGAGAAGGATGAGGATTATGTGGCATGACATATGTTAGAAATGAGGATTTTACAGTAGCATAAATCTTTAAACTTGCATAGCAACCACAGCCTTGTCTGTAAAATGATGTAACAAGGAGCTGCTTTCCCTCCCAGCCGAAGGAGAGCAAATATCATTAGAAGCATTAATTTATTGTGCAGAGGTGTGTCGTGGTCCATGAAAAGAAAAAAAAATGTAAGAGGAAACTTTCTGGATTTATAGAAATCCAAATAGGAAATAAGTTTGCTGTGACAGGGGCTAGAGAAACAATCATAAACTTACATTTAAAGCAATATATTCAGTTATAATCAAACTTTTTTTTTTTTATAGTTTAATTAATTCATAAGTAAACCCTGATGTCAAAGACTCTCTCTGAGCTTACATCCTGCTAGTTGTAGGATATGGTGCATTTGTTGAGCAGAAGGAATGGTATGAAACTTCACATCTCAGGTTCATGCTATCTGGAATGATTCTGGTGCTCATCTGAATCTAGTCTATTTATTTTTATTTACTTAAACAGTAGGACACTTATCTTTGTAATAAGAAATAAAGTTTGTAGATTTATTTTTTTCATTTGTTTGCTCAAATTTGGGACATTTCAGAGAGGTCAGTTTCAGTTTTAAAAATGTTCATTTCTTACATAAGAAAGGAACAAATTGGTGAGTGTATCTGGAAGTTCACTAGTTAATATCCTTATTGAAGAAAAGAATCATTTAGCTGCTCTTCCTCCGTCATAAGTGTGTCAGACACAAGGTGACGGAGTTCTCCAGAAGATGTGAAATGTAGGCAGCCCCTGACCCCACATCACTGCTATGACTCTGGCAAAGAGCTTAGTGGGGGCGGGGCCCGCTGCCATCTGCAGCAATAAAACGCGCCTGCTCCTCAGTGTGGTGGAAAACAGATTTGCGGGTGAGGGAGTGCGCTCTGCTACAGGAATGATCTGCTGCTTGTGTCTTGTGCATCTTTGACAGCTGGGCCTTTTCATTTTAAGCTGGGGATACTTTTTCTTCCTATCCAATTTTGTTTTTGCTTCACAAACTGCTCAATTGCATGCTTTTTTTTTTTTTTTTTAATTTCCCTGCTCCACACGTACACACATACACCCACTGTCACTTTTAGCTGAAACTTTGCAAAGATGACCTGGACGATGAACAGCTGTTTTGTCACTCTGGCCATCCTGCTCCTCTGGAGAGTGGAAGAAATGGCAGAGGCTTGCAGCTGCTCCCCTGCACATCCTCAGCAGGCATTTTGCAACTCAGATGTCGGTAAGTTGATTCACTAACAAAGAATCTGAGATAGTGTTGTCAAATGAGTGTTCAGAAGTTATTGTCTACTGATGAATGTGTTTGTTGTGGACTAAAACTAGAAAACTACCAGTTAGCTGTTTAGTTTGCAGTTTTAGGGAGGAAATGGAATTTTTCTTTCTCTCCTCCTCCTTTCCCTTTTTCCTTTCCCTTCTAGTCATCTGTTGAAACCCCTGAAGCTTAATAGACAGCAGTGAACTGTGTGTGTTTAAATGTTGTAATCTTCCATTACCAAGTTAGACTTTCATGTCACAATGCTGTTCGGGAGATAAATAAATTTATGTTTCTTTCTGTTTAATTGTTTTTATTTAAGCCCTTATTTATGTACAATTTATGACTTTTGTTTCATAAGAACACCACATAATAATTGTACTGTTTCTTAGTAGGATGCTATGCAGAGTAAGTTGCTCCCACCAACATTAACGGAGTGGTCAGGATGTTTTGATGCAGATATTAAAACTTTTTTTTTTTTTTTTTTAAAGTCTCTCAAAGACTGCTAGAATATTTTAGCCTTTTACAAGTCTCTGCTTGTTGCTGCCTTTAAGATGGACCTTAAGCTAACAAGAGTCTCAACAGTGACCAGCTTGTTTGGCTATTAAATTGGGGTTTTCTGAGGATCTTTTTTTTTCCTCCTTTGCTTGTGCGTTGCTGGGTGTGTGGCATTTACACAGAAGCTGGCTTATTCAAAGTTTTTTTTACTTGGAAGGATGAAGATACCTTGTTCTTTAGTATAGAATGGACTAAAATTTAATTTCTTTACAATCATTGATTGATTTGTTTTAATTGGCATCACATGGAAGAAGAGAGCAAATAGCTTTGGTGCCTAATAAAAACGATTCTAACCCTTTATTTAAAAATAAAATTACTCAGCAACAATAATTTTGTGCATTTCCCATCATATGTCAAAGTGTATATTATTTGTGCTCATTGAATAAACTTATTGAGTTTATTTTTATTTTTAAAGTTATTTTCTGTAGTGGAAAATCTGCTGAAGCATTTGACAACAGGAAGGAACTTAGCAATGTTTGTTGTTGTTAAAGCTGTCATTGCCAGAAAGGAGCCAAACAGGAAGTAAAACACGATTGACCACAACCATTTGAATTAGAAATGAGGAATTGATTTTGTTTTTGATGTAATCTTACAACACAGAGAAACACCTTTGAGCTATTTCACAAGGCAGGCTGGGCTGTGACTAAGCCAACGTGACTTGTAGTCTTGTGAGCTTCCTGACTGATTAATTTCAATTCTATAAGGTCAGGTCCTAACATGACCCTGACACAACTTCTTCTTACTTCAGCACCATGGATAGACCCTATTACTAACAAACAAGCAAGACGTCACAGGGGTTCTGTCTTTTTTTTTCCAACAGATTTACACTTTTTTTTGTTTGTTTGTTTTTGGTTTTCTCTTGGTTTCCTCTGTGTAATAGTGTGTGTGTGGTGCATGGGCTTCATTAGCTGCATCTGTGGAGATCCTCATTGTTTCTTACAGGGGAGTTGCTTCCTTTTTATAATGTGTTTTTCTCTTAAAAGCTTTTCTTTTACTTCATGTTTATCTTGTAGCTATTTTAAGAGATGTAATTCCTTAATATATCAAATATAATATATGAAAAAGTGACCTAAAAGGATAAACTCAAATAGTTTAAGAAAATGTCAGCCAAGGCAGAGGTTACCATGGTTACTGTGTCACAAAGGTCAGTTATTTGTGGACTTGCACAACTTTTCTTCAGTTGAAATTATGTAAGAAGTCACTAGATTTTGCAATTATGTACAGATGTTCAGTAGCTACTACAAAGAAAATGTTTTATTTTTTTTAAAGGGATTCTTACTCATAATTGTAAGTTGCTGCAAGATTTTAAAAAAATGACTGCTTTGAAGATTTTATGGTATCATGCTGCTCAGATGTAATGTAGTTATGTGGAGTCAACATAAAAATTAATTACTGCAGTATCTTTTATATAAGGGTGATGATTATTTGAAATGGAGAAGAACAAAGAATTACAGTGTTTTTTTTTTTATCACTTTGTAATGTCAAGTGTGACACTTGAAGGTGAACCAATGTGCTTATTCTGAACCATTTGTAGTAGACAGTCAAGATAAAGTAAAGAAAAATAACTGAGGGCACAGTTTAACCATTTATCCAGCAGTATTAATGAAGCAGATGATGGTTTCAATTAATTACTTTCATGTAGTAGTTGCCTTTTTCTGTTGAAGCCTGACTCATTCCTCCCACCATTACCATAAACAAAATACACGGTCTGGTGCAGATCTGATCATTGAGTTCCATTTATCTTGTGAAAACAGAAGCAAGAGTCTTTCCTCTTAAAGTAAAATCCTTCCCTTGAGCCTTAGCAGAGGCAGAGGAATGTTATGCACTCAAATGCTATCCTCATTATGTGTTAGCTTTATACTTTAGTACTTTCAGCGATTAAAGGGTGTGTGTGCTGGCTTGTGCAAAAGAAGGAAAGTGAATCACGTCAAGCCTTGAAAGGCAAAGCTGGCTTAATGTTGATTTCCGTGGTAAACACAGCCCTGCAGGCTGTTTCAACTGAGCTGACATTGAAAGCAGATTTTTCTTTTCTTTTTTCTTCCGTTTCGATGGACTCTGTGCAACAGCTGCTTTACACGCTAACATCACTGGCAATAATGTGTTGCATTAATATTTCCTGCAGATTCAGGTTAAATGCTGCAGTGACGTTCATTTGCAGGGCATCTTCCATAAGAATGCTGTGTGTAAACATGTATTTGTGGCCTCCCTCATGTACAATCAAAAAATGAAAAATTATTAAATAGATTTTTATGCTCCTTTAATGTATCCTTTACATGTAAAATGTCGACAAACACCCTGTTCGTAGTCTGGGCTTTTCTTCCTTTCAGCAAATTATCTTAATGGCTAATTTAAACACAACACACTCTTGTACTTCTGATACTGACAAGGTTATCACAGATTATGAAATGAATATGGAAATTATTAATGCTGAATATATCTACATTTTTGGACAACATCTGGTTCTGCTGAGGAATCAGGTTCAATTTGTATTTTAGCCTTTCTTATACAAACTCTGACCTCAGATGTGAGTGGATGTTCAGGGTCTACAATTACATGACAAGCTTTTCCTTCTTTCCTCTTTGTTTTTTAAAACACTCCCTTGACCACAGTAGCTTGTGCAAAATATTGTGTTTATTGTTTGAGTAACTGGAAAATGAGATGGTTTCCTGAGTTCCCAGTTTTGTGAAACTTGGTTTTAAAAGGGCTTTGTCAGCCTGTTCCATTAAGCACGTCTTGGGAGAGTTAAGCAAAGTGTGTATCAGCAGTATCTGCTACAGCAGTGAGTGTGTGACTGGAATGGATATACTGTAGCTTTATGGGCATTCTTTTTCTTTTATTATATATATGAATAATTATGGCTGGGATGCATTCTTAAATGCTTTTTTCTTGTCCTAAATTGAGTGAAACTTTAACCTTAAATAGTCCATGTTGTGTTTACTTACACACATAATCCCCATGTTGCAATTTTTTAAAAACATTTTCACCTGTCCCACTTCATAACTAATCTCTTATTCTGCAAACTTGAGCAAAAGGGGATTACCGCTAATCCTCTGCTCAGCAGGGACTTTTTTTTCCCCAGAGTTTCTCACCACCTTGGAGTGTATCTGAGAGACCGAAGGATTTGTAAGAATGAAATTCTTGACTGGTACTGGTGTAGATTATCCTTCGGAGCTTTGATGATTCCACCTCTTCTCCCTGTCAGCTTGAATGCTTGTGACAGTACCGCAGTGCTGGTTTTGAAGTGCCGTCCTCTCTCTGTATTTGAAGGTTGTAATACATCAGCAGTGTGACGGCTGCTCCTGTCTGTTGCTGTGCCTGCTTAACACAAAACATCACTCCCTCCCTCTGTCCATGCACACTATATAAGTAGCCAATTTAAACGTTTGTCTTAGTTGGTAAAGAAGCAGGCAAGTGACAAGAAAATACAGTCAGTTGCTGCCACCTTGAGAAAGCAAAGACTGACGTGGAACTTGAGATAGAACATCTGGTTAGGATTAGCTGTGTTTCCAGAGTTCCACTTAAATATCTGTTTTATCTGGAAACCCTTTTCAGCTTGGTAGCATTGTGAATATACAGTAAATTTAGAATCTTGCTGGTAATTTGTAGCTATTCAGCGTTACATTGTGCTTTAATGCTCTCATGAGAAAGCTGTTTGCAAAACAACCTTTTTTTTTTTTTTTTTGACTGGTGAGGATTTGAGCTCAGCTGAACGTTTTCCCAGTTGGAACAGTTTTCTATTAATTTCGAAGCTGGATCCTCAGAGTGCAAGAGAAAAAAATAAAGTAGGGAAGCAGCATGGGAAAGAAAGGGGTCGATTTGCATGTCAGCACCTCTATCCAGACAGAGAGGCAGGCCGGCAGAGAGAGGCCTGGAGGCAAGGGGGAGAGTTCTAGTTCAGCTTTTCAAAGATTGCTGACTGGCTTCCTCCTGCGTCGGCCCAGGAACCTGGAAACAGGCAGCACACATTCCTCCCTCTGATTGCAGCTGATGAAACACTCATGTGCCTCTGTCTTCTCAGCACCTAGCACATGCAGTCTCCTCAGATCCAAGCCACAGTAATGTGCTGCGGCCAGTACACCACCTCTGGGCAGGACTTGTATTAGATACACTTTGAGTGGCTTTTGACATAAATACAGTGAATGTTTATGTGGGATGTTTTCTTTTTTTGCTTTATTTCCAGTCATCAGGGCAAAAGTTGTTGGAAGGGAGGAAGTTGATGCTGGCAATGACATCTATGGAAATCCCATCAAAAGGATCAAATATGACATCAAACAGATCAAGGTACAGGATAAGTCTATCAGTTTTATTTCATTTCTGCTAATAAAATACTATGGAACAGAAATTGGAATATTGTGTTTTTTTTCTTTGTTTAAATAATCAGATGTTCAAAGGACCTACTAAGGATATCGATGCTATCTACACTGCTCCCTCCTCTGCAGTGTGTGGAGTGACTCTGGACACTGATGGCAAGAAAGAGTACCTTATTACAGGTGTTACTTTCATCATATTACTAAGCATTCATTTTAAAGTACTGCAAAGAATTGTCCTTAATGTGTGTTTACTGTCACCTTTGACATCAACTTACCGCTTCGTCCTCTCCCTCCTTCCATTGTAGGCAAGATGGAAGATGATGGAACGTTGCATGTCACACTGTGTGACTTCATTGAGCCATGGGAGGCCATGACTGCCACCCAGAAGAAGAGCCTTGTTCAGCGCTATGAGACGGGCTGCGATTGCAAGGTAGAAAAGTAGATTTTAATAGTAGTTAAAGTTAATATTTATAATACGGTTATAAATTTGCAGTTATGTTGTGTTGTGTCTTTGTAAAGGTTCAAGAGGTGTTTATTACTTGTGGTAAATTACCTTCATTTCTTTGTCTTTGTCTTGAATCTTAGATTACTCGCTGCACCTCCATCCCCTGCATGATCAGCAGCCCTGCAGAGTGCCTCTGGACAGACTGGGTGATTGACAAGATGGTAATCGGAGAGCAAGCTAAACACTATGCTTGTATCAAGAGGAGTGATGACTCATGTGCCTGGTACAGAGGTAGCGCACCACCCAAAAAGGAATTCCTGGATATCGAAGACCCATAACTCCATCGCTGTTGAGAAGTCTGAAGACGTCTGCAGTTGAAATGTTTTAACAGAAATATTAAAAACAGAAATAAAGTTCTAAAAAAATTTTTTTTTACCCCCCCCCCCAAAAAATTTTTTTTTGTGGGTACTACATTGTGAGAAAAATCTTTTTTGTATTGTAACTACAGATCTCATGTTTTCATTAAACAGTTTTATGAACTCAGCACTTTCTGCCACTTTTTCTCCTAACTCTGAAGCACTCCTGATAAACCACTTCTCTGCCTGAAATAAATGGATAATCATCACAATTCCACAGTACTCATGTTATCACTACAGCACAACTCAGTGTGCTTTTCAGTTGCAAGCATTTCTACATTTTCTCCGTGTTATTGTAGCATTTAAAGTGAAATGTAAGTCTTTCAAGCATAATATTCAATTATTGCAATTGTTTTACATTGAAGTTATGGAAATCTGTCTGTATGAATAACAACTTAAAATGGCCTTTTTTGTAAGTGACAGAAGAGCTATTACAAGTAAATGCCTCCTCTTATCTGTTCACCTTCGGATTCTGAGTTTGCAAATCCCTCCTTCCCTCATTTTTATTTTATTTCATTTTGCATTACTCAACTAAATGTAATCAATACAACTGGGTACCATGTTGTTGATAACAAGCTTTTCACCCTGTTATCACCATCATTGATTTGGCTGTGCAATTGTTTTATTCAAGTAATCTTGAATGGGTATTAATGCACCTTGAACACCATTGTCCCGTCAGTCTTTTGGAGAAAAATGATAAATTGGCAAAAAAGGATTTATTTCTTAGTTTTTTGTTTTTTTTTTTGTTTTGTTTTTTAATAATAAAGCTTATCTGTTTATAATGCTTTAGTATGTGTAGGAGTACATTTTATTTAAGGTTTTATGATTCATCATTTATGGAAAAACCCACATTTTTATATTTTTTCATGACAAATGACAACACTGTTATTTTATAAGGAGAAAACCAAAAATGGTAGAAGTATTGGCAAAGTGTATACATTTTGTGGGCAGGAACGGAGAAATTGTAGCCTTGTTAGTTGTCTCACTGGCTCATCATTTAGCACAGTGTAAAAAAACATATTTTGAGAGACACTGAAATGATTGTCAAAGAAATGTCATGAAATACGTGACTGTAAAAAAAAGCTTAATTTGAAATAGTTATCGAGTATGATGGTTTGTGCTGGTTTCACATGGGACTTTGGAGATAAAATATTGTTTGCATGCATATCAGAAACATTTCTGTACATTTGACTATTAAATGCAAAACTCTGCTTTTGGTGTTTGATTATTTTCACATCTATGCAAACAATGAGCCTTTGTTAGTTATTGCAAAAGCCAAACGACTTAATTCAGCAGAGATTAACAATTATGTAGTGTATTGGAGATGGTTTAGAGTCTTTATTGACAATCACAATACAGTGGAAACTGCTGCCCCCTAGTGGAAACAATAGCATGCGACAGTCACGAATCCACGAGGCAATCCATGTGCGCAGATAAGCACTTTATCAAACATAATACGTACATGATTTTATCATAGGATTAATAACGACTCAATTAAAGTTTACTGCTTTAATTTTTTTAAAGTTAATTTTTACATTGTGAAGCGCGAAAACATGCAATTAATCTGTTATAAACTGCATAGTTTGGTGAAATGTTGGATTTGTTCAAATCAGTTTAAATTAAATAATGAAATAATACTACTCTGAACCTAGAAAACACACCATATTCACTATAACAGTACAACAAAACAAATATATCTACATATGAAAGGTTTAAGGTTCCAATGTGCTGACAGATTAGTGGCAGAGCTAGAAGAAATTGTAAAAATGTGACGCGAAAGCAACTAAAATCCATGATAAACTGTCACTTTCGTTTCACATCACTGTGTAAACTTGGCATGCATCGACATTTTTTGCTGTCACATTAAAAATTGTTTAAACATTTATCATTCCGATTGCATCAATGGTAAACAGCGCTGCCTGAAAGTCACGTGTGGCACTCTGTCGACAGTGCAACGTCACGTTAAGCGCCAATTGGCTGAATCTTTCTGTCACTGCATGACCTGTTCTGTGGTTGGTCGAAGACACCTGTCTGTCATTGCTGTTGCCGCCCTCTCATAATGCAGCATGGGCGAAAATACCAGTATCGATAGCTTCATCTGGGGGAGCAGATCCTTCTATTGACACTAATTTTGCCACATCGAAAGCAAGGTGAGTAAAGAAACGCATGGTTATTGAAAAATCAATTATGGCTGTGTGTGTCCAAATTGCTGTCGTGAGCCTGTAGGAGATGATGTTGAAGTTGGAGATTGTTAGCCACCTGGATTCTGACATGCTAACCCCACATTGCAGCAAGAAGGCTGTCGCCACGTTAAGTTAGCTTGCGGGCTAATAGCCACTGCTGTGGTAAAGCCTGTAGAGGCTTATTGTGAGACCGTCGACTGTAGGAACGGTTAAATATCGAAGAGTTTGCTATCTCAGTAAATGCAGATTAGCCGTGTTTTGTTAAAAGAAAAAAGAAAAAGAAAAAAATTAAGCATTACAGGTCGACAATGGCTATGACCAAGGTTAGCAACTTAGCATGTAAGCTCTGATGACTGGTAATGTTGTGCTGCTTCGGCGACAAAAAGGGCTGACGAAGAATTAAATGAACCACGCACACTGAAAATGATTTATATTGTGCAACTGACTTTTTCTCTAAATATGTTTTAAACTAGAGAAGGTGACAAAAGCAGCAGCGCTGCTTCAGGAAAAGTCAATCTTTCTGTTTCCGGTCAAAGAGTGAATTGATGTGATTTAATGTGCTTCTTATAGAAGTACCCTTTTTTGTCTTTGTATTTTGTTGGCCTTTCAATATTAGATATCCACTAACAATGAATAAGTCAATAGCCATTATGATTATAATTTTTAAACAGTTACAGGCCTGTTTTTGTACTAGTCTGGCCTAATGTAAATTGAACATCCAAAATAAGAAAAAAGTTATTTTGCAAGACATTTTTTATATTAAGTTTTAAAACGCGTCCATCATTTTGGAGAATAAAATATCTTGTCAATTTCCAACTCTGTCAGTTATCTAAATATTATTTATTATATGTCAGAAAATGACAATGTGCAAGTAGTTGGAGAAATTAGATTATTTCAAAATCATCAGCAAAATATTTGCGGGCTCAATGTTTTATCAATTGCTCTGATATTTTAATGAACAGTTCCTGCTTGCTGTCATCCATGTTATACAAAAGAAAATATGTCTTGCTGTGCTTTGGGATGTGCAGCCCAGAGCACAAATTTCAGACTTAGTGCGTAGATCTTTGGCCCATTCACATAGCAAAGTGTTTTTGTGCCAAACTCTTCATCCCAGTTTGTTCCTGATGGCGGCCAAGCACCTTGCATGACAGCTGCTCTGATATGAGTTCAGTAATGGGAATTATAAACATATGAAAAGTTTAGCAAATTTGTTTTATGCTTTTAACATTGGCAGTTCTTTTTTTTTATTTTTTATCAGGTGCTAGTAATATTAAGACTTACTAGATATACTCACACATTTCTTTAATAGCAGGTTATGAAGTACCAGGTCCCCATATGACTGACTTACAGCTATATAAAAGATAAAGACAATAAATGTTTGGATCTATCCTAACATGAACCATAGAAGATTATTTGAAGCTGTAGGCCGATGTCCTTACTTGATGTTAACTTACCATGTAATTGTAGTTGTTTAAAATAATCATAAAAAAACCATTTGTCTCCTTCATTCACCCTCATTAACAGCTGGATGAAAGATGTTCTATATCCACATAATTTTCTACTGTTTGATAGTATTGATGTACTAATATCTGTACAGTGTATGTGTGTGTGTGTGTGTGTGTGTGTGTGTGTGTGTGTATATGTATATGTGTGTATATAAATATATATATATATATATATATATAAAGCCTAAAATGCAGAAATATTATTTTTTGTTTGTTTTTTTCTTTATTCATCCAATAAATGGGTGTCATGCTTCAGGAGGACTGTACACATTTTTTTTTATAAGTTTATACTAAGTTTGTGTCATGAAAATTAACAGAAAAACACTACAGTTTGGATGTATGTATAACAAGTAATTGTTAATTGGAAAGTGTGGTCAGCCTCCGTCTCCAATTTTTTTTCTAAATAATGAGGTGTTTTTTAAGAGTGGTACAAATAGAAAATGGACAGTGGCTTACATGTCTGTAAAATTATTTTTTCATTTATCATTTTATTTAATAGGGGCAATGCATATTTATAAACATCTATAGCAACCGATGTAAAAATGTAAAGTCATATCAAACAAGCGAATAATATCCTTCACAATAAAAAAAAAAAAAAAAAAAAAAAAAAAGAATAAAAATGCCATGTTTTTATTTTGATTGCTTTTTACTTCAACTTAAGCTCATACTTTTGCATGAAATTTTTATATCAAATAGACCGCTTTGATGATAAACAGATACATGAGCTGGGAAATGTAAAGCAAAAACAAAACAGTTTGATATTCTGACTTTTTTATATTGATCACACCACATAACTGTAATCTTGAATTTAAGCATAGATATTAATAGTTTGCTTCTGGAAATATTGGTATAAATTAGTCAACATCACTACTGAAAAACTGTCCTCTCTTGCAAAGTTAATGTTTTATCCATGGCTGTTTTTTTTATTTTTTCATATTTTAATAAACAGTTCATGCTTGCTGAATCCGTACTATTAAAAAAAAAAAACAAAAAAAAAAAAACAAAAAACAATTTGTGGGAAAATGTGCTCAATCTGTAATTTCATTTATTGCTCGCATTACCTCAGAGAAAAGAAAAGAGAAAATCTAGGAAAAAAGACACAGAACCTCTAATGGGATTATTCAAATGACTTAGCACTGTGAGTCTTTATAAATAGCAGCAAAAATAGGAAGTTTCTGTGCGCTGTGTACTCCAATACATGGTTAATAATTGCGATATGATCTGTCATCTTGTGGTCCACATACCAGCATCACTGCCTGGTCTAGCAGTTGCATTCCTGCACTTGGTTTCCTCATTGGCTTCGTTGTTCTTAGTAGTATCAGCAGCACGGGAAGGTCAGTGTGCCCTTGTGCATACAGTGCATGTACAGCCTCTCCCCCTTCCTATTTGTGACATCACTGCCCACTCTGATTAGCATGAGAATTTGTGCCTTTTGCTTCTTTTATTGTACCCCTCAAACATCTACATCTCATGTTTTTAATTATACCAAGATTTGCGTTTGAAGCTTCTTGGGTACCTGGGTAAATAAAGCTCCATAGGAGCATGAATGAAGGGTGAACGTAGGTGTCAGTCAGCAACTCTGAATATAAATTTGTGAAAAAGAAACATAAATTGTTCACTTATCCTGATGGATCACTGTTGGTTCTGGAAATGCACACGTTGTGCTCTCAGACTCTTTGTAGTTCACTCAGATACTCTGTCTTTAAAGCTGCACAAAACAAAAAGTGCCCACATCATCTTTTTAAAGCAGCTAATGCCTTCTGTGATTTCTTTTGGATACCTTGTATCACTCATGAATAAAAATACCATAAGTGTTTTGCTGTTTCTGTGTGTGTGTGTGTATTTTTTTTTTTTTTTTTTTTTTTTTTTTTTTTTAAAGGCTTGTTTAAGTGTGACTTGACAACAGCTGTTTCCACCTTTTGATGCTCTCTAAATGCTCATGCTCTCCTGTTTTATACACTTCCAAACCTTATGTTACTTGCATCTGATGTCTTGCATAACTGGGGACAGCTGCCAAAGCTCAGCTGGCTCCTCAGATGCGCTTTGTCCTTATCACTTGTGAGGCAACGTCAAGGAATGAAGCCTGGAGAAGGTCTTATTAAAGCACGCCCTGACAAGTGTGTTAATAGATGCTTCATATTTATAGCTGGGAGACTAATTTAGGATCTGTTTGAACAAAAGATTCATTTATTTCCAGCCCTGGTACACACAAAGCAGTGCAAGGTGATTTTATTGTGAGTAGAGTGTTTATGTAAGAATATGTTATGATGCTTGCCTCCCTCTGCAGGGATGCTCCAACAATGCCGATAGTGGACAAACTCAAGGAGGCGTTAAAGCCTGGTCGAAAGGAGACGAGTGATGAGGGTGACCTCAACAAACTGTTGGCATCTTCAGCCAAGAAGGTCCTTTTGCAAAAAATAGAGTTTGAGCCTGCCAGCAAGGGTTTCTCCTATCAGCTGGACAGCCTGAAAAACAAATATGTGATCCTCAATCCCAGAACTGAAGGTGCTTCAGGGCAGAAGGTCCCTGAACCTGCTCAAATAAAGAGGCAAGGTAATTGGACATTTAGCATGGATTTATATTTTCAATGTTTTCCTTTTGTCCTAAGATACTAGCTTTGTGTGTTCCCTCTCCTTCAGTGTCTGAAAATGTGATTGGCGGTCAGGGTGATGGGATCCCAGCCCCACAGAAGATGCTCTTTCCAGGGAACAAGCTTACTCTGAAATGGGAGCGTGTTTACAGGGTTGGAGCCGGCCTCCACAACCTTGGCAACACTTGCTTCCTCAACTCCACTGTGCAGTGTCTCACCTACACCCCGCCACTTGCCAACTACTTACTCTCAAAGGAGCACAGTCGTGCCTGTGAGTACTTACTTGTGCACTTGAATGTTGTTACCAGATTTACTATCTTATTTACTCGCATTCTTTTAGAAGACTTTTCACAACATACACCGCTTGTAAAATAACTCCTACAAGGCCCATGTGCAGATTAGAGCCAAATAAGAACAGCTGCTTTTTTTTAATGACGGCATCATTTATCCTATTTTTTTTCCTACTTATTACAGCCTGGCTTAGATTTAGTTTTGATTCCAGCTTGAATAAGCCACATCAATGACAAGTGAGCACGTTTTAGTTTAGTTTAGTTTTTTCTTTTTAACAGAATATGAAGTAACTGAGATGTTGATAAGTGTTAGGTTTATTTTTATAGACCTGTCGAAAGAAATCCATTCAGCAGTGCATTGCTAGCACTCAGCGGAGTGATCACTGCCCAGAAATGCTTTTTAACAATAAGGCCAAGCAAATTAGGTTCTCACTGTTATAATGCTGTCCTGTAACTCCATTTAGCTACAGCAGTCAAAGCAACACCCATCCAGTCTCATACAGCTGTGCTGACTAGCATTAATTTAGATATATATGAAGACAGAGAATTGAGTGCCAGCAATTTATCTTTCCCTTTTGTGGCTTTACCAGCAACACTGTAAACAACACTGGACAAATGCAAGTGGAAAAGCATCCAATGCACTTTTTATAGTCTCCGTTTGGAACTTCTGTGGTTTAACTACTGTGAGCCCACATCACAGCTAAACTATAGCAGTAGCCAGATTGTCCTAGCAGTACAGCTGAACTTAACCTTTAACCTTTTACTAACTGACTGATGCTCTCCTCTAGACAAGTAAGAAGTACTTAGAGGCATACAGTTGGAGATCAGTGTTTTTGAATATTCGTCTGTCCTCTATCTTACTTCTGTGAAAGTGGAAACAGATGATTGTTCAGGTTATCACAAAAGTTGATCCATGAATGGTATCAGAAATGTGATTTGCAGGATGGTTTTTTTCTGTTCCATTAGTATCCATCAGCTCAAAATCTGCTCAAAACACTGCAATTGAACAAAAAATGTTTTTTCCCCCCTTTATTTCTGTATGTAAAATGGACCTGTCCAATATTTTGGAAAGACGTGGTCAGTATCAACATTGTGAAGATGTTTTGACTTGAAATAGGAAAAAATATACACTAGATATATTAATGAAGGCTCCATTCCTTTCCAATTAGTGGAAGTTTGTTTTTGTTCTTATTGCAGAAGTAAATGCAATCTTTGGTATTATATCTGAGATGGCAGAATATGTTTGAAATGACTGTTTTGGTTTGGCCAGTTCCCATCATCATTACAGTACTGATCAACATTGTATATCATGTTTTCCTAATCCAGTACAGCCTGATTTTTAGATAGTTTTTTCCAATGCAGTACCTTAATATTCACTTTGAAAATAAGAGCTTTGACAGGATCGCTCTGCTTTTTTCTGCCCTGTTGTTTGTGTTTCAGGTCACCAGTCAGGTTTTTGCATGATCTGTGTAATGCAGAACCACATCATCCAAGCCTTTGCCAACACAGGCAACGCCATTAAGCCTGTCTCCTTCATCAGAGACCTAAAAAGTAAGACCATCTCGCTACAACACAGCATGATTGTGTCTGAGTTAGATGCAGTAAATTGGATCTATATGGCAGCAGGAGTCAGTTGAACCTGAATTCTGAACACAGACAGGCACAGTGATGCAACGCTTCCCACTGTGTCCCATGTGGCACCAACCACCAGTAACTGCAGTGCATTAAGTAGAGCAGTGAGACTGCAGGTAGTGAATGGTTTGGGTTTTTTTCTTTTGTCCAGAGTATGGATGAGGTTTGAGCTGCACTTTTCACATGCTGTGCTTTAGTGTCTTTAGTCTCATGGCAGCCTAGTCTCTTCCGTCCTTACCTGTGTGCTTTTTTTCCTTATATGCTGCTGCAATCATGTCTCTACATTCTTGTGCCTCAATTTCTGTCCCTCCCCCTTTCATCTCCTCCCTCCCTCCTTCCCCAATGCCCTCTCTGTCTCCTTGTGACTGCGGGTTTAGAGGAGCAGCTTTAGCACAAAAATATTTGAGCTACCTGCCTCTCTCCTCCTCCACCAGCACTCAGGACTGTATTTACTTTTCTACACGCCAAACTCGTGTCTTAACCTGAAGCTAAAAATGTGCCTCGACATCTGAAGCTGTCTAAAATGTGAAAAATCTCTTCTTATTCACAGAATAAATCCAATAATTACAAATGTATAGCGTTCATCATACACTAGAACTGATTATTGCATTGCCTCTGGGCTTCAAAGCCGGGGGTTTCATTAACTCAATTAAAGCACAACACATAAATCAAATGCACACAGATTTGATGTCCTCTAAGGAATTGTCTCCTCCTCCTATGGCTGCCTGCTATTGCTCAGAAGTGCATGGTGTCTTATTCCTTTTCCCACACTGATGTGACTCAGTTATCCTCAGTGAGTAAGGATGCTGTGCTGGAAATGTGGTCATGAGCACATCAGAATTCTGCCAGCTTACAGTCTCTCTCTTTTTTTTTTTTCCATTAAGAAATCACACGGGGCAAAGTGTTTACAGCTGCATTTGCTCTAATGCAAGACTTTTACTGTAGATGAGTCAGTTGGTTGAAGTTCCTGACCATAAGCTTTTTAAAAGATCCATCATTCAGATGCATGCCTGGGATTAATGGGCTACTATTATTGGAGGTCAGCTTGAAGTAGCCATTAAAGAGTCTTCTATGAACGTAAGCATATATTGACTGGATAAAAGTTTTATTTTTTATTTACTAATATTCCAGCATGTAAGAAGTTAGTGTTTTACATAGAGGCTTCTTTATTAGATCGTAACAACTTCATTTTGAGGGAAGGAAGTTAGTGTTTTCTACCTATCAACGATTTGGGTAGAAATCCATCCTCTATACAGTAATGTACATGCTGGCTTCAATTTTTAATAAGCGCGACTTGCCAACTTAAAAGATGTGGCTTAAAATGTTTAATTTAGTTAAAGCATTTTGGTCTCAGACATTGAATTGGCAACAAACTCTTAAAATGCCCTTTTGTCTCCCACAGAAATTGCCAGACATTTCCGCTTCGGAAGCCAAGAGGATGCCCATGAGTTTTTGCGCTACACCATTGATGCCATGCAGAAAGCTTGTCTCAACGGCTACCCAAAGTTAGTTTTTTTATGCTTATTGAATTCGTTGTTCTGAAAATAATTTTGTGGTTAACACCTTTCTTTTTACTTCCTGTTATTAGGCTCGATAGGCAGACTCAAGCAACAACTCTGGTCCACCAGATCTTTGGAGGTTACCTCAGGTCAAGAGGTATTGGATGTTTTTTTTTTTTTTTTTCCTCTTTTACCCCTATTAGACAGAAATGTCAGCCACCAGAGATGTGCAAAGTTTTGCATTGGTTGCTTTTGGTATTATTGAACCATTTCTCCTAGTCAAGTCACTGTCAACAAAATGGCTCATGAGGTCTAATATTCAATTATATAATGTAACAATCATCATGTTTAATATCTGAGGCTTATTACAGCTTCAGATACATTTAAAAATCCTTCTGATCATTTAAATTTCATGTAGTTGTATTTCGAAAGCAGTTCATGATTTTACCAACTTCAGACTAAAGAGGATCTTGGGAAAGTTTCACACTGGCCTCATAGCTGACAGTCAGGCTTGAAATGAGAGATTATTAAATGTGAAGAGGTTTGCCCTTCAAGTTTTATCTGACAGCGATGTTTAACCGCATTTATTCAACTCTATCAACACAAGTTGGGTATATTTTTTTAAATTTTGTCTTTCAGTGAAGTGCTCCATTTGCAAAAGTGTGTCAGACACATACGACCCATACCTGGACATTGCTGTTGAGATACGGGTATGTCCTGTCCCCCATGGACTTACGTTGTAAAAACAGAATGTTTACATAAGCTTTCAGCAGCTACCCCGTGATGATTTTTCTGTTCTCATTTTGCAGCAAGCAGCAAACATTGTGCGAGCCCTCGAGCTGTTTGTTAAACCAGACGTTTTAAGTGGAGAGAATGCCTATATGTGCGCCAAGTGAGTTCATTCACTGAAAACATCCCAGAACATGTCTAGTTTTCAAAACAAACATATTCAGATGCAATATGATCATGAATCCCTGTTTCCCTCAGGTGCAAAAAGAAAGTGCCGGCCACCAAGCGTTTCACAGTCCATCGGACATCTAATGTGCTAACGCTTTCATTGAAGAGGTTTGCCAACTTCAGTGGAGGAAAAATAACAAAGGTCAGAAATAAAGTGTCTGTTTGACTGTTTTATAAAAGGCATCTTATTCCTCTGCATTTCTTAACTTTTTCCTCATCTGTTGTTTTTTTCTTCCAGGATGTAGGTTACCCAGAATTCCTGAACATCCGGCCATACATGTCTCAGAGCTCAGGTGACCCTGTAATGTACGGCCTGTATGCTGTCCTGGTGCATTCGGGCTACAGCTGCCATGCTGGCCACTACTACTGCTACGTTAAGGTAGCTATTATAACGTTACATTCAATTTAAAATATGTACTTACATTGAATACATTTTTTTTTAAGAGGTTCGTTTTATTTTTAGTGTTTTAATCCTTTTTCCATTCTAGGCGAGTAATGGGCAGTGGTACCAAATGAATGACTCGATGGTGCACTCGAGTAACATCAAAGTGGTCTTGAACCAGCAGGCTTATGTGCTTTTCTACCTGAGGTGAGACGCTGTTGCGTAACATTAAAAAAAAGGCGTCTGTTCCTCCTGATTTGTCATTAAATAAATTGGTTTTAATTATGTAATCAAGGATCCCAGAAACGAAGAAGAATGCAGATGGACAAACGGCCAAGCAGGGGATGCTGCATTCTGGGAAGAACAGTGCTTCATCAGAGCAGATAAAGAGGGCCAACCTGAATGGACCTCTCTCCTCCCCGCAGGTCACAAAGGTAAAAGAGTTTAGATTTAAGCTGAAAACATAGTTTGAAATAGTGAAACTTTCTATTTCTGCACCTTTTGATTAGTTGTTGCTTATTTTCGTCTAATTTTACGCTCTTTGATAGAAACTTGAGCCTGCACAGCTGCGCAAGATCCAGTCTATGGATGGTGGCTTGGGTTTACCCATTTCCAGGAATGGTGTAAGCACTCAACCCCAGCCCAGACTTTCCAACTGGACGTCGTCCTCCAATGGTCCGTCCAAGCTGTCAGGTGGACCCACGGTTATTGAGGAACCTTTTAAGAAGGTGAAGAAGCCCTCCCCTCAAAGCCAGGTGCAGTCTCGCAGCACCACCCCGACCCCTTCCAATAATGGGGTTAGCAGGACGGAGGGGGACAAGAAACAAGGTGGCGAAGGCAGAGGAATGGCACCGTCTACCTCATATAAGTCTTTGTCTGACTCGTCCTCTGCCGACACCACTGACTCAAAGGTACATAAACAACAATAAAAACAAGTCTTACTTCAGTCAAGACATTTTAGGCCTCGGCTACCAAAGAATGTAACAACACTTACAGTCAAGTCTTAACATTTTTACTGGGAAATAAATCCTGGCAGCACAGACGGATTCATCTACAAATCACGCAAGAAATTTGACACAGAAAATAATAATTTAAGTTCTGGTTCCTGTTACTATCAGCTAACCATACAACTTTTATATTTGAACAGCGTTTTTCACGGGAATCTTGGGTATTAAAATACTTAATATAAAAGTATTCTGTTACATGGGACTCTGGCACTGAGGAGTATTTTCTAGAGCTGTGGAGTTTTAGGTGATTCTGTTTCTTCAGGTGAAAATTTAATTCACTACAAGATTGTCCATTTCTGAATCAAATAGACTATTAGGATTTTCTTAAAGATTGTGGAAGTTTCCCAACTAGAAAAGTTGTAGATAACAAGTACTAGTAAATCTTTGCAGTAATTAAGGTTGAGGTAGCAGCTGCTAGCTCAGAATATAGCTATTTGATTTCCATCCACACCAGTAAATGTTTTTCAACAAAATACTTGTAAAATCCAAAATGGAATTATATCAGAAGTGGAGGGTTAAATATTAAAGTTTTAATATTGCCAAATTTTATTTTTCAACAGGAACTATTTATAAATATGTGTAAAGTTATATAGTTTTCTTTGTATATAACAATGTTTTTAAGATGTCTTGACTTACAGAGTATAGTTACAGAGTTATTGCAGAGTAATGGGGGGGTTCTTATGGCATGTAAGCGGCTGTTTTACAGCTGTTTAAAGGTCTGCTTATGCACAAACGATGATCACAGCCCATAATCTTTTGTTTAGGACTCTGTTGGTCCCAAGAGTGCTCCAGCAGGAGAAACTCCATCCACTCCTCGGAAAGGCTCCAGTATCCTGGCTTCTCCAGCCAGGAGCGTGGAGCGATCTCAGAGCACAGAGGAGCAGAAGACGGCAAAAATAAAACCGCCAGCCATCAACAATATTGCTTCTGAAACCACCAGCACCATGTCACCTCCACCTGCCAAGAAGCTAGCCCTGTCAGCCAAGAAGGTAAACTTCTCTTCACAGCAGCTGCACCACTTCCTGTTGCTATGAAAGCTCATCGTAATTTAGATCCCAGTTGTCACTCCTCTGTGTGACCCCAGATTTTAGTGAGCAGGAGACTAGTTTTATGGCAGCAAGTAAACTCATATTTCTGCTAGTATCTCTGCTTTATGTGATGTTATTTCTCCGGTGTACCCGTCTAATCAACCACGTTAGCACTTGTCTTCCTTTTCTTTAGTTTCTCTTATTTTCTAACCATTTCTAATTCTTCTCTGCCATACCCTTTCCGCTTTATTTTACTCCCTCCATCTTTTCCTGCCATCCCCTCAAATGTCCCCTTTTCCTCGTGTGACTTTCCTTATTTTTGTCTCATTCATGGCTATTTTCTTTAGACCACCAAGTTTTTATTTATGTCAATAACTGCAGGCTCACAGCCGGAGTCCGAGCAACATTGATGTTCTGCCCCATTTGCCACACCAGCTGTCCACTGATCCCATGTATCAAAATCAACTTAACCCCTTCACTGTTACTGCGCCCACTCCCCCTCGCAGGTACGAAGCGTGAGCCTCATTTTACTTGAGGGTTTTTTTTTTTCCTGTCAGTCATTATCTTTTTTTTTTTTTTCTATTTTCTTTCTAGATTCACTCCATTCCTTTCAACTAAAGCCCAGTCATCGCCTTCTGCCCACTTGCGTGAATCCTTTCTACAGCAGGCTCCACAGAAACAGTCCTCTCCCTCCGCACTGCAAAAACCAAATGCTAGCCTTCCTCATAACACCAACGGGCTTCACAGTCCAGGCCTAAAGAGTCGCAAGTCTTTCCATACCGTCAGGTCTGCAGCCAAAGAGCCAGACCTGGACTCTTCGCCTGAAAAAGTCTGTCAGAAGAAGAAAAAGAAAAAGAAGCGACGGCATTCAGAGGTGGAAGGTAGCGCGGAGTCGGTTACAGCCTCGGCTTCCTTTGCACAGTCCAGCCCTACAGAGTCAGCGAGCGAGAAGAAGCGCAAGAAAAAAAAGAAAAAACGAAAGAGGGAGAGCGAGGATGGGGAGGATATGAAAGTGAGGGAATGCGTCTCATCTCATTTAAACTCATCAAATCAAGACGAGGACTGGTGTCAGGGCGGCTTATGGAACCTAACATCTCATTTAGATGCAGAACCGTCAAAGCAAAAGCCTCAGTTATCTGTCACGTGCCCAACACAGTGCGAATCAAATAAAAAAGAACAGGAAAGTGACTCTGTGAAGAAAAAGAAGAAGAAGAAAAAGAGAAAAAAGATGATTCATCTAGAAAAGGCTCAACAGGAAACATCTTTTGCCTGCTCCGTACCAGAAAAGTAAGCAGAAGTTTATTTCAATCTTTGCATGCCCTTTTCACTTAGATAATTTGGAATAGCTGACTGATCATATATATATATATATATATATATATATATATATATATATATATAAAATACATTAATTTTTTTTAAAAATTTTTTTTATAAAAAATAAATTAATTTAAAAAAAAAAAAAAGTAAAACAGGTGCACGCTAAGCAGTTGCATTGACTTCAGTTTTATAACCTCTTTCTAACCTCTGCTTTTATTCATGTCCTCCCAGCAGGAATCCTGAAATAAAGACTGCAGTCATTGGTGATGATACAAAAGATGTGACAATATGTAAAAAGAAATTTAAAAAGAAAAGGCTAAAAGAAGAGACGGAACTGCATGAGGAGAGAAAGCCTGCTGATGCTGAACCTCAGTCCAAAAAGAGCACCTCAGAGAATAATAGGATGGGCAAACAAAGCACAGGTATGTGAATGAGGACTCACTGTACATATCAGTTTCTGTCAAAAAACATAAATTGGAGAACGTGGAACCCTGTAGCAACATACTGTTGCACAATATGACTGTAGAAATGTGCCGCGTTAACCCGCTGTTGCAAACTGTACATAGTGCCAATGCTGAAACATTTATCGTAACGAAATGCAAGACATCTCTACAAATGCAGGCAGAACATGAATATTATACAGGTCAACAGTCAGATAAAACCCAGAGATGGTGCAAAGTGAATTTGTATAAGATATTTTCAAACTTGCACTAAAAGAGCCAACATATCAAACCAAATCAAAAACATATCATTTACTGGCAAACATTTCTCACGCCAAGCTGAATATATGTAATGACTGTCATGCTGATTGTTTTACATAAGCTTATCAATGATGCAGACATCCATACAAACACATTAACTATGATAACATTTGTCTTGCTATAAATTACAAGAAAAATCATGTCATTATTTATCCCTGTTCCTTACTAATGATTCAGTAATGGTTGAATTATGTATCATTTCAGCTTCTACAGGGACATAAATAAATGCATTAGTCTTGTGGAAAACGTTACTAGAAAACATCAGGTTGCAAACTCTCCGTTTGCAAGCAGGCTTGAGAAGTGGGTCAGTTCATTAATCAGGTGCCAGTAAGAGCAGAAACTCAGGCTGGGTCAGACTCCTAGATTGTGCTGGAGTCACTCAACATTTCTTTTCAAACCCACTTTTTCTCCACAGCAAGAAAGACAAGGCAATTTGGCCCATCCCATCTCCACTGGCCAGACCAGTCCCCTCCTGTCAGTCACAGCCGCTCTGCAGCCTTTTTCCTCTCATGGTTAGACGGGACATTTAGATTAGATATGTCAAGCAGGCTCCACCACTCAACAGCATCAACACATTGCTTGTCCTTACACAACAAAAGAAGTTTTGGAAGAGGAGAGGTGCAGTGATGATGATTCCTTAGTCAGAGACACAGAGCAGATTCTTCTGTGGGGTTTGGTGCAGTGAATTCAGTTAAATAACAATAAAAATACAGTCAAAACTTAACTACTTCATATTTAGTCCTAGTCAGTCCCGAATGATTAATTCTTTCCTAAACATATAAAGTCTAATATTTATGTCTCATGAATGGAAAATATTGTAAGTGATCTTGTTTTTCAGTGGAGCAACAGAAAAAAATGACTGGTAGTGTCAGCTTTTTTCCATTGTATCATGCCTCTATTTACCCAGTACTCTCATTTCTTTGGCTTTTAATTATTTCTCTTCTTTTTTCTTTATTTTAAATTAAAACAAACTTGAGGTTTTCATTCATTCCAAGTATCAAATGGAACCATTTTACCCAAATGAGTCTGCAGCAACTATCTCTGCTGTTTTACTACAAGAGACTATTTATTATGATTTTGAAGATCCTGATGAAGTCTCACCTCAATTTCTTTGTTTTTCTAATGACTTCCAGCGCCAGTTGTAGTGTGGGACAGCCAGGTGAAGGACGGCTACAAACGCAGCCAGGTGCCAGCAGCTGATGGAAGTGCGTTAGGAAATGCTTCAAGCCACGTAGCTCATGTAGCCTGGGATGGAAAAAAGACCAGTCAAGTGGTGGAAGAGCTTCTCAAGAATGCCACAGACAAGGCCTACGGAGCTAATGGTGAGAAGCAAGGCGATGAGTTTGCTTGATGGTTCTTTGATTTCACATCACTTAGGGTCTCAAAAAATGTTTTGAATACATGAACACATTTGTGCTTTTTGTTCAGTTCTCAGTTGGGATGGTGAGGTCTCCGCTGTTAGCAGAGATGCCATCGAAGATGTCCGTAGTGCCATGTGTGATACGGTGATAGATGAGTGGGATGAAGACTTCGACAGGGGAAAGGTGAGGAGAAAATTAACACAAGACGTCAAAAATATACCGTCTTACATCAGTGGCATTGTGAACTACTTTTTTCAGTTTGTTTCACCAGAATACTTTCAATTGTTCAGGTAAAGAAAGTGAAGAACTATAAAAGAGAGAAGTGGCGAAGTGGCAGCAACATCTTCCAGAAGATTCAGGACAGGAAGAATAAGTGGTCGGTGACACCTACAGGGAAGAGAGTATTTGGAGTCCGACGCTGAGAGTTTTAATTTCTGTTGAGGCCTTTCTGACTGGAAACCAAGACATTACTGGATACCAAACTTCTCCTTTTCCCTTTTCTCATCACTTTATATTGTTTTTACTTCATTTTCCCAGATTTAAAAGTAAGAAATGTGTCATGAATTATTCGCTGACATTCTGACCAGCAACGCCTTCATATGACATGAAACTAAAACCTAAAATGGCCTCATTGAGAAGTGGATTTGATCTGTTTAATCTGTCACAAAGGATGACCCAGTTTAATCAATGTTTAACAGAAAACCCTTACACATTCATGGCACTTCTGTTGTATGTTGACATCCTTTGAGCCTTAGTTATTGCTCTGAAAGCTATAATGAAATTAAATGCGCCATAACCGAAGAGCTGGCTGGTCTCGGAGCAAATCGCTGCATTTGCAGGCATAAAGGTTTGCAAGTTAGACAGTGTAGAAGTGACCTTTTTCCCTTTCTTAAACCTTATGTTATTCTATATCAGATTGTAAAGAGCTGAACTCATTTAGCAACTGAATTCTATATTTTTAAGTTTCTTTATATGTTTTATTTTCTGCTGCTTTCCTCCCATCTTGTTATTCATCCTACTGCAACATCTGTGCCACATGGCTTTTATGAGGACCAAATTTTGCCTGCATATTGTTGGTAAAATTGAGGTTTAATTTGCCACTTTTTTAAACAGCATAAAAAAATCAAATGTGATTTTTATTTGACTTGTTTTTGTTTTCCCTCACATGTCCATATATTTCAGACTAAAAGAAATAGACTGCAATAAAACAGTCTAATTCATAGAAGCATCTATACATGTATGTTTATGTGTGAATGGTTGTCTTCAGATAGCTCCTTGGTGCAAGGTGCATTTAAAGTGTTGAAGCTGGGGTTTCTGAGGGAACTCGGACACACATCTTTTCTACAGTGCAGCTGTTAAACTGAGCATCTCACGGGTCCTTCTTCACACACCTCATATCTGGGGTTTGGACCTTTTTCATTCTCTGCAACAAACCTCCACACACACTTTTCTCCAGTGTACTGAAATAAGAGTTTGATTTTGACACACAAGGCACTGTGTTAGAGGGGGGCTGCCACATGATCATTTCCTCTTGCTATATATGTATATATATATATATATATATAATTTTTTTTTTTTTTTTAATCTCTATGCAATTTTCTGACTGTCATGCTGGTCATCTAGAAACTGGGCTGAGACTCAGGAACCCAAACCTCCTGTATCCAATCTTTACCAATGTTCAGATCAAACTCTTGTTTTTTCGTATCACTGTCGCCCTTCTACCTGGACCACCATATTGCATCCTGTACATCTTGTAGAAACTCTTTTTATACCAAGTATTTTAGGTGTGGGAACCAAGGAAACATCCTCCACCGACTCTGGGCACAGATGCATAGAAAATCTGATGTTCTAAGTAACAAACTGCTTTGCCACTGCAGAAGACTGTACAGTCCATCTTGTGCTACCTGTGTTTCCCTCGAACGCTGTAAAGATTCGCCCATGCATTTTTCATTCTAAAGATGTTGCCTTGAATTGGCTGTTAAAAATATAGGATTTACTGTTATAAATATGTAATTTAAAGAAGAAAGACAGATGTTTAATTTGCTACTAATAGTCCAATTAGTTGGTGAATGTTAACTCAAGAATTTATCTGCAAATGTGTTTGGTTGTGTTAATAGAGCCATCTGTTTTCCATTGGACACCTTCCCTGTGACACTACAGTGTGTACAGTACAAGAGGTTACAGCAGTCTGATTTCTGTGGGATGTGTTTGTCGGCTGTGAAATTGACAGAGTGTGACTCTGAAAGTGGCACAGAGGAACTCCAACCAGGGTGAATGGGCAGTTCACATGTTTGCATTGATGATTCTGTATTTTGCACCACCTTTTCTGAACCAGGAAAGAGAGCTTTCATAATGAAAGTGCTCTTACCCGATTATTGTTAATGAAAAAGGTGCAATAAAGTTGTGACTTTTGTGAGTTGACTTTTTCTCTGTCTTTTGCTTTTAATATTTCACAGTTATAGAAAATGTACAACAAAGCAGCTTAAACATTCAGATTTCTTTTTCACAATAGAGGGCTAGTTCAAGACTGCTGACAAGCTTATCTTAATTCAGATGGAGGAAAAACCATCACATATACTAAGTGTTAAAAGTCTATTTAAAAGATTAAATGTGTTCATTCTAATATATATTAATTCAATTAATGTTTTGATAAGGAAGTAGATTAGTTTGGGAACAGCTGGATTTTTGCACTTGTGCCTGCAATTACTGGCAAACTGAGAATATCCTGCCCAACATAATAGTTTTGGGATCCCCACCTCCCCCTCACAGTTACATACTGTAGCTCTCTCTAACCAACATGAAACAACACGAAAATCTACTTAACCTGCCTCCAGTTTTAATTCCTTCCACAGAACATGAGTGGGTATTAATAACTTCTAGTGCACATGTGTAGAGGCGTGCAGTGCTTTTCTACTTGCTCATTTACTTTATTCCTCTATCCCCTTGTGACCAAGCCAACTTGGACCTAATAAAGACTTGAATGGTCCTTCTAGATTTCATAGAGACCAAAACAGGTTTAGAAGGGAAACACAACAGTTCTTTATACTTTTTGGACTGAATTTCTGGGATTAATGTATTTCTGATGTAATTATTGCTATGGACTTTAAAGTTGAATATTTTTTTCCCTTCCATATTACAGTAATGCAAAATGTGTTCTCATAGCGCGTGCTTACAGTGTATCTGAACACAAATCTTCCCAGTAAACAACTGGGCAGAGTTAAAGGTGACTTGGAAGTGTGACATCACATGTGGGGCGGGAGGGAGGGGCGAGCAGACAGCATCGGGAACACACTCCCTTCTTAACCCTAAAACGGCAAGTAGGCGCATTGGAGCAACAAGCTGAAAAGTAGCACGTTTAGGTGCGTCTGCATCTCTGAGCTGTAGGCAGGCGCGAGAAGGAGGAGGAGGAGGCGATAACACGAGGAAGGGAGGAAGGTTTCCGGATTGCTTCGGGCGCTCGGTGAGACATCCCCGGCCAGCGACGCCTGCGGCAGCATCAGGACCACCGGGATGGAGGGGGACAATCACGGTTTGTTTCTGATGGTCCTTCCGCAGACGTTTTGAGACACTAAACACACGTGAATGCTGTTTTAGCACCTGCGTGTTCTGCTGTGCCTGTCAGAGATGCCAGTCTGTAGTCTGAGCTGTGCTACTGCAAACAGGCTCTTGGAGGAACTGTTTAAAAAAAAAAATAGACTGAGCTTGAAATACTAAAAGCTGAGTCTGCTTGGGGTTTTATCACGTTGTCTGCTTTGTAATCGTGTTTTTTTTTTAGTAAAGTACATCTGTAGGATGTTGGATTTTTTTATAAGTTGACTTAAAAAAAAGATCAGGTGGTCTCTCTGGTATTCACATGAGAGGCTATAAAAAGATCTGCATGTTGAATTATTGAGCATCACAGTACAGAAATGACAGCGTGGTGGACTCTGCGTATTTACTTTGAAAAATAAATGCAGTGAGAAACAAGCAAAAAAAAAACCCAAAACAAAACAACTTCTTTCCACTCAGGGAATTTGCATCATCCAAGCCAAGCTGATATCAGTCCCGTTGCTAATGAATAAAAGTCTACTGAAAATTGGAACCCTGACATCATCTATAGGATGACTTTCCTGATGATGTCAGGGCTGTGATGAGCCCACTGATGGCTTAGTGAAGGCTATGAGGTTTCGTCTCAATTATTTAGCAATTTAGAGTTTCTGCAAGCTTAATGCATCTCAAAATAGAACCTCCAGCTATGGCCTCATTGCAAGATTTCATTTAATGCTCTGCTGATGGGAGGAAAGGATGGGAATCAACAACTTTTGGTAAGTGAAATTTAGGCTGAAGTGTTCCTCTCAGATAACAGATGTCCACATTTATGCATTTTTTTTTTGCATCCCAGCTTCTGTAAAAACAACAACAAGCCAAACATTTACAGTATGTTTGGGATTATAAGTGGCAGCATATGCAGTTTATTTTCTCTTGGTCCCAGAACAGGACCATTTTGCATTTGCAGACTGTTTCCCTTTCTATTTGCAAAGCAACTGAGAAATTATTATATAATTACCAAAGAAAGTGTGAAGTGTGAGAAAATTCCGAAGCTCTTGGGATCTTAAATCACTCTCTGTCCCTGACACCTCCTTTGTCAAATTTGAATGACTAAGTGAAACTCACATCATCATTTCTGCCCCTACACCATGACTGCTTAGGATAATTAAACTTTGACAGGGACAGAGGTTGGAAATAACACGCAAGACTCACAACTAAAACTTTACAAACCTATTTTTGCTGCAGTTCATACTAAAGGTTTGCAACATGCATGTGGATAATCTGTTTATTTTGCAGCCCAGTAGACATATATGTGCAGTCAACATCGAAAGTCTATAAGAATATTATCATACTGTGTTTTTGCACTCTGCTCCACTGATGTTGCTAGGTGCTGGTGCCCCCAAAGCAGTTATCTTGGGATTTATTGGGTGTGGCTCCGTATCAAGACTTACTTCAAAGACTTTTGAGCTGAAAGGTGTCAAAATGTATTTATCTTTTTTGTCTGCACTTCTTAGTGCAGCATGCTTTCCTCTTTGCATAACAAAATGTGCACATACAAAGGAAACTGTGCATCTGGTTCTAGGCGTGATACTCTCTGCAGGTATGTGTGGTTACTGAGGTTATGGGTGTAATCTCTTTTCAGTTTGTCTTTGGCTAAATATCTGGCATACAAAAAAAATACATAGCTTCTTTTACTTGTTTGCAATATGACACCCTCCCACTGTCATGGTCTATCTTTGTGATAAGAAAGGTTTTCTCCAGCTCTGGGCTTCTTTAACACTCAAACATGCTCAGACTTTCACAGCAGCAACAAAATCTCAGGGGACTATTGAACACACATCTTATAAAAAAAAAAGAAAGAAAAAAAGTGGGACATGAAAATTCAAAAGATTTATAGCTTCAAAGCTGAGGTGAAGTTTTGCTCAACTTTCTTCACCATATTAGATTAAAGTCTAAAAATAAACTTGCTCATCATCATGAATGATTGATAGAACCAGAAAAAACACAATTCTTTTGTTTTCCTTTAATAAACCCAAACCAATCACAAAGAAATGCAGATACAAACAAGCAGAATGGAGCAGAATATTTAAGCTTTGAGGCAGCTGACATTACAATTAGGAAGTTGCTGTAAAGCTCCTCCAGTTTATATTTAGGTCTAAAAGCTTTATCCTTTGTGGTGAGTGTACAATGTTTGTTGTATCAGCAGAAGTGCCGGTTCTGCCTCCTCTCAGCCAGTTGTTAGTCACCAGAGGTGATGTTAACATTCAGCTGGTGTGTAGGAGTTCCTCCAACACAGATCAGTGAGCTCTTTGTAGATTTTATACTCCACTGAGAAAAGTTCTCTTCCTACATTTACTGATAGACAAACGCACGGCTGCTTTAAATCAACATCTCTTGTCGAGGCGGTTTCTTATTTGTAATATTTGCTCATGGACTTTGCTACAAGATATTCAGCCTGCTTACATTTCATTGCTGGATTAAAGTTAAATGTGGTGCTTGCTTGTTGTTGCATGTTGTTGCATGCCTCATCCACCTGGTGGCATGTGCAGCCAAAGAAAGACTTTTTCTGTTTCCAGTTCAAGTAGTGGACTGAGGCTGTCACACTGTACCTGCATTCCTGCATTACAGCAAACCTTAGTCACCACAGTTATGTTGTTTGTCTCGCAGCGCAGCAACACATGACTCATTAAGGTGTGTCCACATCATGGTCTGCCCAAGGCCGGCTCTAGGAATACATACATGAGGGGGTAGGCAGAAATGTGAAGGGGCATCATGCATACACATCATGCTTTAGTCCTTTTCTTTTTTTTTTTTTTGGTGAGTGTTGTCTTAATGGGACTCGTTTGTTAGTCAGTCCAACTCTCAAGGTATAGATTGCACTTTGTCAAGCCTCTACCCTGAAACCAGTCCAGCTTGGGTGGCTCACCTGAAACCAAAACTCCTGCTGGGAGGGCTATTAGAGCAGGGGTCGGCAGCTAGATTTGGCCTGGGGCCAAACGTTTTCTGTCCAACTGAATGTCAGGCCAGAATGAACTTTTCCCAGTGAAAAACCTGTCTGGTCTGTGTATTTACACTGTTATTTATGTATTATATCATATTATATATCATTGTATTCAAAAGGAAACTGGGAATTTGTGTTATGTGTATACTGTGTGTGTGTGTGTGTCGTTTTATTTCTAACATTGTGTTGGCTTGTGGTGTACTTTATTTTTAAGCAGTAGATGAGGTCAGGGAGATGCTGGAATTGAACCTTACACTGTGTGTGTAATGATTATCTGCTTCACCAGGTGAACTAAACACATACATGAGCATTCAGCTCCAACAAAACCAATTATGTTCCTCATCTTTCTGTCTGGTATTTCTGGTCCTGAATTGCAACATTTCTATGATGGGTTAGTAAAAGTGCTGCTCTGGTATGTTGCCACCTCTATCTGTGAACACTGACAGAAGCAGCCGTTAGACTTTCCACCTCCAAACTGAGCTTGGGTGGCCGAGTGGAGGAGAAGCTGCAGCTAGCTTTGGGGTAAACTCCCTTCACTTTACCCTGCAGTAGTGAAGCAGACACAGGACTCTGCTGCTGAGACTGGAAACAGCTGTGTGGTCTTTAATGCTAAAGCTTGTAGCTTCACAACTAAACAGGCAGTTTCTCACAGCTAACTTTTAACCCACCGTCCTCCTGTTGCAGACTGCTGGGGAGAGAGAAGCTTGCGTCTTTTCTGGTGGATTTGATTTGAGGGGGCAAGATGTCTGTTTGAAGAGGCATTGCCCCCTCTTGCCTCGCGGTCTACCTGTTATGTGAAACTTCTGTGATTTCTGCAGGAAATGCTCTTTATCCCTTTCATGTGTATAATCAATTACTTTTAGCAATAACACAATAAAATGTTGGACTTTGGGGAGTTTTTTGTGAATAATGAGCAGACAGACAGTGGAATTTTGTTCAATCTGAGGCTGAACTAAAATGATAATTATTCAAAACCTATGTGTTTTAAAATCAGTTTTACTGGTCACATTAGATGAATTTGGGCAAACAAGGGCTCTGTCACAGTATGTGTATTTTGCTATCTTCATGCCTATGAAAGCTTCGCATAGACTCAGGAATAATCTTTTGACAGTAGACTGCAACAACTATGTGTTATAATCATGAGTCATGCAGAAGAGCTGTGATTTGCTGACTCTTTCTTTTAGAATGTAATGAGCGGAAAAACTAGAAGTGTTTCTGCTGACTCTGCTGCGTGCTGATCCTTGAGTGACAGGGTTGTCCTACTGGTTGATGTGCAGTTGCAGCATTTAAACATGACTGATGTTGCATTTCACATACTGGTTGGTCGAAACATTCAAGCCTGTGGCAATGAGCTGGTTACTGCTTGTTAGATCAAAAGTGATTCCATAACCATGCAAACGCTGCTCTACTATTTGCCACCTAACAGCAAGTTGCTGCAATGCTATCCTTCCCAGAAACATGATTGCAGAGAAGGCTAAGTTGGAGAACTGATTGACTGACACTGGCAGAGAGGAGCAGTTGTTAAGGAGCAAAAGACACTTTGCATAACTGACAACTGGACTAAATCAGAAGGGCAGGCAATGCAATGACAGTTCATGACTGAAGGTAACTGTTTCAACTTTGCTAGAGGAAGTGAAAATCCAAAAATGGATTTGGCACACAGGCGTGTGCCAAATCCTTTAACATGTGGGAAATTACACTCAGTAAGAGTGGGAATAATCTAATCAATACAAATGACTTGTATTTTGCCAGGAGCCAGTCAATTTCTTCTGCCCTGTTGCCACGCAACAATACGATCTTGAATTTTTATTTATTTATTGTATAAATATTTTAAGCTAAAAACATTTAGCAGCTAGAAGCTCAAACCAGCAGAGGCCTGAGATGGCAGTCAAAATCTTAATAAGATTTCAGCAGTTTATAGAGATTCTGTGTAAATGTCATCCAGACTTATGTTTTCATTTGTCTGGATTTTCTATTTGTGGGCACAGCTGATTAGGATGAAAGGTAACTCCTGGAAATAGTATGCAAAGTATTAAGAGGGTGCTTGTGAGAGAGAGAAATAGAGAACAGAAGAGGATAGAAGGACGCTGAGATGACAGCATGAAAAGAAGAACTGGGACGAAAGCAGAAGTGGTTTCAGCATCCTGTCAAGTTTCAGATTCTAAATGATGGGAAGAAAATGTAGGTGTGTATCTGAGATTTTCTGGGCAGTGGAGAAACCATTTAAAGTGAGGTTTTTCACTCATGTAAGCTGACCTTCACACTTGGCAAAGTGACTCAAAATAGCCAGAGAGACTGAGATTATAAAACTTATCTTTTCTCCATCATGATCCTCTAAGACTTGGTTTGGGAGTTTACCAATGGTAAGGACAGAAAGGTGGTCTGGTTGGCACAAAACATCCATTAAATCTGACCCCTCACCTCAGGTGCTTGTACGCTAACAAATGTTTTATGTACACTGAGCTTTACCTGAGTAAACCTTAGATGCCAAGCAAGTGAAAGTAAATGTGGCATGTGATGAATGTTGTCAACACTTTCTTAAGAATACGGGATTCATACAGCATCATTTAACTAACTGCCTACATGAGTGATAGTATAATACAAGAGTGTGTTTAGATTTTATGAAGAGTCAGAAATCTGCAAGATGTGAAGTCTGTGCAAAATTAAATGGCCAATAATGCTGAAGAAACACTGATAAAACCTGTGATTTGACTGGAAGCAGGAAGGTGGAAGTTTTTCTCATACTTATTATCATTATTATGATTATGATTATTATTATTATTATTATTATTATTATTGTTATTATTAGCCTTTATTTAACCAGGTTAGTCCCATTGCTATCAAAGTTGTATTTTCCAAGGGAGACGTGGTGGGCAACAGTATAAACACAGAAATTTTACAAAATTAAAACTTTTTCACATAAAAATATGTGCACACAGATAAAGTAGACTGCAAGGATTCAATACAGCTTTAAAGTCATTCGATGTGACAGGGGCTTTAAAAAGAAGTTAAGAATGTGATTCATTCCAAGTATCAGATAATGAAAAACCAAATGCTTTCTTGCCCAGTTCAGTTTGTACATTAAGGAGTAGCCTGCATTGTCAAGAAAGTAGAAATGTTTCTGATTAAAGCTATAAAATGCAGGATTGTTCTCCCCCTCAAAAATATTCCAGACTCCCCCCTGGTGTTCTGACACCTTGCTCTGATATTTCACCTGAGTAAAACTTTTCCCATGTGTTATCTGACAAGGATTATGTGGTAACTCAAAATATCCCCCTCTAAAAACACACCTCGACCATGCAGTCCGGACTTTTAAATCTTGGAGTTACTTATTCCAAGTGCAGAGAGGCCATCCAACACACCCGCAAACATGGCCACACCTGACCTGTAGTCTCTACATTGACTCCTGGTTCAGTTCAGACCAGTTCAAATTTGCAACATCCTTGGCCTCACATCTCTTTATCTATGTGACTTGGTGACCCCTCACCAGCCCAGGAGGAGCCCTCCGCTCCTCAGAACAACATCTGCTGGTGGTCCCCCAGTCAAGGTGCATTTCCAGTGTCAGGGCCAAAACTCTGAAATCTCCCCCTGGAGTTGTTCTTCATCATGGATCTTCTGGTCAGTCTTAATACCTTCTCATTCACATCAACCTTTGACACTTTAGACTGGTTAAATGAACTGGTGCGTGTCATTCTGTCGGTATAATATGAATTTATTTTTGTTTTATTTTTGCCCAGTACTGGTGGACTGTGGTTATTGTGAGGTGCTTAATAAAAAAAAAAAAAAAAAACTTGAATGTTTGGTTGGTTGAGTGTGGTTAATGAGACCAACGTGGCAGACAAGTCCAAAACCGTCATTTACGCTTTTCCCGCTGACGCAAAAGATTCAAGAAGGTCTAATGGACGCTTTTAAGAAAAGCTGGTCGAAGCGGCGAGGAAGTGGACACACGGACACTGTCTCGCGCACGTCCCCACCCCGCCTCCACAGACCAGATTCCCCGTGAAGAATAGTGTCAGAACGAACTTTGTTTTTGTTGTTGCTGCGCACTCGCGACAACCAGCTAAAATGTCCCTTTAAGAGGAGCATGAAACCGACTTAACTCAGCATCTTCACGGAAGCGCGCGCACTTTTTTTTTGCACTTTATACCTTTCTGAATTCCTCCGCGGAGCCATGGGGACAGTGAGTGAGCTGTGTATCTCCAGCTTTCAGGCGTTCCTGCGTCCAGATGTTCACACACCCCAGCAAGCTCCAGGTAAAAGTCACAACTGTTATCCTTGAATCGCATGGCGTGCTGACAGTGGTAACATGACTGTATCTGATGGATAAAATCATTCATTTGGATCTGTAACTTGTTGACTGACGACATGCCTCCGGCATGAACTCATGACCCCCCAGAGATGGAAACAAACAGTCGAACGGAAATAGAAGCAGCTTCTTGTGGTGCTAAATGGCAGATGCTTCACCAGATCCCATTTAGCACCATTTAAACCTCTGCCCCAAAAACACACATAGACACATACACAGACCAGGAGAGTGTGAACTGATGTCATTGCATTATAGAGCAAATTTAATCTCTGTGTGCCTGATATAGCAGACCAGACTGTGTGACATCTTTGAAACCTCAAGTGAAAACAGCTCATCATTCTGTCATTCTCAGCTCCTTGGTAAAGAGCTAAACCTGGACAAATGTCTTCTTAATGCTTTCCAGTTTAATTACAGATGGAGGAGCAGGATTGAGAGCGGCTGCCTCCAGGATAATGTGCTCAGCATCTGCTTCAGATGTAGTTGTAATAACAGTATGTATGAGTCTTGTTTTGGATCAGTTCTTTAGTGTTGTGTCTGTGTTAAATCTCACTGCAGGATGGTGCACATGTTTCCAGTGGGAGTGTTTAAACTCTGTGTTGGCGTGACAAGGGCTTTGTTAGGTTATGGTGAATCAGCTGACTGAATGTGTACCAAGGGGAAGTAGTGCTGTCTCAGTGATTTCAAAACTCCTGCATCAGCACTGGGGTTGTGCATGAAAAGAGGTGATTTCTTTTTCTTTTTCTTTTTTTTTTTTTTTTTTTTTGAGCTTTGGGTTTCCAAGCGAGGACAGGTCATCGGCATTGTTCTGCTGTCAGAAATATGATGATGTCTGAGTTTCATGGATTTTTGCGAACAAAACTGAGAGACTGTCAGGGCTTTTCAGTAACTCGCTGTTGATTTGAGGTGGTGTTGTCATTTGAACATTCAGCCGTTTCTCAAATATGTGGGCTGAGAACGAAGTTATATAATGCTGTGCACCAATACTGTGTCACATTGTAGCTTATATATGATTGCATCCATTAAAATTGAGTCTCTTATGGTGGGATGAGGTCGTCCTGTGGGCGCATCATACAAATGATTCATGTGTGACTCATCTAAAGGTTGTTCAGAATGCTCCGTTTCTATCAGCGACACTATTAGATCATTTAACCCTATAAAGCCAAACATATATTTGATACACAAAGTTTCTGAGACATTGTGCAACACTTCATGGTAAAAACTTTGCTCAAAATCATGTTGAACCCAGTTTGATAGTTGTCTTCTGTTTCCCTTAATGAATACCAGGAAGCAGAAGATTACACTATAATAATTTGGACATGTCACATGGTAATAAACGGTAAATATCCCCCCAAACTATGGTTAAGAGTTTTTGTTACATTTTGTTAAAGGGCCAAGTAAAGACTTCATATAAAAAAAATTAGACCTATATTTTTTAATTAGTTTTTCATGGGTTGTGCTTTAAAGGGTTAAAATGCGTTAACAAGACACAAAACTTGTACGCTGTTATTGCTATGACAGTTGCAAAACAAACATCACCACAAAACAACAAAAAATCACTTGATGATCTCATGCAGTGATGTCTTATTTTAAAAAAGGAAGTAAAAGCTGGTTCCTCATTTTTTTCTTTCACTTGCCCTTTTGTGAATAATAACTGTTAGTCCAACACAGCTCAACCTGCTCTGTTAATCTTCACACTGCAGAGACAGTGTGTGATATGGGGCATTGTCTTGCTTACAGCAGATAGAACAGGGATTCAGCTGAGTAATACCAGCAGAGTGAACCGGGTGCACCCAGGATTTGCTGGGACTCTTTTGAGCTGCAGGGACATTTGAAGACACTGATTTGTACTGATGCACTAAAAATGCTGTCAGCTGTAGGGACAGTTGGAGAATTTTTGCCTTATCAGCTGGTAGTACAGGACGGTGTGGCATGCAGGTCTTGTTGACGGTTGCCAGTTTTTATTAGGTACTTTTTTTCATCATGATGTTGTTTTTGGAGCTTCTTTGGACTCTCTTTTTTTACAAGTGATTATTTTTTATGATACTAAATTTACATTTCTGAGCTGTGAGTGGGTCAACCAACATGACTTTCTTACTTCATGTTGTTTTCCAAATCCAATAAATGTTAAATGTCGAAAATTAAGCCTACTTTTTACCCTTTTGTTATATTTCCAGTATAGTCATTGTGAAGCTTATTAGCTTATGTGTGCTGTACACTATTCCGTCCTATAAGGGCCACAGTCCTCAAGCTTTTCAGTGTGACTCTGCTCTAATATACGTGTCTCAAATGAACGAGTCATTGTGCAGAACTTCATGGGACTTGTGGGACTGAACTGAGTAGGCCTGCTATAAAGGTAGACAGATCTTTCACGCCAAACAACAGAAACATGTTTTTCTGTTTATGTTCAGTTTGATGTGTTTCAGATGCTGAATAAAACAGAGGAGTGTGTGGGAATCTAAACGTACAATATCCACTCAGTTTTAGCAGGGTAAAATCTTTCGGTTGGTATGACAATAATTTGATAAATTCGCTGAAATGAACAGATAAAGAGGCAAAAGTTTGAATTGTGCTTCAGTGTTGTTCTTATTGTTGGACTGTAAATATGTGTCAATTGTTATATGTTGCCAACAGACTCACAGGGTCTTTGTGGCAACACAGAATCCACCTGCAAAAGGCAAAGGGTTTTAGTCTTTAAGATAAACTTATAAATTGTTTAATTAAAGATAAATAATTGGTTAACTGGTATTTGTGGGTGTTAGTGTGATCATTAATATTCATAACAGTTGAAGCAACACTGTTATGCAGACCGACATCGCTGCTTTAGCAAGAGCTCTTTGTATTTCACACCCTCTTTCTAAATACCTTTTACGCAACTACTATTACATAAATACTTGTGAACAAACGATTACTTTGAAGTACACTTTTGTATTTTTGTGTCATGCAGGTTAGTTATGCTATAAGGTGTTTAGAGATTATATTTAGGTTAATTGCAATGTGATTTTCTGCCCACAAACTGTTTTCTTACTCATGCAAACACCAGTAACACTGCAGTTAGATATATCCCCTTATTTTAGGCCTGCCCTCCCTCTCACCCAGCAAATTATAGGATACACTGATCCTCAGGTTTCATTACCAGCAACTACACCTACAAGTAAAGAGCAATGGTTTCAAAATCAACTTGTGTACTGAGTCATGCATGTGGCAGCATAGTTTCAGACTGAGCTAATGCCAAGGAATGTCTGCCATGCATGCAAAAATCTTCATGGTAGCTGATCTATTTTGCATGTCTGGTGGTAACTTGTGTCTCAAAGAAGGTGAGGTTGTGGTGGTGAATTTAGTTTGTAACCTAGAGGCAGAGAGATACAAGAGGAAGAATACTTTGCTTATTATTTTATCACTTAAAAAATAGATTTTCTTTCTGAAATAATAAAACTGCCACACCATAAATTCCCTTTGTGAAATAATAAAGTGCGATTACAATAATTTATGTTAAAGATTCTTCTGCTGTTTGAAAATATGTTTCAGATAATGAATGAATGGCGCTCTTTTGGTATTTTTTGTTCAGTAATTTGTGTCAGAATAGCTGACATTTAACACGATTTTTCTCTTCCTGCAGGTTTACCTGCAGTTTCACCAAATGATCAGCAGGAGTCACTGTTGGCATCAGTTTTCATTGGATTGGTGGAGAATATCTTCTCTTGCTAAATATAGGTTTAGGAAGGAACTGTACATATTTCTTGGAAAAATAACATGTTAAATGATATAAGTAAAGATAGTAATATTACTGTCTAAACTATTGTACAAATAAAAACCTTTTGCAAAATAGTCCATAATTATTTATTCATTTAAGTACACACCTCTTTTATGTTGCAGATGGATTCAGTTTTATTACAATTATTTTAGTACGTACTGTAGGGGAGCATATATTTAAGTTACCTTTCCTGATCTGTAATACTTAAAGCTTTCAGATAAATTTAGTGGAACATAAACTGCAGCATTTGCCTGAATATCACAGCAGAATCACTGCAGACTAAAACATAATGTTGGAATTAATAATTAAATTACATAAAAATTTTATTCAAGTACAAAACGTGAGTAATTATACTTGGTCGCCGGCCACCACTTCAGAAAAATGGGCAAAATTCAAGGAATCCCTCTTAATGTGTTGGGTGTAGTTGAGGTATCCTTCAAATACAATGTAAACATGATGTACCATTTATGCTAACTTTTCTCCAACTTAACACTCATAATAAGTGCACACTGTGTTGAGGTTTTTTCTGTTTGAAAGCTGTGGCTTAGGCTGTCACTTATGAGATGGATGGACAACTTTTACTTTATTAGAATCAGGTGTTATTTAAAAACAAATTGTAATCCAACAAATGTTAGGTGTTCTTTTGTGAAAGTTAGGTACTTCAAGCTAATTCAAGCTTGTTGGGGATTCCCATTCTGCTGCAAGGTGCCAGACAAGACTTATTGTTTTCTACAACCAGCAACCAGTGTATCATTTGTTCCAGCAACTGCAGAAAAGTGTTCCTGTAAAATCTCAGCTTTACAGGTTTTATTGCTGCCAGCTACAAGGTGTTCCTTAAGTTTATTTAAAATTAAGTACACTTACAATGAAACGTGCAAGAACACTTACTAAACCTAAATCTAAAAAAAAAAAAAAGAGAAGAGTTATGTTTGAGGATTTCCTCCAAATCATCGAATAAGCTAACCAGCTGCATTCTTTTACCATATTTGAACAAAGCCCTCCTTACACTGACCTCAGAAAGCTCGCATAAACACTCTATTAATGTCACATTTATTAGGGGGTTGAATCTGTGTGAGGATCAGCAAGCTGCAGACAACAAGACACTTCACGTGTTAATATAAACTCCTGATCTTCTCATTCAAAGATCAAACAGATCTCAGGTTTAATCTGTCCTGGGTTCTTAAGTGCAGATATACAGCTCTGCTCAGGGAAATGGATGAATTAGTGACAATGAATTGAAACTTTGTGTGAACCAACTTCATTTCACACAGGCTGCATTGTCAGTTCCTGAGTTTGTGCCACACAATTGAGACATTCATGATTCACAGCTTGAAGATGCCATTGTTGAGAGAGGGGGTGAATCTTAGGAGTTTGTCTTAAATCATGGGTTGACACAATTAAATTCCTCTAGTAGCTCTATCCACCAGATAAATGGAGACTATAACAAAACAGAGAAGAGCCATTTTCTACCCCTACCTGGCCTCACGCTGGCTGCACGAGCTGCATTCCTTTTATCCTTCCTGTATTCATGAACAGGCGGAGACAGGCTCAACACTTTCCAATCAGAGTACAGGGCTGCCAGAGTTACACGGACAACAGACCAACTTCTTACTAAATAAGTTGGAACGCACTCAAAATTTTCCCTTAAGATTTACAAACATGACATGTAGCTCTAATAGAATAAAAGCATTCAATCTTTGGTGAGAGGTAGAAAAACATGTGCATACTGTGTGTTGATGGCTGTGATGAAGCGCTGTTGTTAGAAGTATAACGTGTCACCAGGCATATAACACATTACTACAAAAAAAGACAGTCACATAACCACGGTTGTGGATAATGGTGAGTTAAATATTTAAGTTGTGTAATAACTGATATAAGTTTTAGAACAAGAGCTAAATAATCCATTTTATTTAAAAAAAAAAAATAATGCAGTGGTCTCATTATTTCTTGTGAAGCTTTCAAATGGCATACACAGACCTGCCATGAAAAGCATAGGCTTATATTATAGATGCACCTTTCAGGGCACAAAAACAATAGTTTGAAAAGGTTTTGCATCAGGCTGTACAAAAATGTACAAAGGTGTACAAAAAAATGCTTTAAGTGTGCGTCATCTTTTCCCAAACACAGCTGTTGCTATGAGCTTTGAACGACGGTTTAAATTTTGTTTCTGAAGTAAATGTTTTCCTGCTCCCACGTCTGCTTTCGGCGGATGTGGTGATGAACACAAACAGCAACACGAAGACCGAGATCAGCAGCAGCAGTGAACTGCTCTGTTAGCCTGTCAATCAGTCGATCCCTGCCCTGCCCCCATACCATCCCGTCTCAGCGACGGCTCTGTGTGTTTGTGCGCCTGGGTTTGTGAAAGCCTGAAGCAACAGGGTGGCTACGCTTGTGCGTCGTCACTATGATCGTCACTGCCGTTAGCGACCAGCGTTACGTAAAGTTAGCGTAAACAACACAGTTCATTAAAGATGACGTTTTCATCCCAGCACGCTCATGATTTTACATGCCTTCACGTTTTCTGTTGGTGGAAAGGGAATATGGCTGGTTGCTACTACGTGAGAAATTACTTTACGTCATTTGTGGTCTTCGTTTAAGAACTTATATATATAAAAAATACTTTAAAGAAATTTGCCCATGATGTAATTTACCCTGCTGCCTTATAATAAAATATTTAAAGGGGATTTCATGATCAATTAAAAGTATTAAGGGAAAAGTAAAACAGAAATGTAGGGCAGGAAGAGTCCATTTAGGTGGAAACTAGATGAACACACTTGCATGTACTCGCTGAACTAGACACAAGTCAGATAAAAATTTTTTTGCACAAGCCTCAAAGATCCATATATTTGCATCTTTTTGTAAAATAATTGCAATAAAAGCAGTATGTTTATGTTTGTCTGTCTTTTTGTTTCTATCATGTAGAGATGTTTAAAAGTAGCTCAGTTATAACTATAACTGGGCTACTTTTATATGAAGTAAATGCTCAGATATAGTAGTAATATTGAAATCCCATTGTACTTTTCATAGAATACATTATATTGTGAAAGAGGAGCTGTGTCCTCAGCAGTGAGCGGCGAGGTGTTGTTTTATTGTTAAAGGTGAAACCGGAAGTACATAATTTATATCTCGTCAACTTGACAGTAGCTCGCGCTTCGGAGGGCAGGCTGGTTAAAGTCCGATTACTCTCCTTAACACACCACTCCCTTGTGCTGACGGTAGAAACACCCTTAATTACCGAGGGAGTCATTACGCTGTTTATCCAGTTTACTTAAAGTTTGAAAACTTTGAAATTCAGTAAATTGTCGGTAATTATTTTCGGTTAAAGTTTTGTCTCGAGGAAACCTCCGGAAACTATTTCTTTGCAGACTTGAGAGACGCCAGCAGCATGGTGTTGAAATCTGAGGACGGCGTAGGTGAGTGAAATTACGACGGAACTGCATTTTATTTATTTATTTATTTTTTTTTCAAAATTCCGCTCAATATAAAGTTAAACGGCTCCAAATCGCTGTCTGGTGTTGAAAAGTGTTGATTTTCTATGTGTTTATAGAAATAAATCTCCAAATATTTAGACTGGGCTTGCTTATTGTGTTGATGTCAGTAGTTATGCATGGCCACTTTATTTTTCACTGTCGCTATCCTCACAAGTTAAATCTACCATGCCTTGCAAGCCACAAACTCGTAGAAAACGCAAACAAAAACAGATTGCTGTTTCACAGAAGGCGTGTGATTCGCATTGATTCTTCCAGCTAAATTATTACATTTCCACAACATCTGAATGTAAAAAAAAAAAAAAAGTTTAAATGGCATATTTTGAGCTTAAATCAGAAAATGTTTGAACAGCTTGAGGCTTATTGAAGGCCCTCAGTGTCAGTTTTCACTAAATACTAAGCAACAGGTGTGACAGCACAGTACCTCCTGTGTACCAGTATTTTCACCAAGTACTCTGGTTCTGGTTAAACATGATCATGTTGCCTCAGAAACCCACAACATGGTTAGGATTGTAATAGTGCGATGGGTATGTGGCCTTTGGTGTGAAACAGAAGGCCTTTGTTGGTCAGCTTGATTTTTTTTTTTTTTTTTTAAACCTCCTTAGCCTGGTTAGTCTGGGAGCAATAATTAGCACCCATGACTTGCGTCACTATTAATCATGTTGGATAACAGCGAAAGTCTGGTCTGTTGTAAGCTACAGCTCCTTTGTTCTACTGAACTTTTCCTTAGTGGTTCTGGCTGAGCCCGGCTGGCATGCAGCTGCCTTGTTTTTACAGGCAATGAGAGATGGAGAGAGAAGAGAAGTCAATACTTTTTAAGTCCATTTGTCTGTGCCACTTAGAGGTGGGTGGTCTGGGAAGTTAAAGTAGTTGTCACTAATGGTTCCCTAATGAGCGGTGCTGAAAGCTCTAATGGGCCCTGTGGTACGGTGTACCCTGCCTGGCACTAATGCCCTGGTAGTTTGATAATCGTCATCATCTTCCTATAATCACATCGCAGCCTCCTTTCTGCATCAGCTGTAGTCCTCCTTTCCACTCAGGCCATCATTCATGCTGGTTGTTACTGCTATAATAGAAAATTGATTTAACAGTGCAGAGGAGTGATGTATTATTGTATGTGGGGCTGGGCGATATGACCAAAATCTCATATTCCGATATAGCTCGTTTTATATCCCCATAACGATATACATTGGGATATAAAATGACAATATCAAATTGTTTGTGTAATTTTGTGTCAGTCATCAGTTATTTGTCAGATGTGCTTGCCAACGACCGCAGTGACCTCCTTCCATCTGCAAGAAACTATGGCTGTATGACGCTTCACCGGTAAATACCTATACAGTCTATGGTAAATACCTGTTGCAGTGTTTGCGTCTGGAGTTTCTTGATGTTGATTTTGCAGTGTTTGCTCGTTGACTCTATTCTTTATTCTGTATTCTTTATCCTGATTCTTGTGCAGGTGATAAAATGAGTTGTGTCGAAATCCGTTGCTGGGACTGTGAGCTAGTCTGTTGTCCGTTCCATGTTTGTCTTTTTACATCCAAACTGCATCCATGCGACAGAAATTTCCCCTCTTTTATGAACAAGCTCATCAGTTTTGGTTTGGTGGTCATCTTATAGTGATTCATCCTGCTCTGAAACACATCTGCTACTGTATTTCTCCATGTTTGTTTATATATTGCAGCATGCACGCTGTAAAGCGCATCTTGACGTAAAATACTGCAGTAAAGCACCTTATCGTAGCGTAAACAATAGCGCCTCATATGAAACGGTTGACATTTTCTATCATCCAAACAATATATATCGTCACATATCGCCCAGCCCTAATTGTATGTATCATATTTGGGAGCTCAGCAATACTTGGTTGGTTGTGTTGTGGACTTTTTTGGGACCGGAAGACATATATATACTATATTAGACCACTTCAACATATGTGTTGTGATAGGAAGTAATTTTAAATGTTCAACATGTGAAAAACCTTAAAAGTCTCGTGCTCAGAAAACTTCAGATTACATAACATAATCCTGAAAATAGCCCGATCTGAAAGGCTTCAGAAGTTAAGTCCAAAAAAGGCATGAGGCTCAATAGCTTAATGTATTATACTCCGATTTCCATATTCCAAATCAGAGGTCTTATGACGTCCTGATTCTTTTTTTTTTTTTTTCTTTAAAAAAAACCCAGCATATCTCATGTTGTTTTACATTTTTCACACTTTATCTTTTAAATATTAAAAAAATATATTTTTGGTTAAGTAATTAATTCATGATATAAGCAATAAAATATTGAGAATTATTTTTTAAATCATACCTTATTATTATCTCACAGTGAGAAGAAGATTTATTGGCCACATTGGTGCAGAGAAGTCAAGTCTAAACTGGTTTCAGGTTTAAATCTAGTGGCATCTGTCATGAATTTACCTGCCAAGCTTTCAACGTCACTGCATGTACTGTTAACACCTGGTTCATTTGTGAGGGCCATGTGTACACCCATACATCTGTCACCATGCAAACCGGGTAAACGAAGTCTACCTGAATCTGTTGCTTTTTTCAGTCAGAAACATTTTAAGTCACAGATGCATTTAATTGTTTTTTCTATCTTCAGAAATTGAACATCTCTCATTTTTACAACTGTGTTTTTCTTTCAGTTCCACGCTTTTCTGCCAACATTTTATTATTTTACTCTCCTATATCAGCTTTAGTGAAAATGTTTTTCAGGTTTGTCAGCAACAGGTATAGACATGCCTCTCGTTCTTTATAAGAAACCAAATTCTGTGATCATTCCTCTTGATAAGGCCCAGAAATTCAAACTAGGCAGCAGACCGAAACTCAAATGAAAGTATTTAAAAAGAGTCTTAAAATTATTGATCATGACAGAAGACTTTGATTCGGTAGTTCAGTATGCCATTCTTTTGTTTAATTTTGAACCAAAATGTAAGAAACGCTTTGTCAGTGTGGCAAACATTTGAGAACAGTAATCTGAGCTGTGTTCCTGCTCTGCTGGACTTATCTATTTTTAACACTAGCTTTTTGTGCACATTTTAATAGTTAAACATGCATGCAGGGATTCAGTCACAAAGTTGAAAACCAGGAAAGTGACAGAAAAGGTATGTTATTGTCTTTTCTTATTTGGTAAAACCTAAGCTTTTGCTCCTCAACTCAGCAAAGACAACAGCTTACAAACAGGAAGCCAAAACTTTGACAACATCCTTACAGGAAATGACATCTCACAGTTTGTGCAAGGCCAAACATTTCTTGGAGCAAGACAGACAGATACAAAGACACTGAAAATGTAGCTCCACAATAATGGAAACTGGAAACAAAAAAAAAAGACCTTTGACTTTTCCAGCTTTCCCACCATGTGTTGCAGACGTTTGTGTTTGATTGGCAATAAAGGATGTTGACAGTAGAACAGTCCAGATAACAATCAAGGCTGACCGTATCAGAGGACAAAGGCATGCATTGTGGGAAAAAATAGCACTTCCGCCTTTGAGGGAAAACATGCAGTAGCTTTCACAGCTGCTCATCTAAACAATTAATGTCAATAAAACATAAAGCGGGTTATTAAAGAAAGCTGCCTCTTTGTTTTCAGAATGATTCATTGTTCATGTGTGTTTGTGCAAGTTACTGCGGGATGTTTACACTGTTTAGACATCTGTGTGTTTGCTTTAGACTCAAGCAGTATGGTGGCAGGCCTTGCTATACATTCATTAGCTCCGGTCCCCGCACACCCACCCACGTCCACTGGTCCCAACATTCCTGTGCAGCAGCTTCAACACCAGGCTGACTGTGAACTATGTTGACATGTGATGTTAGAGTAGCGATGGGATCATTTCAGTCTGAGTTGCCTTCTTTTGTGATCATTCTGTAGCTGCTCTGAAAGCTGTTGGAAAATGTTATTTGTTTATTTAGTCTAAATGAAAGTGCTGTAAAACATAACCCAAAATTGTCTTTAACTTGTCGGCAGCTTAGATTGGACCAATATCAGCTTTCTGGTTAAAAACAACACCACTGCACTGACAGACTGGGCTGCATGTGGGGGAGCAGTTTTAGAATCACAACCACTACTGCCCTGAATGTGCCCTTTGATGAGGGGTCACAACTTGACATTTCTGCATTTTAAAGGGGTCACAAGCTAAAATGGCTGGGAAACTACACTTTGCCATGCTGTATACATATTTACTTTCCTCTTTCTGTTATTTTAGCCTTAACTTTGTTCTGTGATTGCCTTGAGGAAAAAAAAAAAAACATTTTAATGCGTCTGATCTTCGGCTGTAATTTTTCAAAGAGTATTTTTAGAGTAATATTGAGACTGATAATGACATGGCTAACAGTAGGGGCATTTGAGCCTTGTATTCTGTTTTTAATCTATACATTTTGATTCCTGTTTGAAGCATTTATTAGTCATTGTCTCCTCAGACACAAATTCTTTGTCGTTGTGAGTATTTGTTCGCTTCACTTTTTCACATCCTCTGAAGACCGCTGTCTATAACAACACAAACACCCTACCTAAAGCAAGATATGATGGCACAGTCTGTTAGAGTTGTAACTCAGTTTATAAGCGGAAACCAGGTGGAATAGCTCTTTTATTATGGAGTGGCACAGTTCAGCCAGCACAGCAGAGGGCTCCAGGTTGACTCATCCATCTCTAAACAGACATGAAGCAAGGGCTCACTGCCTCAGACACTCCCAGGGCAACTGCACACTCATTTTTGTAAAAACACAGACTATGAAGAGGAATGCTGGGAACCTTGCTCAGTCTCATGAGAGCATCATTTGCATCTGGATAACACTCATGCACTAGCCTTAACAAAAACACACAGTTGTGTCCAGCACAGACTCCTTTGTTAAACTTGGAGGTGATGTTGTCAGAATGACTGGCCACGTAACGGATCAGGAGAGGAATGTTCTGGCTTGAGCTGTGACTCATAATAACAGCTCATACTAGAGCTTATGTCTTCCTCACACCCTCTATGGGAAACGCCTGGAAGAATAAAACATATCCATATAAAGTTTTGTCTTTATGGGTCTTTGTTTTTTGTTTGTTTGTTTGTATCCATTTTTGGACACCAAACACAATATGTGTTTGTTGTGTTGATATAACCGTTAACACTGAGATATATATATATATATATATATATATATATATATATATATATATATATATATATATATAATTTTTTTTTTTACCATTATAATTTATTAATAGTATGAAAACATGAGTTATTATTAACTTTTTCAAAATTGTAAAAGCTGTGAATACACAGAATACAATTTCTCAGAAAAGAAAACAAATCTGATCAGATTTTGCGCCTGTTGCCAGGAAATCTGTGTATTTTACCATTCATAGAAACAGAGGGCACAGTGGTATGAATACATCGGCCTTCTGTTCCTCTTACTGTATTGCTGTGTTGCACTTGTTTTGTTTCTGAGAGAAAGAAAAAGGCAGAGAAAAAATATGACCACTGGGTGGAGCCTCCATGTTGATGGTAGTGACAGCATGTGGAGAGAGAGTGAGGCGGTGAGTAAGGATTCTTTCCAAATGGACTATCTGTCAGCGTGCTGCGAGCGGGCTGATAGCTGTGCTGTATCACTGAGAAGCCTCAACAGTATCTCCCTCTCTGCCTGGAGGAGCAGACTCCTTTCTTCTGCGCTTAAAATGTGGATGTCTGCTTCACGTAGGATCTAGGAAAAGCAGAAAGCTGGGTCTCTCTATATATGTGTGTGTATGTATATGAATATTTATATATATATATATATATATATATATATATATATATATATATATATATATATATATATATATATATATATATGTATGTATAAATATTTATATAAATCAAGGTGGAGTGAAAACAAGAGGAGCTCTCAGGAAGTAAAGTGACTGGAGAATTTCTCATTCAGGTTAGCACTAAAATATCTTTATTTGGTTTATTATGTTATTTTTTGTAACTTGTCTGTGAGACTTTGGTCTGATTTAATTATGTGACATCCCTCTGCTATACTTTAACAGTGTTAGACAGTGTTAAATCAATGCCGGTGGAGATCATGCTTGCTGTACCATTTGAAACAAACAAGTGAAAACACTACTGGATTTTTTTTTGTCTGTATCATCCTCCAGTACAGTAAACGCTATAAAGGTTGATGAATGGAGCTTGACTGACACATGAAATGACTAACTGAGAACCGGTGTGCACACTTATAACTGTGTTATTGGTTGGGGGTTTGTTTTGTTTGTATGAGATAAGAAGGAAGTATAAAGCTGCATTTTGTTTTACTTTGTAGAATAATTTATCCGAAGACCAGCATATTAACAATTCCAGAGATAAAGCCTTTGTCTAAGTTTAAGTGTTAGGAAGCAAATTAATGTCCGTTGATGTAAAAAAAAAAAAAAAAAAGCCAAACTTCTCAGTCTTGTTGAAGAACAAGGCTCCTTGTAGACACAAAGGGAGAGCTGTGACTGTCCCACCACTCTTCCCACTGTCTCTGTGTTCTCCTGCCATTTGCCTTCCCACGCCTCCCTGGCCAAACACAGGGCTCCTTCTCCTCCCTCATTCCTCCTCTCACCTTCTCCTACCCATAGGCCAGGTTGGATGCTTCTTGGATCTTGGTGCTTTTCAGTCTGGTTATGGGTGCATTTGTCTGTTTATCATGCCAAGGATTAGGAGGTTATAGATGAACAAGTTCTTTCAGATGGCCACATTAAAGGATAGAATGCCTTTACATCCTTTGCTCTGCTCTGTTGCAAGATTTTAATACAGAAGTTGAGTATGTGTCTATGTGTGTGGTTTCAAATATAAATGAGAGAGAGGCCCCTTGGGATTTACTTTAGTAATGAGATGCAGTCTCAGATGGTAGGTCAGCAACTTAAATGGTCATATTTTAAGTCTTTTTTTGTGTTAAGCAGCCAAAAGCTGGAAAGAGTATTAGGTAGACTTCTGTGTACTGCTGTGTGAGGGGTTTTGTCCATTCCAGCAAGCACTATTGATTGTGTGTTTTGCGCTGAATGCATCAAACCTTATTATGAAGTAGACTGCTTCTTGTTACTGTTGGGGCAGTTATTGGTTTTGGCACGGGGGTCGATTGATTGGAGCCTACAGGGACTTTTGAGGGAGGAGGGTGCCTTTTTAGTAAGTTTTAAAGTGGTTAAATGTGTAACTGCACAGACAACAGTTATACAGCAGCAAAAACACTTGAAAGGAAAAGGTCAAGAGAGGCAGGTGGAGAGTGGCTTGATAAATTGATGTTCGTTCTTAAATTTTACTACCAAGTTTGGTTAAAAGGGAAATGAAAGGTCAAAGATAGGGGAGAGACAGAGAATGGCAGAAAGCAGATTAAGCAGAGGAGCAGGGTAATCAAGCCTAAGTGTAAAGGGTTCAAAGAGGGGTGTTTCCTAAACAAAATAAAGGAGGGAAAAAGCTGTAGACACTATGAAATATGAAAGGGGAGCAATTGTTTCTCACAGTTTAATCTTATTTTTTCACTCTGTGCACTTCATGCAAATGTAATCAAAGTACCGTCACACTCACAGGTGGCTGTGCATTTCATTGCATATTCCTTCTGTTAGCATATTACTGGTAGCCTTGCAATATAAACATGTTCAGTGATGCTGACACCTGTTTCTGGGAACCACCAAACAACAATGTTTTAGAGTAAAATTATCCCAATTTTCAGCCCTGTAACACTAAAGATGATACAGTTACTGTTAGAACAGCAAATGATTTTTATAACCTGTGAGTTTAGATTTGTCTAATGTCTTTGTTCAGTAACTGTGCTGCATGGGTCAGCAAAGGAAAAAAAATGATTTAGTTTATTTCTTTCTTTCTTTTTTTTGTCTTGATCCATAAGTGCTGAGAGAGTTCTCTAATTTGGGCCATGTTTGCATGGAGGGGACTGAGAAATCCTGCAAGCATGGAGAATTCTAATTTTCTCCATTTTCCAAGGAGAATTCTTCAGTGATCTGGGTGGATATGAGATGTCTGCTCTTTTTTTTAAAATTTTATTTAACCAGGATGGCAATCAAGATGTGTATTAGTAGGCTCTGCCGCAGTGGGAGAGGAAACTATAATTGGTCTCTCCCTTGATGTCCCATCCCTGGTGCTCTCTGCTGACCCAACCCTGGCTATAAACAGCTTTGTCCTTCTAAGAACACTTCAGATACTCTTAGTAGCAAAAATAAGGACATATTGCAGGGAAAATGTTCATATGATTTAGAGCTCAGTCAAGCATTTGATTGATTGAAAAACTCCAAAAGTAATGATGGAAAACCGTAGACTGGGTCTAAAGCAGTACAGCATTGCAGAAGAAGGCATCATTGTCAGCCTTAAGGGGCCAAGTATTGATTGTTTAAAGTAATAAATTTGGATTTAATAGCGTTCATAAATGTCGAGAAATATTCCAGAGGATATAGAATACGAGCACTTTGGCCTATCCTTTTTTTTTAAAATTTTTTTTTATTTTTTATTAAGAACAGATTTCCATATCACTGCACTATCTTGTTCTCAGCAAGGTCCTCTGTCGATACTTGATCATTGCCAGTAATCTTTTATTGATTAGTCTTTTATTGTAAATGCTCATTGATTTTAAGTTAAATTTGACTGTTTATTTTCTTGTATCTTTGTTTTAATAATCTTTGTGGTTGAAAAGGAAGAGGTCTCAGGCAAAGAGTGAACATTTTTGTTTGGTTATATTATCATAGATTGTAGCGTTGTGATGTTAAACAAAAAAACAAGTTGCTGAATCCTGATTCGTAGCCAGCCTGAAGAGTCATGTGGGCTCTTGTGACTTTACCCTAGTCTTATTGCGCGGATGCACTCATTACATGCACGCCTTCATCTGCATACACGCCTATGTAAGTAATTCCCCTGACTGACCTGTTTTCTAGACAGTGCAAGTCCCTGAAGGGATGACAATGTGACTTGTCTGTTTTTCTATTATTGTCAGCTGACCCAACTCTGCATCTGAGAAAGTCTTGTGGTCAGAATTATACTAGAGAAGTTCAGTACATACTGTAAATGTGGCAAACAAAAGTGTTTTCTGCAACTCCTTTATCACTTCACTAAAACCAAATAATCAGTCCCTCTTTTCTTCATTTGCCTTTTTGCCTCCCTATTTTTCATTTCCTTTTCTGTCCTTGATGACACTTTTTTTGTTGGCAGAAGTTTATAAAATGAGTCAAATCAGCAGTTCAAGACAGGAGAATCAAATGCCTCTCAGTAGATGGTTACAGTGGATGGTTTTCCCCTCACCTGCTGTGTTCTGGAAAATGACACCCATTCAGCGCCTACATATTGGCACAGTTGTGGTTGGGGCTTCTCCCTTCCCTGATGTTGTCTTGCTTATTTTGGGTAAAGTCAAGAAGGCTAGTTTCTCGATTAATTCAGATGACATTAGAGAAGTACAGTGATCCTTTTAAGTTAAACTTTTTTCATTGCAAGATCTGGCTGCCATGTTGCATGTGTTCTACTGATCTTACTTGTGCTCTTGGATAAAGCAAGTGAGTAGAGTTCATGCTTCAATGATCATTTTGCTGTGTTTTTGCCTCCTTGGAGATAAATTATAGTCTTTTCTGCAGATTTCTCTTCTCAGCTCTTCCACCTTGTGGTCTTCTTTTTCAGCCAGGAATGCTGCGGTTGTTTGGTGTTTGTAAATGCAGTCCTGCGTTGCGTTGTGTGGTTTCCTTCATTGTTGCCAGCTGCCTAATCTTGCACCATGTTTCCAGAAAGAGAAATGGACTTCCTACTTCAAACTCGTACTCCCTGTTCCTCATTCTTTGCTGTTTACCACAAGAACAATCTGGAATTACTCAAGTGATGTGAATCTTGAGGATGAAGTACACAAGTTCATGCAATCTTAGATCTATTGGTGCTTTCAAAACATTCATGGCATATCTGATATTATTACTCCTAAGGGAACAAGGAAAAAAAAGTTGCATACATATTTGGTATCTGTCTTTACTCAGCACCATCCTCTCAACTCCCTCTTGTAAGCAAGAGGGTTTGTTATGATCCAACCATGGTTTCCATGGATACTCAGAACATTTTGATGCAGCTGGCTCACAAGAGGTGCTGTAGACAGAGAGGTATGATGTGTAAAAAGGTTATCCAATGTTGGGTGGACTGCTGTGTTCCCCAAACTGTCTGAAAACAAGATGGGGAAGACAGCATTGCTTTGTTTTGGCATTTCTCAACAGCCTGCTGTAAGTCTCCTGCTTTTCTTTTTTTTTTTTTTTTTTTTGCTTCCATTGTACATTGTCTTTGTGTTGAATATTAACAGACATTCCAGTGAATGTCATGGGTATTTGCCTCAAGATGTTGAGACTTGTATGCCTTTTGCTTATTGATAAAGTGTGAAAGGCACAGTTAAGCTAATCATTTCTCTGTCACTCACAGTTCATGTTCTTGTTGTATCTTTTGTTGTGCCGCATGTTTTTGGTGTTTCATCCACTCACCCTGTACAAGAGAGTTAGACATGATTCCTCTTTTCTTTCATTACTAGATAACCGTTGCCTTGTTAAATGTTTCTAGACTTCTGCCGAGTCAGCCATATAGTCAAGCCCTTTAACCTTTAAACTCTGCTGCTGTGTTAATGGGGAAAAGTAGTAGAGGTCGGGTCAGGACAGGGCTCATGCCTGGTCACTAGGGGAACCAGAAGAATGCCTCGCATGATAGATAAAAATGATTCTTGTCTTGTTTGTTTAATTATTTCCAGCATTGACCCAGGAGTACTATGAGGCCAAACATCCAAATAATTGATATCAGATTCTATTCAGCTATTGACTAAAATGATGAAACATTGAATTGGAATATCAGCAATATGGATTGATTTTATTTGAATAACTTTTTCTGCACTTCAGAAATGTATCTGCTTTGCACATATTTTCTACTAAAGTCCTTTATTTCATCACCATCTGTCCCTGATTGGGGACAGATGGTGTGTACTTCACGGAGTCTTCCATCAAGGGCTTTATAATGGCTTTCTTACTCAGGTGAACAGTTTCAAACATTGAAATCAGTCTCTTCTTGACTTACTTGCCCCTTTTATTTAATGCAATACAAAGTTCAGTGCTTTAAACTAAATGAAACCAAACTGTGCTTGGACTTTTCTTAATTTGAGTGTGATTTCATTTGTGCTTTTAGGACACTGCTCAACCCTCAGTAGTCGTCACAGAGCAAGCTAATTATAACTACCTATTGTGTGCTCAGCAGCAGCACTTAGAGACCTGTCACGCTTGTTCTGCTGTAGTACTGATGGTGATGGAAGTGTCTTACCTGACCTGATCGATTTCATTAAGTCACTGAAATGTTAATTTCTCCTCAGATTCTCTTGCTGGCTTGGGTCTCTGCATGAATGTTTATAATAACTCTGAAAGCATGATTAAATAAATCTTTACACAGTCATGCAGTCACCTTTTGATTTGAATAAAAATCAAGTAAAATTAGATTTTGGTGCAACGACACAACTTTAGGGATAAGTTTAAGGAACATATGTGCACAGATGAGAGTTGAGGTGCGGCTAACCCTTAATCTTCCCCTTTATCTTTCTATAGTGCCAGACGACCTCACTCCAGAGGAGCAGCAGGAGCTGGAGAATATCCGCCGGCGCAAGCAAGAGCTGCAGGAGGAAATTCAGGTAATAATGAAAGAAGATATGCCGGTGTACGTAAATATGCCTGCTCAGATCTGGGAGTACATAAACAGTAAAAAGGGCTACAATAAGCATGGTGGAAGACTTTTGGAAACATTTTAAAAAACAGTGACAGTTGCCAGAATAAGATATTCATATAGTTATGCTTGAGATTTAGTGGGGGTTTTTTTTGGGTGAAAGGGTGTCCTTTAAATCCAGATTTTCAAAAAATCTATTTAGCTGTCCACTTCATGAAATATGAGGTGTATCTTGTCAAGTACTCATTTGTTTGGCAAATAATTTATATTCATTGTTGATCCATTTGTGTTCTGTAAATGTACTGTGTTTAACAAAAAAGGGAAACCTCCATTGATGTAACGGGAATCTTTTGGGTATTTGATTAAAATGCAACTTTGAATGTAAAAATATCACAACAAATGACTTTATACAGAATCATTATAAGGTTTGTGTGAATGTGTGTATGAAAGCAGCCAGTGAGTGAAACATTGCTCATGATTCCCCAGCAAAGCCCTGGATTCAAATCAGCTCTGTCGAATTTCCCTAAAGTGGTTTATCTGATTTCTGTCCATGACCAATGCTGATTTATTTATTTTTTTTGACTGAGGATATGATCCCAGAGCACAGCAGATTTATTCTAGATAGCTGCTCATGGTTATTCTGTCACTCAGTAACCAGCAATAGTAAAATATGTCCCACTGGGGATCAGACTGTTAGTGATGTGACTTCCACACACCCCCATGGACACACACATTCTACTTCTCTTCTCCACTCTTCACCGTGGGGTCAGTCTGTATACTGACCCCACTTCTCATCTGTGACTCCCACACCCTCCTCTGCTGGTCCTGTATGTCAAGGCTCCCCACCGCAACCCCCTTCTGTTCTGTATGAGCTAAGCCTTTGTTTGTGGAGGCAAGCATCTGAGGAATGTGTTGTGATTGCGCAGTCCTTGAAAACACAGATGTTCCCTTTGTGATTTGGTCTGTGGTAAGTTAGTATTTTGCAAAAGAAATCGTGCACCAACACTGTAGAAGGGTATGAATGAGGGGACTTGATTATAATAAATAACACCATTTAAAAACCAAATTTTTTGTATACTAAAATATTTTCTTATCCGAAACCCTTTTATTCCACACTTGCGTCAAGATGATGTCACCCTCCTCAACCTTCCTGCGCCAGACTGGCACCAGCAGGGCAGCATGATCGACTAAATCTGCCTTTATGGCCATTAATCACTAAAAAGCAACATAAAATATAATCCACTTATACGCTTTCTTACTCCATTTGTATTGAGGATATTGTCTAATCTCCTCTGGCCAGTGAAATTCAGATTGAGAGGATTGCTGGGGTGAGCACACATATAAACACATATTTTCTGGTATGAGAGTCATTGTTCTTGTTTAGTTTAAAAAGGAGGACAAAGGTGATTGTCCAACAATATTTAAAATGAGAAGCCACTGTTCTTTGTTAATCTTTTTAACTCCAGTGAATATTTATGTAATAGGCCACCTGGCTTACTAGCAAACAGGTAATTCCTTTTTGTTTTTTTTGTTTTTTTAAAGAAAATATATGAATGCTGCGCTTGTTTGTGTTGGACACACACTTCCATTCCTCTCTGTAGTTTCAACTATCATATAATTCACACACTTTCATGTCACTTTTACATGAATGCTTGTTTTCTTTACAGCGGCTGAAGGATGAGATAGCAGAAGTGACCAGTGAGATTGAGGACCTGGGGTCCACCGAGGACAGGTAAATAAATGGGACCAGACCTCCTCCTGATCACACATTTCTCTCTCTGTTTTCCCTAAACTGGCTCCTTGCTTCCCAGCTATTGACTTAGCAAAATGAAGCTGTCAATTATTCATGTTTGATGGCCAAGTCAAGCCTTCCATCACACCAAATACTCTCCCCCAAATTGGTTTAGCTTTTAAGGCCGTTTAAATGTTTTATCAGGCACACCCCCATGATGGGAGGCCTCTTTGAATAATGTAGCGGGTGTGCGGGCAGAAGCAGACAATAGATGGTCTCAGGAGAGGGAGAGCTTGGATCTAGTCTACTCAAGTGGATAGGGATCCTGTCAGCTATTGAGATGATCCGAAAAACTCTTATCAGTTGCATTTGTAACCCATTAGGGAGTCCAGGCATCTTCTTTTGATGTTTTTTTTTTTTTAAATTTTAAATGTGATACATTGATTGAAAACTATAAACGGTCATTTGTGTGAGTGCTGGTCTGTGGTTGACAAAATGCAAAGGAATGCTTGTGGGAAGAACTAGTGACGTCTCATCAACTGGGAATGTAACCATGGTGATAGCAGACTCTTAGGATGCACTTTGACCCTTGAATAATTCAAGCTCTGAGAAATAAGACATTCCCATATGCGTCTCAACACTTTAGCATCTCACATGATCAACACCTTTCTTCATGTCATCTCCAGCCCTGGCCAAAGAATAAAATGTTGTGCTTAGAGGCTGTAAAAATATATATATTATTCACTGGTCTGGTACTTGAGAGTAATATGTGACTTTATGACTAACGAAGACCCAAAAGTGACAAAAAACTATTGATTGAATCCTTTAAAATGGAAGTTAAACTTTTTGATATAATATAGAAATGGGATTTTGGTAAGCTGATATTTTCTGCTTGTTATTCATTGGCATAGTTGTAAACTTTAAAGTATTTTTCATATTTTTCCTACATCCTTGACCAAATAAGGCATTTTATAACAAATTGCCAGATAAATTGATAGAAAGAAAAAGACAAGTTCTTCTCTCCTCATATGATCACATTGACATCAGTACCAAAATATTATAGAATGGAGGTCATTTCCAACATTATGGTCATGAGTTCAAGCACAACTAACTGGGTAATTCTTGCTTTACAGGAAAAACATGCAGAGGAATAAGCAGGTGGCCATGGGCCGCAAGAAATTTAACATGGACCCCAAAAAGGTAGGTGAAAGTTGAATGTATCCCACATGTTTTCATAAGCAGGATGTAACTATGGACCCTCTTTATTTTCAGGGGATCCAGTTCCTCATTGAGAACGACTTGCTGAAGAATACCAGGGGTGACATCGCTCAATTCCTCTACAAAGGCGAAGGCCTCAACAAAACAGCCATAGGAGATTACCTCGGAGAGAGGTCAGGAGAAAGTGTTAATGCTTTATCTTACTCTCTTTTATGCTCTTGATCCTCCATCTGTGTGATTGATAAAAGCTTCAAATGGAGTGCATACTTTCTTTATTACGGTTTCCTCTTGGTCAGACACACGCCCATCCTTTTCCAAACATTTTGCTTATTGGTTCCACATTTAAACTATCCTCTCTAGGCATTGTCTCTCATTCAATAGCCTCCATCTGTCTTTGATTATCTTACTCATTCACCAGTATTAACCAGACTCATAGCTCTGGAACGCATGTGTTGGAAAGCAATTAAGGATTTCACTGTAGATCAGAGATTGTCCGTGCTAGATGGACACACGTAATGCCGGAAATATTGTATTTGATATAGAGCCGGCACAGCCTGGAGGCAGTTCTTTTGTTGCAGTCAGGGTGTGGTCTTCTGTAAAGTCAGACCAGGAAATGGAGCTGATGGACGCTCTCTGCTGGATTGCTATCAAGCTTTCTAAGTGTTTGTGATTCTGTGAGGAGAGGCTAACAGCAAGGGAGTCTTTAGAGCCGTGTGGTCTTTTGTCCACTGAAAATGGTGGTGACTGGATATGACTATAAGCTCCATAGAGCATTCCCATGATCCCACAGGGCAGATCATTTACTCTGAAGGACTTAAAGCTTGGGGATGATCTCATGATCTAGATTAGATGATGAATAAGAGAGGATGGGGGTATATGCTCTCCATTGTATCACACACCTTTTAAGCCTGTTTTAGACAGAACAAATCTGATAAGTTCACAGTCACGTTTCTGTTCGGTATTCTGACATTTGTGTATCAGATGAGACCAACCATTACTGCAGAAGCCCTGTTTATTCCTGCTTAACAACCATGTCCCAGATGAAAAATGAATAAAAATTGTGGAACCATTCTTAATGCTGAAAGTAATAATTGGCTTTTTCCCCTATTTATATGGTCATTGTTTTGAGCTTTTGACATGGTAACTGGTTAGAAACATTTGTTTCCTCCCTGTCTCTTTTAGAGATGACTTCAATGTCCAAGTCCTCCATGCTTTTGTTGAGCTTCACGAATTCACGGACCTCAACCTGGTGCAAGCCCTGAGGTAAGCTAATATTCTCCATTTAGACATAAATCATATGATGATAACTTTTTAAGAGAACCCTGATTTGCAACTAGCAAGGATGCATCTGTCAGCTTTGGTCTCGTGTCTGAGAAGAGAAAATTAATCATCTTAATAGTGGACGTTAGACAGCTGCTGACTGCAGAGTTGTTTCTCATGACAGGCAGTTTCTGTGGAGCTTTCGGCTGCCAGGAGAGGCCCAGAAGATTGACCGCATGATGGAGGCCTTTGCTCAGCGTTATTGCCAGTGCAACCCTGGTGTTTTCCAGTCCACAGGTACTGCCATCAACTCACAAAGTTGTAAAGCTTGTAGTGTTGTCATAAAAAAATATTAACAGTTGAACAGGATAAAATGGATGAGCTTTTATCTTGTGGTTTGAGAAAATTACTTGGATGAGAACCACGATTAGTGTTCAATTTGTTTGAAAGTGGGCTTCTTAATTCAGGAGTGTAACCAGTCTCTGCCAGCAGTGTTAATGAATTCTATTAGTTTAATTACATTTTCTGGTAGATTAATGTTAGGTTAGGGAAAAGATCACAATGAGAGGAAGTTGGAAGCTGTATTTTCAGTCAAACTGAGCTGAAATGACTGACTGTAATTTTGCAGAGGTGGGAGAGACAATGGCCAAACACTTGCACATACTGAATAGGAAGGCCTGTGCAAAACTACTTATGAGGCACTTGTGCATATGATAATGTTAGTAGGCAACAGATCCAACTGTGTGTGTGTGTGTGTGTGAGAAACCCTGAATGATTTCCAGTTTATATTCTGTTAGAATGTATTGGATAATGAAAAGGGCTCTAAAGTGCGTGATTTTCCATGCTGCTGAAATGTTATGCCAAGTCATATCTAAAAGCATTATATCTAAGCTGCTTTATTTAGCAGACACAAAGTCTGCTATGTGTCTCACTTTTGGGAAATCGTTCTCTGAACAGACGGCTCAACATAGATTCAGATGGATATGAATATTACATGGGGCTTTTCAAGCCTAACAGTGCTTATGAAGTGCTGCTGTGTCAGCCGTGTCTTTAAGCCAATGCATGTGTTTCTGATGTGCACGTGGAGAAACACACATGCATTTTTAACTGCCCACGTGTAGTCTGCCCACTCTCTCTGCTAATGAAGCTACTTCTGTCTGCTCCTCTCTGCTGTGGTCCCAAAAGTGCAGTGCTTTCAGCTCAGCTAATTTACATTCATATTTAAACCCAACATTAAACACTGGTACCATTTTTTATGATAACGTCAACTTTTAACACTTCAGCAAGCCTCTCCCATCTGATTGTGTGTTGCAGACACCTGTTACATCCTCTCATTTGCCATAATCATGCTAAACACCAGCCTTCACAATCCCAATGTGAAGGACAAGCCAACTGTGGAGCGATTCATCTCCATGAACAGAGGCATAAATGATGGAGGAGATTTGCCTGAAGACCTGCTCAGGGTGAGTTGCTTTTCCAGACTTTGCCACCAGTGTCCTTCTGCATTTTCCCTAATCTGAAATGTTATCTCCTTGACACAGAATCTGTATGACAGCATCAAGAATGAACCTTTTAAAATTCCAGAAGATGATGGCAATGACCTCACACACACTTTCTTCAACCCAGACAGAGAGGGCTGGCTGCTAAAACTCGGTGAGTGACAGTATCTACTGTGGGCACAAACTGTAATGGGAGCAATGTCATTATTACGACCGTTCCTGTGAAAGAATTTGTTGCGTCTGTATTCCAGTTTATGTTTTGAACAAAACAAGTGTCTCCCCCATGGTCAATGGACTCTGTGTGTTTGTGTGTGGGTGTGTGTTAAGGTACCTGTAAGCACGTGTGAATAGGTGGTATACACATTCGACTAGAGACATCTGAAGATGCTTCAATGTATTATAAATGCGGCCTTGAAATCAGACCACCACATGTAGAGACATTTGAATTATTGAAGACACACATAGACACGCACACATGCCCACAATTACTGACTTTAAAAACTTATGGATGGTGTTTTTGTGCAAATTTCAGCAAAACTATCATGTTTGGAAGCTGATCTGGTATTCAGCTAATCTTCATATTTTTCCAGCCTATTTGCATTTTATCTGAACTCTGTTACCCCTTCAGGGACATTTTTCATTTCCAAATAAGCTAAATTTCAGACACACACATATTTCTGTCATTGGAAATGTTCCAGAGAATCTCGACCTGTAAGATCACTCAACGGAGAGAAAATCACAATCCTAGTTGCCACATTTCTCCAGCTTCTGTTTCCTCTCTGTTGTACAGATTCACAGTGATTTTAAAGAATTTGTAATTTTGAAGAAAAATTGAATCCCATGATCAGTATGAATCTGTGCAACTGACTACAAAAGGAGGGGTTTATAATGTTTCTTTCTGTAGTGACTGCTAACATGCAGATGTGAATAAAACAATCAGGGTGGAAGGTGAATTACTTGATGAAACAGAAATTGATCCAAGTTGAGGTGATTTTTCATGCAGTGTTTTTGGCAACTTTTGTAGAGTTTGCATTGAGTAGGCCTCCCTCTTGTGGACGGATAAAGAACATGTTAATAAAAAAAAAAGCTGTAAAGCACTGCATTAAAGCCTTACTGGAAGGAGAATTAAAAGGACTGGTGCTATAATTCCTTATAATTTAATTTGATTTGTTATGTTTTCTTTTCTTCGTTTGTTTGTTTGTTCCCATGATTTTGGCTGTTGTCTTTCCTCAGGAGGTATGTACACCTGCTCTTTCCCAACGCTAGTCCATCTCTCAGCTCTCAGGTGCTTTTTGGTGGTCTGCCATGCTTTTGTTCTCTTTTTCATTTTTTTCCAATGCCATTCGAAATGGGTATTTTGGTCTGTAAATTGCTTTTCGTCTCTCCATTGACTCATTTGAACTTCAGATGTTTGTCTTTTCAGTGTCTCATTGACCTGGTGGTTTGTCCACACTTTTATCTTTTGTCGAGCTCCGGGCACATTAGTTGCTTGTGGGTTTGACTCGGTACTGCTGCTTTGTGACAACTCTACTCAGCGGCTTGACCCTTTTTTCTCTGTATGCTCTGGTGGTTACTCTCTTTGATCTTCTTTTTATTTGGAAGCTGCATCATACCATTTTTCCATCCAGCGAGCAAAGCACAGAACTTTTGGAATTGATCATGAACCAATTATCTATTTGAAAGGTGTCTTTTGTGTTTTGCTTGCATGGAAAGGGAATAATGCACCCTTTTTATCAGTATATCTCTGCTATTCTTATCTCGTGCCAGAAATGAAGGGTAAGAGTGCTGCGGCCTGTTGCGGTGCTGGACTAGATTGGACCAAACTGTGAGAGGAAAAAGACAGGCAAAGGAGTATGCTCAAAGGGATTTGCCATTGCTCAAATAATTTTTATTCAGCATTTTAAATCTGTTTCTAAAGTGCACCTGTTTTTGTCATTTCCCACTGTGATTTTTTTTTTAGTTTTTCTTTTATTTTGATCATTTATTCGCTCATTTATTGCAGCGACAAAGAATATTCAATCAAAAAAGGAATATAAATGATAAAGTTTTTTTACTCCCAGCCTTCATGTCCATCCTCCCACAGTCCTGTCTTGCATGGGTTACTTGGTCCAGTCTGGCCCAGCATCATCCCTGCAACAATCTACTGGAACTCTTTGTCTCTAAGTGACAGGAAGTGATGTGATCATTAAACCAATCACAACTTTGACCCAGGCCAATCAAATCTTAGGCCATCAGCTGTGTCATTCTGCCATCACGTCTGCGTTACCCGTTGTCTGCTTTCCTTTTTTGTTGTTTGTTTTTTGCCATTGCAACATGCTCATGCATCAGTATGTGGCAAAGAGTCACAGATCTCCATCTTTGTTACTTCTCAAGGGTGTCTGTAGATACTAAGCGTAGAATCAAGTGTGTTGACCTATCATGATGTCTGTAATATGATGGGATATCATATACAGTGCCACTGCTGTTATATGATGATAGACGTGTGTTTTTTCATGTTTAAACAGAAACCTTCTGAAAACTTTGCCTGTCAGGAATGGGTTTCACATTTCAGCATCTTACTAACACTGGTGGTGGGATAGTCTAGTCTAGACGAGGCTTATGTTCCCATGCCATGATTAGAAAAGCTCTCTCCTGCATCTCAGTGAATACTGCTTTTATATGTCTGAGAAATTACTCAACCAAACCCAAACAGGAAATCCTAGTCTGAATGCCTTCAGAGAAGCCTCTTTGCTCCAGGACTAGAATTCCAGCCCTATTGAATTTTTGGCATCCCATCCTCCCAGTTAAACTGCCATCCACCTCTGTGATCAGGTTTCTTCTCATAGGAAGTCTGGGTGACTATTGGGTTAAAAGGTCAACCACAGATCAGCGAGCACAGAGTTAACCAAAGACCCCTCAGTGGATGTTACTGAGGTCAGAGCGTGATCTTCAATCTCTCCTTACTTTCCAAATTCAGCTCTCACTTACTAATTTGAGCTCTCTCAGCATTTATAACTGCCTTCAAGTAATTTAATTAGGGTGGTTCATGAAGTTCAATGAGAGCAAAGCACATCAAAATGCATACTTTGTATTGATTCTGGCTTTCTAGATTGATCCGAGTCTGCAAACAAGGGAAGTCATTTAAATGAGGAGAGTTTCAAGGCACCATGAAAATGTAATTAAAGGAGAAATAGTTTCAATTTAACATCCACCGTCTCCATATTATCTGAACAAATGTAAGGTAATTCATTTTAAATGTCTGTGAAAAGAGTATTTTAAGTTGTGGTGATAGCAGTAAAAGGGGAAAAGAAATATGGTGATGAAGCCAAGGAAGAGCTGTTAAGAGGAGTCATCTGAAGCTGTCATATGTCTGTCTGCACATACATCTGTCTGTCTGCTGCTCGAGCTGGCGCTTTGGTGCTCGTTCCTCTCTTCTTTTTCCCTGTTTTTGTTGAGCTGCTCTGATACTGGCCGTTTGCTCCACAGGGGGACGAGTAAAAACCTGGAAGAGGAGGTGGTTCATCCTCACAGACAACTGTCTTTACTACTTTGAGTACACCACAGTAAGTACTGTTTTTCTCAGTTCCAGCTTCGGGTTTTGCAGCAAAAATGTGATTTACCTGTTTTACATTTGTGCAGGACAAAGAGCCCAGAGGAATCATCCCACTGGAGAACCTGAGCATCAAAGAAGTGGAGGACAAGAAGCCTGTATGTACAGCTCCCTCTCTTGGTTCATCATACAACTGCACACAGTTGGATCAATAATAAGATTAAACATTTGTGCAGTTTTGATCTGCAGTATTTAGAGATATATAATTCAACTTTAGATAAATAACTATATCAGCATCCTGTAATTTCTGACCTTTATATGTTTTATATTTGCAGAACTGCTTTGAGCTTTTTATCCCCGATAATAAGGACCAGGTGATAAAAGCGTGCAAAACTGAGGCTGATGGACGTGTTGTCGAGGGCAACCACACTTTTTATCGCATCTCTGCCCCCACTGCTGAGGAGAAAGAGGAATGGATGAACAGCATTAAGTAAATGCTTGTTTTCTTTCTTTTTTGGTTCATTGTGACTGTACATTTATTTTAATGCAAAGCTCATAGCAGCAAATCAGATGGTTTTAACTGCAAGTACAACTTCAGGGGAAAAAAAGTGGTAAAGCATGATATCAACATTTTTGAAAACTGGAAGCATTACATATATGCCTGAATGTTGGCCTCTCTTTTTTTTCAGTTTAATAGAGAAGTAGAAAACTACCATTGCAGATATGAGAACTAAAACTAGATCACTAGCTGGGTACTTTGAGTTCTGTCATATGGTTAAGTACTGAAGTAGCTTTTTTTAATGTTTGGATCAATTGCAGTGTCATCCAAGTCTTTACTTTGGCTTCCTTTACACCAAACAAGATTTACAACACTTAGACAATGATCATCCGGGTGCCTGAACCCGTCTAGACTCTTAGTGGCTTATTATTGGTAAGCTAATTACCTCAGTCAGACTTTTGTGCGTCTCTCCATGAATTCCCTGCAAAACAACTGATTAGTTGCAATGTTTTCCATGAGGTCAATTGCTTCAAGGGCAAGGTCTGACTGGTAGCAGAGCACTGGTATCAAGCATTTACACTTTGAAGATGTTAGGGACTTGCATCTTTTTAAATTGTAAATGAATCCAAAACCAATGGAAGAAAATTCAATTGACACATTGATTTAGAAATGACTTTGTTTTTTACATCAACTATACAAAAAGTCTGAATTTATTATTCACTTTCCCCTCACCAGGAAGTTCACTGAAGCCTTCTTTTTTATGAGCTGAAAGAATTATACATAAAATATCAATCATATAAATGTCTTATGGGTTCACTTTAACTCCAAAATGATACAAATATACTTTCAAAAGCTGCAGGTTGTATTAAATGCATTTCACGGCTCAGTACAGTGAAAACTAAATCTGCTCTTTGTCTTTGAAAATTTCGTTTGGAAAATTGTTTGTTTTACAACTAATAAGAAAAACTGGGATATTATGAACTGTTTGAGTATTCCCTCAAAGTAAAAAGAAACAAACTATAAATTACATAAACTACATCCTGAAGTGATCTTTTTTGGATTCTAGTTTGTTTCTAATATCTAAACTGAAAAAGATAACTAGTCATGAACATATTCACTGAAATATGCTGTATTAGAGCATCAGTTTGTACAATTGTTTCCAATATGTTTTTGTCTGAAATCTTCTCTGTATGTTCCCACAGAGCTGCCATCAGCAGGGACCCCTTCTACGATATGTTGGCTGCCAGGAAGCAGAAAGTATCGTCCATGAAGAGGCACTAGAACTGCTCAGAACTCCTGACATTGCACTTGAATAAGCAGGGGATTTGCTTGCTCCGTCTGAGCTAGTGCAGATTCCACAGTTAAGGACTGCCTCGGACCTTTCCAAGGGATTTCTCAAGGACACATCCCAGGACAGGCTTTTGGACTCCATGGGAAGCATGCCAAGGTTTTTAGTTCACAGTCAGGGTTAAAGCCTCTCTTACCTCTTGTCTGAATGTCTCCTTTTCTCTCACAGCTTTGTATGTTCTCATTGTCTTAGGCAGGAAGGGAATTTGCTGTTAATCTGAGCAAAATCCCACCTGAAGAATCTTTAAAAAGAACACAACCCATTATACATTGTACCAATAGACAACATGCAAATAATCCTGCAGGCACCCATTGCACTCATTGTTCGTACTCAGCAGGTCTGACCGAGTGAGGAACCCCAACCAAAATATTCTTCACAATCTGAAAGAAAAGCCAAGAGCTTTTCAGATGTGCTTTAATATGTTTTGGTATTATGTGTCTGTTTTTACAGCTTTTACTGTTTAATCCTCCTTGTTGGTAGCTTTTGTAAAATAAAACGGTCTTGCAGCAGATGCCGCAAAAAGGCCATTTTGGGAGGTGGGTGGGAGAAATTTGCCAACTGATAGACCTTTTATAGAAATAAACAAAACAAACACTTTTCTGTTACTAAGAAAACAAAGAGTTGCCACTCAGGAGATTGCTTAAAAAAGAAGAAAAATGTGTTTGCCTGGGTCATCAGGTGCTCCACAAATCCTCATCTTAGGCTGAATTGTTTTTGTAAATGTGAAACTTAAGTGTGTCTTTTGTTCTGGATGGAGGTTTCTGATCCAAGTCTCCAAACTCATTTCCTGAATGCTCCAGAGATGCAACTAGAGGATTAGCTGTGGGCTTTTGAGGTCTTAGGATGCCTGGAAAACACAAGTGTCAGTCCCCTTTTTTGTTTTTTTTTTTCTCTACACAAACCTATCCTTGTTTGTCTCTAACACAAGATCACTTATTATTATTGAATCATACAGAAATAACTTAAATGTTGGAAAACTTTCTTTACTGCTGCACAGTGCCTGGTGCTCTTTGTAGATTTAGTGTGATGAGAATTGCTGCTGGTTAGCGAGTGTGATTTTTTTTTTTCTTTTTCTTCATAAATGTTCCTTTCCAAACCAAGCAAAGCTTTTTTTTTTGTGTCTGTCTTTAATACCCATGCTCCATGTAGTTGCCTTTTTAATTATAAGACCAAACCCATCCACCTCACTAACCATTGTAAAGTACTGTATGCTTTGGCTTGTTTAAGGCATGTTGTTGTTTTGGAGGCTTTAAAGGATTGAATTGATGTCTGGAAATAAGCATCTTGGTGTGAGTAAATACAGAATTACTTTTAGGAAAATACTGTCACAAACCAGTGAGGAAGGTTCTGATGGCTGACCACTTGCTTTGCAGTTGACTCTTGTTTTATGTGTCATTGTTGTGCGTACCCATCACCCCCTGCTTGCTCAGTTTTCTGCTTCTATTCCTCTCTGCTTCTGGAGATGAAGTGCTCCAAGAGCATTTAACAAAACAATCGTAATTCTCAACAGTATTGGTTTATTTATCAAAGTTGTATATATTTAAATGTATAATAGGTATTTTCTCCTTATTTTTTATTAGTTTTGCCAGTTTTCATTTAGCTTTCAGCTATATTTTAGGTTTCTATTATTGCCATTTAATCAATTTGAAATAAAGCCTTGTTTCTCTCAACTCTGACTTTTGGAGCTTGTTTACGATGCTTAGAACTAATGTGAGGCCCACGATGCAGTTCTAAATGTACACCATTAGATGGCAGCATGTAACAGCATTCTTCTGCAAAAGTAAGAAGTATGGTGATAAACATTGTTGATCAATTGCAGTTTTACTAAGTTGGTTGCTAATTAAATTGTGGGTTAAGTTCAGTCTGACTGTTTTGTGTCCGTGATGACTGAATGCTACTTCCGCTTGATGCCATCCTTGAAATTAAATCAAGCGTCATCCCTTCTGACAGGTAGTGTGCATTTCTCCAACCACATTTGGCCTTTTTTTATGTTTTTTTTTTTTTTTTTTTTTTTTTTTTTTATGGAGCCCTTTTACACTGAGTGCTGAAATCCAGCCTTTATTTATGGCTGCATTTCATATTATTTCACATGCTTGCTTTTTAAAGTATTTATGGCACAAATGTCGGGTCAGCGGGGAAAAGGTCGATATTTACAAGTGAATATGTATCATATTCAATGATGCCTGGAAAAGCAATCAATAGAAATGACTTTCTCAATAGAACGGGCATGCAGGAAATGAGAGGGCATAAGTATAACTGTGATAGTGCTGATGTTAAGAACAATGGCGAATGGAGAGAATACTCATGCATATGTTTTTTTTTTTTTTTATATGTAAAGGTCCATTGAACTGCACTGGTGTTTCTCATCAATGGCTAATATGAATAAATGACATGAATTTAACTAGTTGACAACAGTCACTGACGTGAGCATGGAGGAGGGGTGGTAATTTGACTGAATACAAAGTATATCAAGTTCTCCGAGCATTTAAATGTTTTCTGATTTTATTTTATCAGTCTACATATTATTCTCCAGTTCTCTGCATTGAAGTGCAGCTTTTTTGTCTGTTTTATTAATTCATTAACATCCACCTCCAGGTGGTGGTGTCTTTCAGTGTGGAAGCCAGCCCATTGGGTTGGCAGCATTATTCCTAGACCTGCAGAAACACCACTGTCTCCGAGTACAGATCTGGTAAGGATTAAATAAAACAAAAAAACAAACAAACTAGTGCTTCTGCTTTTAAGCACTCAGAAGTGCAGTTTTCTAAATGTCCAGAAGAAGACTTCTAGATCTGATGGCTCATTGAAACTACTGTGTATTTTCACATGTGAGTCACATTATACAAGGACATGGGCGAGTGCTTGGCCACATTAAAAGGCACCTGACAGCCAGCTGAGATGAAAAATACTCTGATCCGATTAAACAAATTCAGAATTTTCTGGCCCAGATACCCTCCAAAAAATGTCTAAAAGCATGTTTGAAGTAGAGTAGGCACATCAACACACTAATATCACTCCTAATGTTAAACATTATAGCTGCACCATTCTTGTATGAATGTTTTGCTGCAGCGTGTGCGGGGGGGGGGGAAGAGAAGTGATAAAATAAAAAGTAGAGCAGTGCATTGTGAAAACATTTTTCACTGCACTGCTAGGGCAAAGGTGTACATTTCAGCTGAGTGCAACTTGAAGCTTACTACAAGGAGACTGCAGAGGTTGCTTTTGGTAAAGTTAGCGAATAGCTGCTCAGTAAGAGGCTGGAGCCGAGCCAAGTTTAGCGTCTCCTGAGAGATTTAAAGGTAGTCACGTGCTGACACTTGAACAATGCCGGTAAGAAGGAAAGGATCTCGCCCATCTTGTTGGATTTGAGAGGGTTCCTGCATCTGAAGTTACTCTGAATAAATGCATGAGAATGGGGAAAACCTGAGTATATGTATATATTTATAGGGGAAAATTACTTGGAAATCATATTAAAGTTAGCTTAAGCTTTCAGTTAGTCCTCTTCATAAGTGATGGGCCGATATCTTTCTGCACACCAACTGCTTTTTAAAGAAACTAATCCCTTATGTTCCTGCTAAACATTAACAGTAAGTACCTAACTATGCTGACACCTGTGGTACACTCTGTGCTTTATAGGAGACAGCCTGTTGTGAGAAAGTCAAATTTCAAGCAGTTACTGTATTTCATGAGTAGCAGTCTATTCAAGTTTGAACATGTTAAATTAGCTTCAGAAAGCAATAAAAGCAGGACTTTCACAAGTCTTTTAATCCATCAAAGATTACACCCCCCCACCCCCCTTCTTTCCCAGCAACACCAGATTATGCCTATAAAAAAAAAAACCTTAATGAATCTCTGCTTTGTATTCCTCCAGGCCATGCTTGCAGGGTTTATTCATAACATGAGCACAAATTATGAACCAATCGGTTTTTAATGTGCACTGAAAAGCATTTGTAAAACAAGATTCCTGGTTTGCATCTTTGCATTTTGTTTTTAAATAAAAATCCTGTTGTTGATAAAGTAAAAGATGGGAAATTGCCAGTAATTGTCATTGCGTAAGTACATTTGAACAAAACTTTGCATCGCAAAACAGGATGATAATGAGGTTTGTGAGACTTACAGAGCAAGGGTAAGGAGGTGTCCATGACTGATGGGAAATGAGAGGCATGTTACCACAGGAAGAGAGAAAAAAAGTGTGAATGTGTGGTGGTTGTGAAGCAGAAGCAGCGGCAGGGAAGTCTTTGTTTTTAATTACCTGCACTGTTCTTGTTGCGATGGCTGACAAGCAGTGGAAAAAAAAGAAAAAATGTAGATTTTTTTCTTTTCTTTTATGCATGTGTGTAAATGCATACGTGTGTGCGAATGTTTGTGTATGTACTGTAAGTTGAGGTTTTTGTGAGTAAGAACAGGAACATGATACACACACGAGTTAAAATCTAAACTCCAGACTGTACACGGTGTACTGAAAGAAAATCCAAAGAACAAACTATCCCCAGAGGAATTTGGTGGAGTCAAATAATCTTTTAAAAATACACAATAAAGAGCTATGTGTTATCTGAGCACTTTGCTTTGAAACATGCAAGGCCTCACCACTCAGGGTATCATTACAGGCCTGCCTGGTGGACTCAATTCTCTGTGGTTCATGAATAAGGGAAGGCCTGGCCCTACAGCAGCTCTTATAGGCCTCTGTCTCCTCCCATAAGTGGAGACATGTGAGACCAGTCAGGCTCCAATTAGGCCCAGACTGTTTCCCAGAAGCGATAGAGTCCTCCCCCTGCCCACTGCTGTGGGAGAGGGTTGCACCCCACAGTGTCCGGGCATGACCTCAGCTGGGATGAGAGGAGCCTTTTTCTCGTACGGGCTCATGCACGCAAAGAATGTTACACACAGAAAGGCATGCACACATGCAATCAGTGTGACACAAACAAAAATGCTAGACGCCTGAAGGACGCTTTTCACATGAACTGTTTCACAGCTGCTCAGAATTTGCTCAAGCAATTCCACTGGTTTCCAGTTCTGCACGCCTTTAAGTTGAAATTTTCAGACTGTCACGTGATTCGTCACTCATCTGAGCCGTCAAAGCCCAACACATCTCAAATATAACTGCAATCGTATCTGTGCAAAACATCTGGCCTTCTCATTATCAAACAGGTCTCCAGATCCTGCATCTTGGAGCATTTTAGGCATATTCATGAATTTGATGTGCTGCACTAGCAGATGCATTGTTGCTTTACTGGAAGTACAAATGCTGCTCAGATCATTTCAGGAATGTTCCTGCTCTGCGAGGAGACACAGAGATTATCTGGGGGCAAAGATTTCTGAGAAAGAGAGTTTAAGAGCCACAACAAAGTCTCTAATTCACCTCCTCCCCCCACCGCAATCTCGCTTCCTATGTCTCTGCTTGACACGCTATCATATATCCATGCAAACAGGAGTTTTACGGTATTGTAGGTTTATGCAGCACCGGAAAGTTTACAACAGCAATAGTTAAAAGCAGTAAAATATAGTTTGTATTTATTACAAGAAGTAAAATCTTGTGAAAATGTGCAATGTATGATTTGTAATTCAGTTCAAAGTTGTTTTTTTTATTTTATTTTATTTTATTTATTTTTTTGCCTCAGACACACTGCTGTGTACTTGCATACACAATAATGTAAAGCATCTAATAAACTGACTGTGGCAGGACATAAACTAAAGATGAAGAGGTTCATTTTAGTTTTCATTGGAAATTATGCAAATAAATCTGACTTTTTAATAATGAAATTGTAAAACTGAGTAGGAAATGGTTGGTCATAAAACAGTTATTGACCCGATAATTTAAACCTGTGTTTAAAATGAAAAACCTCAGAACTCTATTAATGTTTTCCTGATAAATGCGTTTCCTGTTAAGTTGTAACACAGTAACCTAAATACTGGATTAGAGCTAGAACAATGTAAACAGTGGGAGTTAACAGGTTATTTTCTCTTACATTGTTTGGCATTGATCTTTACGAGCAGTTACAGTTATCTGTTGCAAAACAAGGAACGAAAAAAACTTGACAGACAGACAGACAGCATGTTAATTGCAGTTACTGGCACTGCTGGATTATGGCTGAGAAATAGTGACGCTACCTTAAGCCTTGATCTAAATTTTTATTCCTGACTGGAATCAGTGCAAGAAATTGAATTTAACTGAGTAAAATTGAATTGAAGGCTAGACACTGTCTGTGTGCAACATTAATTTCATTTACAGGAAAAAAATATGTTTTTTTTTGTTGTTTTTTTTGTTTTCAGTTTAGTTTTCTTGAGTTGCTGAACTTGCTGATGCAGGGCAACATAGTTACTGCACATGAGACAGAAGGCTATTTGTCCCTGTGGGAAAATGGGAATGTTTTTTTTTCCCTGCACATTTGTTGAAATGTGGGTGGTTCTCTTGCTGGGAAGTCAAGTTTTTTTTTCTTTCTGTGGTGTGAAAAGAAGCACATTTTGTCCTGTGGGTATTTTTCTTCCTTCATCCCATGTCCTATCCTGTTTATTATCTCATCTTGATTGTTGCTTATAGTACAGCTTAATAATAACATGGACACAGCGTTGCAGGAATCTCAGATGAGAAGCATTTGAATCTGAAAAAGCAGGGGAGACTTCAGCAACACTTTCATTGTTTGTTTGTTTACTTGCAGTCCGAGGCTGGGACAAGCTGTTCCCTCTTTCCAAGATTTGAAAGATTGGGAAAACGAGAAAAAAGAGGCAGTGGTTTGGAACTGCTGCAGAAGAATTTCCTGTCTGGGAGTGCCCCTCTATAAGAGAAGAAAAGGAAATGCCTTGCAAAAAGCGACAGGGTGGTGGCATAGAGGGGGGCAGCACAGCTCTTTCTTGATCTCTGATCCAGAACTTATTTTTATTATTTTATTATTTTGATTAAGGCTTTGATCGCACTTTAGAAATTTTGAAGAGTTGCAACACATTTGGACTAAGCGAGTTACTTTACTGCATTAAATAAAGATACTACATGTCAGAAATATTTTAATATTTCAGGGAAGCCTTGCAGACAGGACCTCCCTGTTTGGCAGCTTGGAGACACAGAGTTGTTGTTTATGGAGGCCAAAACCTCAAAGTGAAGGAATTATATTTCCACAAAGCAGTGCAGAGGAGGAAATGTGGCATTACAGAAGTTTCTGAGAAACAAAGTGAGCAGGCCTGTAAAGGAAGAAGGAACATAGAGGCACTGAATGATGATGCAGCTGGCGTCATGTGATGACAGGAAAAATGAAAGAACACTTTTATAATGTGCCCAAGCAGAACTCCAAACAGGAACACACCTGCAGCCGTAACAATAGGCTCCATTCAACACAAACAGTGATTTGAAGTCAGTTTACAGTTCCATGGTATGACATTATTTCGTCTGCCATTGAGAGATTTTGAGCAAGGTCATTGAAAACCCCGTCATAAACACATATGGAGTTATTTAGCATCTGAGAGCACAACCATGATCAAAGAGTGTCTCTGGGTGTCTGGCTGATGTATCTTTCACCATCAAACATCTGTGACTGAGTCAGTCCTTTTAAACAATGTGCCGTGTGAAGGCAAAAACTTGTCAGGGTGTGGAAATGAGGTGGTCCTACTGGACTTATAGGATCTCTTTTAGGCAAATCCCCTTTGATCCACCTATATGTCCCATTTACCTGTATGGCAGATATCACGAGCTGCTATCAGCACCCTTATCAGAACAGCCTGTGAGCATGCAGCACATACACACTCAATCTGTCTAGAAATGTCAGGCTTACTGGCAGGGAGCTGGCTCAAATTACTACCTCCATGTTAGAGGAAGTGTGTATTTCTACATTTGCATGCACTGATGCAAATGGTTTACCAGAGTATTATACTATTTGCATATAAATACAATGTGTATGCAAATATGCATGTCTTGAGTGCATGTCTCTCGGCTCATAAATACCCTTTGAACATGTTCCTTTACTTGAGTGCATTTTACCAAGGTGTTTTCTGTAAACAGCATCCCTTAGCCAACCTGGGCATACAGATTTATTACAAGCTGGCTGATGACATCACCCAGTTATTTCGGGGATTTGTGGGAATCAAAGCCTGTATTTAAGATCCAGATTATCTCATTGGCTCCATTTGTCTCCAAGCATCTGATACTGATAAACGGACAGTGATGGCAGAGGGAGGCAAGCTGAGCTAGGTGGGCAGCACTGCATCAGTCATGTTATCTGCACTGATGGGATCTGAATGTTTGCAGCTGCTCAACATGATCTGGACTCTGGCTGCTCCTGGAAATGTGGCAGAGGGGCGCTCTACAGAGCCAGCACATACGCCGTTGTAATGGTGTGGTCTCACATGCTTACTTCAGTAGGAAAGTTGAGAGATGAAAGCAGTGCATATTTAAATCTTGGATGTGATAGTTCACCTTAGACTATGTGGTGTTGTTTCTACAAAAATATGATATATTAGAATACAGTGAATTTATGACATACCACAATTAAAACTATATTTATATCACATCTCTGCATGTCCCCATTGATCCTCCAAACTGGACCTTTAAAAGAGATGTGTCCTCATCAGAGGCAGTCAATCTGATTTAATTCACTATAAATCTTCACATAATGTAAGCCACTGGTTTTTATGCTGGAAGTTGAAGTTGGATATACTCAAATATGCGAAAAAAGAAGACAACAATCCATATGATGTAGACATACGATGACATTTGCTAGAAGAGTAGTTTTACTTTGTGCAAGTTTCTTTTCAGTCAGTATTGGTTTAAAAAACCTGCTTTATGTTTTCAGCTCTCACATTTGTGTACACATAGACACTGTATTCCTCTTTTTCTTGCATTTTGCTTTGTCTCCACACACAAGCAGTTTCTGAACAGCAAAGTCAAGCTTTTGAAAAACATCTTTCAGAGAGACAATTTTCACTTCTACCTTCGTGAAGATGAATGTTTTCGGGGGGAAGAAAATCTTCAAAACAATTTATTTAAGTTTCTGTGTGTGTGAAACACAAACTATCAACTGTTTTATAACATTTAACCACTAAAATCTTTGCCCGAAATCCCATGAAAGAAGAGAGTGAAACATTGCTCACCGGAGATCAGCTGAGATACACACTAGTAGTTCCCATTACATTAATTCAAACTTTCCAGTAAGTATTGAAGTGTCATGTGATGAGCAACCACTTCTAACAAAACGTGACTTGCAGTGGAACATAAAGACACAATGAATGCCTGTCCCCTGATACCTTTTGTTACATGTATGACTTTTTTTTTTTAACTTCTCCCTCAGTGCTCTGACTATGCAGTTATACTGACTGAGTCACAAGTTCCCAGACTGAGAAACAGTGTACATATTTCCTGAGTCTTTTTTCACTCCCTGTATCACAGCAGTCACTGTCAGCTTGTGTAAGTTAAATGTGATTCGGAGAGAAAGGCTGAAGAGATTGTAGTGCAGGTCTCTTGGGAGTTAATGTCACAAATACAACTGAATGATAACACCAGAAGTTGCAAACTCTCCACCTAAGGACTAAAATGGAAACTAAGCCCTGTGCTCCTTTAAATAAAATTCAAGACTTACCTTTTATTTTCTCACAGGCTTCTCAAATAAAAATAAACACCGTTAGATTAATAGCTTATCTCCTTTTCTATTTTTTAATGATCAACTGACAGGGTTTGTGCCAAGTGTAAAGTCAGTATTGGAGAAGTGGTTGAGAATAAAAGATTGGCAGGCTGAATGTCAAATAATGCAAAGTGCTTAAGATTATTTACTTATCAAGCCTTTTTGGTAGTTTAACAGTGCTTAAACCTTTTCAAGGATAACGTCTGCAGCAGTTGATAATGAACAAAATACTTAAAATTGGTAAACAAGTAATTTCTGAACTGTAGCATGCATGTGAACGTCAAATATTAGCAGTTAATTTTTGTGGATGTGAAGAGTAAAAGTTGAATTGTGCTTTGTTCTGCTTTTAGCTTTTCCCAGAAGACATCTGTGGCAGCCAAAAATAGACACCATATGACATGTAGAGAAAAATTATTAATGCTACATGGAAGGTAGCCAAACTAAGCACTAAGGGTTCATTTAGGGAGGCCGAGTGGAGCCTTGAAAAGAGGGTCAGAGTTGGGTCTTGGGTTTATCTTGCTTTAAGGAGGTTGGTTTCTAGGGTTCAGGTGCAGGGAAATACCACAGAGTGAGCAAATGATATGAAGAACTGCAAAAAGACATCACAGGATGGTTGAAAAAAAACAAAACAAAAAACAATATTGTTGACTAAGTAAACTTACCAAGTAATAAACAGTATGAAGGCAGATTTCATCATGCAAAGTGCCAGAGCAGAGTATAAATCTGTGGTCATTCTTTCAGGTAACTCGGATGCCTGTTCCCCATTATATGTTCTGGTTGTTATTTGTCTGCTTTGTGTGAAGGATTACTATTGTTTGCAGGCTCTGACTGCTTGAGGAAAGAAGCTGTTGCAGAACCTTGTAGTGTGTGTCTGTGGGGTGGGGGTAATTTGGGTGCTTTTACGATAGCAGAAGCTCCACATATACAGCATGCTTGGAAAATGTCCTGGATGGAGGGAGAAGAACCTAAACAAATGTGTTGACTGTCATTATTCATTGAAGGTTCTTGGGTTACGGTGTTGTGCAAGCTGTACCCAGGTAACTGTAACTAGGTATTGTGACGTCATGGCAACAGACACACGAACACCAAATCCAACCCTTCTGATATTTCTTGTTTCAAACATGTGTCCAGGTAGACATTTAGCTGTGATTGCACATAGACTTACAATCTCGAAACTATTTCAGCTATGTGTTTTATGTGCAGCAAAGATCCCAATTAGAAGTTCATGAAAAAAATAGGTAATTGATAAGACAAAGTGTTCTTCAGTGTTGTTCAGCTTTATTTTTGCCAGTGTTTTTACTGCTTTCATGGTAATAAGTGGCAGAAGATGGATGGGTGGATGGATGGATGGATGGATGGTAAAAGAACTGATGATTATGATAAGAAGTATTATTTACAATTATGACACAGTACTAAAAATGGCATTGTGCAATCAGTACAGCAGATAACATCTCATCCAGAACTAAATGTTCTTCAGAAAATTTCTGCCATCTTTCTACCATGGAAAACTACCCCACTACTTTTCTGGTGTTAATTTGTTTTTAGTAAACTCCCTTTTCTTTGAAGTGTAGAAGAAAAAGCATATAGTTACTGGAAGTTGTGATATTCCCACAATTCACAGGGATATCCCAAAGCATGACTTTTGTAGCCACTCAGGCAGAAGGAAAGTGAGACACTGTCAACAGGAAATTTTCATTAAATAGTTAGAAATGTCACAGAAAGTAGTGTTGCAAACCTCCTACAAAGAAGGAAGTTTTGTTGTGCAACAATGGTATTAAATTCTCAAAAGCAAAGACCTGATGTACAAACAAAAGAGATTGTACATACAGACAGGAAGTGTGATTACACAGGTCAGTGATACTGAGCAAACAGGAATGAGATCCACTGAAATGCCTGGAAGTCTTCAGCATATTGCAGCGCTATAGTGACAGTTCCACTGTAACTGATCAGATCTGAAGGATGTAAGGTTTGTCTGGATCTGGAAGGAAGTTAATACTGTTTCAAAGCATCAAATCACCATTAAATGTCATTCCAAATTCAGCCTTACATACTGGCAGATGATGTTTGAATATTGAATTTTCCATAATTATTGCTTCAGTCTGAAGACATCATGACTTTGTTCAGCTGCAGAAACAATAGTCAGCCTTTTATGACTGTCAGCACCACAAATGTTGCTGGGTAAGCAAATTTTGCTTGACCAAGCAATTCAAAAACATTTTGTTGAATAATATTACTATACTTCCCACTGCTCTTTCCAGTCAAGAGATATGTGGTTTTTTTTTTGTTTTTTTTTTAATTTTTTGCCTTCCTCTCCAGTGGGTTTACAGGAACTGTGATTTTTCTGAGTCAGAGTGGGTAAATCTAAACAGCTGCCTTTTGCACAAAAAAGCGATTTACACCAGTAAGCTACTTTATTTGACAAGGCCATGTGTCTTTATGTAACTTTAAACTTTTAGTGTCATCTTTACAGTATGAGTGGATAAGAGGTTTTTTAGATGACCTTGGAAACAAATGCTTGTATGAACAAAGGAGTGTTTTTAGTTGGTTGGCTTTATTTTGTAAAGCACAAACTTCACAGTGAAGTCAGCATACCGTATTACTGAGCAAAGTGGTTTCCATGTCAACGTGGGGGGAGGGTTTCTTTTGCCAGCTGTGGGAAGCCGACTGGCTCTTCCCCTTACACTGACTGTTATAACATATCCAGGGAACACTTTGGATGTTAAATACTGATGACACAATAGATTTTCTGGAAACGAGTTGACTGTTACAAGCCCATCCTAGTAACTCCACTTTCCCCCAACTAACTGATGACCTGCATTACCTGACTCACTTCTGCGAGGATAGCTGGCGCTTAGCAAAGCCAGTTAAACATCAGTCAGCTGCCTATATGCTCATCTTTTCTTTTATTTCAGCTTCTGCTGAGTTTTGGTTAAAACAGAAAACATGTTTTTCATCCCTTCTGTGGTGAGAAGCTCACAGCTCTGTGTGATTTTTCAGGCTGTCTTTTACAGGCCCCAGCTTTGATGAGTGACTAAAATACAAAAAAAAAAATCAAATAGGATCTCTTAGCCAGAGAGCTAATTTGTAGTACAATAACCGCTTGAGTATGTTGCTTGTCACAGCTGAGTCAGCAGGATTGAAGTTAAGAAGGTATGACTACCATATCTGTCACACTAATGTTGCTAAATACAGCTGTCACTTCGAATGCTACTGCCTTTATACGGCATAATGCTGATAAGAAATGATACAAATGTTATGATAAAAGGAACTTTCGTGGAAGGTTTATGGTCAGGAAGAGAGTTTAGGTCAGTCACTCAGAAAAAAAAAAAAAAAAACTCATTTTTTTGTTGCTTTGTGCAAATTTGGAAATGAAAGTTTCTATTTTAACTGAACATCTCCCTTCATTTAACTAACATTGTGTATGTTTTCTTAATCTTATTCCTCATCGGTCTTCACCTTTGTGTGCCCAAAAGAAAAAGCTGAAAAAACAAACAAACAAACAAACAAACAAAAAAACACTTGTCTTTCAGGATGGGTTAAGTTAATTGAGAGTGACTGTAAAACTGCCTCCATGTAACTTTTGATGAGTTACATGGAGGCGCTCTCCTCTTAAATACCTCTAACAGTGTGGAGATCTGGAGAGGATACTTAGAGATCTCAGAGTAATTTTAGAAACTTCAAAACAGTCGTAAAATATGGCCAAACAGTGCAGGGAATTCAGGTATTAAACAAAGCAGCGATGAATAAACAGAAACACGTTGCCCTTGGTTACAAGCTCTTGCAATTTTGCCTAAACTGGCGCCCTCTATGGGACACGTGCCGTGCATATGTTCTGATGTTAATGTGAAATTCTGAGAACTGATTACATAAACTTTCCCAGACAAGGCTGAATCATTACCTCACACTTCACACTCAGAGCAGAACTTTAAGCAGTAAAGCAAATAACGAATGTATATCTGTAATTATACGCTTCAATGACCGAGTTGATTTTTAAATATTGATCTATTATTTAAAAAAGTGTTTAGACAGCAGGCTGTAAAGGTAAATAAGTATTGCTTGGAAGTCATCCCTTAACTTCGTTTAGCGGGGAACAGTAAGGGGGAAATAAGAAGGGAAAAAAAAAGAAGCTTCCTGTCAGCTTGCCAGAGTTCCTGGCAATGGGCGGAGTCTCGTGCGATTAAACATGACTTCCTTCCACCTCCTCCTCATTTATAGCTCAGCTCTGCCGGGCAGCACACAGGCTGTTACACACACAGCGGGCAATTCTGCTAATCTTAAGCTTGTTGTCCCCCTTCACCACAAGAAAAAGTGGGAAAAAACTTTTAAGGAAAAGAAATCAAACTTTTCGGTCGTCTCGTTAAACGAAGGTCAACTGTGAGGAGCCTCTTTCACACGCATTTGGATTTAAATCAAGCATCTTGGAGACCCTTTGAAAGGTGAGGACTGGTCTTTGTTCGCCTAATGCTTATAACCAGGCTGGTGCAAACATGCGTAAAGTCTTGTCTGGGATGTTTGCTTATGTGAGATAAATTGTTTTAAGAGGTCAGTCGCGGAATTTAAATTGCGCAATGATCATTACGCCGCTTTTTACTGGAAATGACCGCAGTGACCCATTCCCAGGGCAGATGTTCTGAAAAAGTTTTCCCAAAATGGTCGTAACTCAGATAGGACTATTTAAGTTAAACACTCAGTCAGTACCAGAACTTATAAGTTGCGTGTTCGTTTTTTTTTTCACCTTTTAAGTTCAGTTTCTTTTCCTTTTAATTGTTTTAAGGTTTTGCTTCCATCCTCATTTGAGATGCTTAAAAGCTGATGTGAAAAAAAAAAGCTTTCCACAAAGCTGAAGAATGTTTTGTTGACCCTTACTACAAGCTTATACTAATATATTTTTTCCATCTTTCTGTTTTTCAGGTGTTTCATCTCCAGACAGAACTCTTCTTCAGAACTCCTGCTCCTTTCTGGTTCTGTGGCACCTAGTGCTCCCCAGGCGCCTTGAAAGCAGGCACAGCGCCATGATCATTTACTGCAAGTTTGACTCCGCAATGAGCAGCTGCCCCTTGGACTCAAACATGCGGCTGTCTTATCGTTACAAAACTTTCACCTCAAAGGTGCAGTACACAATGGTCATCACCACTCTCTACAAGCTCCAGCAGAGTGGCTTCTACTGGAACGCCATCACCGGCAAGGAAGCCAACGCTTTGCTGGCACACGAAACCACTGGCACATTCCTCATCCGGGACAGCTCTGACAATGGACATCTGTTCACACTCAGCGTCAAGACAGCTTCAGGCACAAAGAACCTGCGCATCCAGTGTGATGCGACATCTTTTTACCTGCAGACAGACCCTAAAAACGTTAACTCTGTTCCTCACTTTGACTGTGTTCTGAAGCTAGTTCAATACTACATGCCTCAAAGCAAAGGGAATACTGTCTACTACATTCACTCTGGAGGGGAGAAGATCCCTCTGGAACTCATCAAACCTCTCTCTTCTAGTTTGTCCACCTTGCAGCATCTTTGCAGGAAAACGGTTAACGGTCATTTGGACATTTCTTCAAAAAAAGACCAACTTCCTCACTGTGTTAAGGAGTTCATGCAGGAGTATGATGCCTCTGTATAAAGTTGTTGGACTATTGCTCTTGAAGGGGCAAAGACTTGACAACAAAAGAGCTGGATGGTGCCAGTAAAGCTCTATACATGAGGACAAACACTGTGTCTAGACAGTAAGGATGCAGCCGATAAGCCCGGTACCAAGATGCAGGCAGAAATGTTGCCATCTGTCTCTGCGGTCCTCTTCTGACTCAGGAATGACGTACAACTCAGTAAAAACTGAAGTGGTTTCCACAGTCAGCTGTCCACAGTGTGATGACACAGTTCCCTGCTGCTAACTCCTGGCCGTAGACCTCAGGCGCCTTCGACGACGATCCATTAATCAGAGCTAGACTGACTCTTGCAATCAGACTGGCTTTTTTTTTTTCCCCTGCATGATATTCTCAGAAACATTTTAGACTCATACTTTTCACATAATGGGATTTCCTTGGAAATTCACAGACAATGGAAATTTTACAGTACCAATAAATGGACGCTGAGAGCTTTTGGTTGCCTTTTGTTTTCATAGCCAAGATTTAATTCTATGAACTGAATGTTTTATAAGATGGTTTGAGGGCAGAAAGACAAAGGGATTGTTTTGTTTTTAATTTTTATTACTCATTGTATAAGAAGAGGGGTCTATGCCAAATTTGCCAGCCAAGATAACTGAATCTTAAAGGGTGTTACATGAGAAAATCATTTCCCTGCTGTGTTATACCAATAGAGTGAGGCCTTGTGTGGCTTCATTGGAGAAGAACCATATCCTGTTGATGTTTTAGTATTCATGGCACATCTAGGATCATCAGTGCCTACAAATGAATGTATTACATTGGGTATCTGTCTTTTTCTAAATAAGGAGAGCATTCAAAAGGTATATTGCTCTCCTTTAAACAATGTTTACATTATGAAATGCTAACTCTTGTTATGGAGCTATCTTTTATAAAGATGTATTCTTGCCAGCCAAACCAATGGTTGTGGCTTAAAGTGATCTGAGAAGTTTGACAAATCAATCAGACTGATACATTGCACTTATTTATATTTGTTTAAGCATTTCATTAATTTATAATAAAGAAGTGATATTTTTCTACAAAACATTTCATTGTTTCATGAGCTCCTTTCATTTGCTTCTTTTTTTTTTTTTTTTTTTTTCAGCTTATTTTGCATTATTCGTCTGACTAGTAAAGTTGATAGTCTTCATGTAAAAACACTTACGTGGAGGTGTCACCAAGTCAGGTTTGCATTGTTTTTAGTTTTAGCATGTGATTTCCCTGAAATTTCACAAAGCGCCACCTTTAATCTAGATGAGAAACCACAGCTGTACATGACTACAGTTTTAAAGATGCAACACAAACATGTCTACTCATTATCAAATATGAAAAGCTTTCAAATTTCCCATTTTCAATGCAAGTTCCTTTTGAACATGCTACAGTCTGAAATATTAAGATCTTTATTTTCTCTAACAAAGAACCCTCACCAGACAAAATACACCAGAAGTCTGAAGTTATTATCTTACTCCCGAATGACTCACTGGATTCTATATAAGTGTTGGTGTGACCTAACAGGTTTCCACATGAACAAACGCAGTAGTGAGGTAGTCTGTCTTTAGATTCTCAGAAACACTGCAAACCCTGCGCACAACCAGTATTCAAGTAAAAGCATGGCAACGTTCACACCTCACCATAAATTCAGACACATGGTATGTGATGTTGTATGTGCTGCACCTTATCAATTAATCAAACTGTTGTGCAGTTGCCTCTCTGGAAATTCATGTACTTCCACTGAACACATGTGCCTTGTGTACATTTGCTCTTGCTCTCAACAGACAGCAGTTCCAATCAGGAAACTGTCCCCCCCACATTGGGTTTTTCCTGCTGTGTGTTCTAGTTTATGTTATTTTTGGAACATGTCCTTCTTTCCTTTGTGAACGCTTCCTAGTATTCATGATTTGCATAAAAGACTATGCAATTATCCCCTTTTTTCTACATTTACTAATTTGGCAACTCATTTAGATTTGATGGATCTGTCATCATTTGCAAAATACTCTGCCACGTTTCCAACATAGTCGTAAAACGGCTCATTAAGACCTATTGTCAGCTGTTTAATTTACACCAAACATACTGTACACACATCTGTTAGCCACCTGAGCGATCAGGAAATAAAGCAATTTTAAACAAATCTCATTCTAATGAATTGTTTTAGCCAATGGCTTTTTTTTTGTATTTTTGAGTTGTATTGGCGTTACTGCAACCTCAGTAAAAACGCTCTCGGTCTCTACCGCCAGGAACACATGCCCATCCGTTACCAGCGGACGAAACGATGGATTAACAGTGAATCTGCTTTGAACTCCGTTTTTTTGCATATTTACAGGAAAAAGCTCTAATTCAACTATTTCAAAAGTTATTTAAACTGTGTTTTTTTTTTTCTCATTTTACTGGGATGGGTTGATGGGTTTTAAACACATAAAGGGGTTTCGGAGGTACTTTTAGCTGTGTGTGAAGTCTGATCAACAACAATATCTTATTTTCAGGAATATGCTGATAAACTAACATGGTTGTAATGAAAAACAGAATCATCCCTCTCCACTAACAAGTTAATTTCTCAGAGGAAAACGTTTAACTTATCTGGAAATTTTATTGTTTTCCTGCTAAGTGCAGTACCCCCCCATCCTACCCTGTAAAAAATGTTTACTTGGAATCAATTTGCTTGAATTTGAAATGGCCTGAACCTTTTTGCTGATTTTCTTCAAAGAGCCAAAATGACTGCAGGCTTGTGCAAAACTTCATCCAATCATCTGTTTCTTAGTAAGTCTGAACTTTGAGTATGCATGCCTTGCTAGAGAAATGACAAGGAAAAACAGCCTGAAAAAAACAGCTGTTACCTGGTAACTCTTATGATTGTAATTTCTGCTGAAACAGATTTTGTCTGTGATCTGAACTCTGGTAATGTTTTAAGAATAGCAAGATGTTAGAAGGTTTATAAATGTTTTCAGTGTACATTTCAGGAATGGAATTAGCCTTTGCTTCTGTAGAGGGTTATTAAAAGCATACCGACTTAGCAAGTTGCTCAGGAGAAATTCTCTGGTAATCTCTGATCATGTGATTCTACAGAACAAGCTAGGAGGACGCAGGCCACTGGCTATGTTAGTCATAATTCATCATTATGCTTACACCTCCAACCAATGGCTGCATGTTAAGTGGCAATCTGAAACCACTACAGCTCTCAGGTCTTTCTTAGGAACAACCCACATGGTTGCTGCAGCTGCAAATCAAAAGTGTTACACATCACAAAGGCATTGCAGAGAAGGTTTTAAAAGTACTTTATAGGCCTTTTAACTCATGCAATTTGTGCAATAGTTAGATGTATGTTACTTAAAAGTGCCAGTACACTATGTGGAAACTAGACTGATGTGTTCAATCGAACCCATAAAAATGTTTTATCTGCTTGTCTTCATCAAGTTGACCAAATGTTAGTATTTGTTATGCAAAAAGATTGTTATTAATACTGTTGTCATGTTAAATAAATCCACTAATTTCGGCATAGTCATTTACTTTAAAATGAATGTTTGTGTCATTATAAAGGTTTTTTTTTTTTTTATAAAAGTAAACTTTTTTTTAACAACTTTTTTTTTTTTTTAGCTAACTTGGCATGAAGTCCCACGGTTCACCCATACTGGATCAGTCTGGCACAATGTGTCTGTTGCCTTGTCAACTTGAAGAGAAATCTAACATGCATGCTGGGAAATCCCTTGCACATCAGAGTCTATGTAATTATCAGATAAAGCTGGACTTCTGTCATCTTCACATTCTTCAGATCTGATTCACCAGACTGAATCACATTCACCAAAATACAAATGAAATGTGTGGAACAAGAGGTGGCATGCTTTGTGCATACTGTCATTTATTTTCATTTTAGAAAGAAAGAGGCAGTTCTCATATACAGTTGAAGTCAATCACACCAGCTGATCTGCTTTCAGCCAAAGTTGGAACAAAAATATGAGTGATATTGCATTTTTCTCAAGTACAGTCTGTACCTAACTGAATGAGCCTTAGACAAGTGGAATCAGCTGAATAATTACCCACATCCATGGTTGGTGGACTGCTTGGAGTTTTGGTTCCTCAGATGGCTTTAAGGCCACCTAGTTGGTTCATATGCACAGAAATAACCACACGTCATTTTTAATAACTGCTCCACTTGTTTAATTACAATATACTGTTTTGTCAAGTTAAAATCTCTTTCTAAACAGAGAATATTATTTGGTGGCCAGTATATTTTCAGTCAGAACTTACTGGTGATGTCACCTAGATGCTGAAACAAAAAGCAGAGTCAACCACGAGCATGTGTTTTGGAGCTTAGCGCTTTTCCTGGCAGCTGCTACTATGTGAGTTTCATATAAATGAAAATAGTTCCCCCCATTTGAAAAAAGCAGAAATTTTCACATGAACATGCTCAAATCAGTTCCCTGGAGACTAGAAAATCCAGGATGTGTTATTGTTTTTGTTTCGGGTTTTTTAGATTAGTATTTACTAAATTTTAAGTTTGTTCTTTGTGCTTGATATTTAACACCACTTTCTATGGTGTCTGTACTGTTTTACTTCCTGTCTTTGTCCTGTTCCCTCTTCATAAGTAGGACTTTTGAGCAAATTTTTCTGTATGCTCTCTGAGGCTACAGACCGGGAATTAAAATAATTGCCTCTTGGAACTTGGTCAGTAAAGAAAAAGAAGTCAGATGGAATCAGTAGAGTGGAATTTCTGGAAAATTCACCAAACACATATAACCAACTTTGGTATTCTTTGTGTTTTGATGAAAAGTCTATATGGTGAATATTTTTAAAAAAAAAAAGAAGACTTTCTCTTTTGCTTGTTGTTTCAGTGACGATGTCTTTGCTACATTAATGTGTCCCATCAATAAACTTAATACAGCTGTAATCAAGGTACTTAAGTCTCTATTTTTATTAATGCAGATACTCAGACAAACAAATCTGAAAACAAAACAAACAAAAATCACATTTAGAGCAAGTTGTAAGGGTTCTGTAATTTTCTTTGGAGGCTTGTTTTAAGAACTGTGGTAAATAAGTCTTTACTGATGCTTTCAAGTCTTTTTTGCAATGGTGGTTTTCACTGCTGGACTTGTAAATTAAACCAATCACTAGACACTAACGTCATCAAGACTGGCCTGTTTCTAATTAAGTTGTCTTGACCAGTTAAAGTTATATACAAATGCTTCCTATCTTGCTGGGAACGCTGACTCTGAAGTAGGAGGTAAAAAAAAAAAGGCCCCATTAAAAGAGTTCATATGCATACTTGTGGTCAGTTGACAAAAAAAGCACCTAAAGGGTATTTTTCTCCAACAATTAGAACAGTAATGAAAGAGTGATCCTGCCCACCTTAACATTTTTATCCCTCTTCAGACCTGTTTTATCCTCTCAGTTTCTCTGACCTACTTATTCCTGCTCATTGGTCCCTGTTAAAATTTTTATTCTGTAAAGCATTTTGTGTTACTAATATGTATGCACACATTTGAATTGTCTATTTTTCTTTCCACATCTGACAATTACCTCATGTTCAAACAAACCAGACAAACTTGTACAATGCCATTTTAAAACAATGTTAACATACAAAGAATCTCACAAACTTCTGAGTGCTGAGAGAAGCTGTATTGTTATGTTTGCATTTGAGAAGGTGGGTGGGACATCTCACCTCCTCTGTTCTCTTTGACCTTAGCACGTGTGCATACTGACTGCCCCGACTACATTGTGGAGAAACAAGCCTGATTCCCGCTACTCTTTCCACTCTCTCAGCCTGTTTACAATTCCGCAACTGCTGGTTGCCATGGAGCTGTACTCAATGAGCTCCAGATGCCAGATGCTTGAGCCAACCAGAGAAGTTGTGAGTCATCCCAACCCTCAAATCCCTCCTTCCAAGTCTCTTCTTCAACTCACTCGCCCTGTTCTTCCTTCAAATCTCCAGATTTACTGTTAGCACTCCACTCCCCAACCCTCTTTTCAGTCCTTGGTAGCCATGATACAATAAATCTCTACTCAGGTTATTCTTCCAGTCTGAAAACCCAGACACTTTAGCAGCTTTTGGCAGAATGTTTTTATCCCTGCGCTGTTTGCTTCTAGGAAGGAGGATTTCCCAGTAGAGACAAACCAAAACAGATGAAGCTGGATGAGAGATTGCTACAAAATTAGATCTTGTTTATTAGACATTGTCATTGATAGATAGTATAATACACGAAGATAGCTTGCAATACTCTGAACTTTGTCAACAACTTACATGTTTAAGAAAATAATGTACAATTAAAATGCAACTGCCTAACTTGAAAACAGTTTTAACATCACACACACAATTGCGTGGCATTTAAAATTCAATCCTTACTTATTGCAACAAAAATGATACCTTAATGTGCAGAAAAACAACATAAATACGATAGATACTGTCACTGTGTGCACTTCTACACACATACATGCAAGCTTTAGCCCAACTCGAGACAACAGGACTACTAATCAGCCACATTGATCAGTAGTTGTACATGCAAAACACCCCCTCGCCCACCCTTAATAAGAGAAAATGATGTTACTTGACAAGATAATTTCCCATAAAACATTTAGCATCTGTGGTTTTACTCTCAGTTAAAAACAAAAAGCCTTGGAGTTACAGAAAACCAACATGTTCACATGAATAACTGATACTTTTTCTTTCAACACTTCCAGAAACTAAATAGCTGTGAGGTGCAACTGCCAGGCAGATGCAGAATGTAAACATAATCAGCTGAAGAGAAATCCCGAACAGCTCTTTTGCACTGCTGGGAAACACCCTATGAGTCAACTGAGGCAGCCCATTGTGGCAGTATACTGGCTCAGATTGAAATAAGATGTCACTGGTGGATGGTTACTGCACAAGAGATAAACACAACCATCATTAGTAACAGCGCAGGGAAACACATGCACTGCAGGACCCCCATAACATGCATGAAAACTTTAATCAGTGATTAAACCACACTGAATAAGTAAAGTGAGATGGTAAACTGCATGGTTTCCAGTAAGTGTGTTGCTGTGCTCGGCTCTGGTGATACCATAACTCAGTTCCTGATTATTTTTTACTGATGAGGAAATGCTCTAAACATGAAATATTCATTCAAACAATTTCACTGTAATACAGCCGCTGTGCTCGTCTTTCCATGTTGTCGCATACATTTGAAAAAACGTCATTTGGCTTCAGGCCAATATATTTTGGAATGGGAACAGTGTGTCGTCTCTGTGACAATTTAATAACAGCACAGTGTTTGTGTGCATTTCTTAGTTATCAAGGTGTAGCACTGTTATAAGAGAACTTGCTCGATGTTATGCAGTGACGTTATTGACATGCGGATGCTACGACATCCATTGATGCAAGCAGAACAAGTTGTAATTGTTGTAACAAAGAGTAAACTCTGTGTACAGTCATTTGTCCAGAAAATGTTCAGCTGAGTCGCCACTTGTATTGACATTAAATAGAAGTTTTAGTTTGATGAAAGTGTGATAGTATTAAATGATAAATTATTCTAAAATGTAAAGAAAGAAATCACTTATTTCTGAATATTCAGTTAGTAACAACACTGTCTTCTAACATTTCACACAGCCAAAGAAGAAAGTATAGTAGTCTTTTTAAAAAAAATCAAATTAAGAGGGAGCTCACCATTTTTCTCTTGAGAAACTATAGTTTTACAGCAGTTGGGGGTCTTTTTTTTTTTTTTTTTTATCCCCCAGAACTAAATGGTATTTAATAATCTACAACTTTGCTCTAGCACTTTTGAATATAAACTCAGACAAACCTAAAGAGGAAATCCCTGTTCTGTTTGACATTTAACACCTCCCACACCACCCTAGATGAGACTACGACACACCTACAGCTGCCTGTCTAGCAGCACTGTATCATATCAAAGGTAAAGCAGCAGCTGGCAGACAAACAGTCATCACACATCACACGGGGCGTGATGAGCTTGTTCCTCAGAAATTTCCTCCGAACTTGACTCTCGCTGTTATGGCTTGCAACAGATCATCAGAAAACAGATTAATCTCTGCTGAGTCTTCAGTTTCTTCAAACATGCATGAATGTACCGCTCTGATCGGCCTGTTGAGATGTGTCACATTTGGATTACTCTAGAAGTCACTCATACAAAAAATGGAAGAAAAAAATAAAACATTATCATCAGTCATTGTTACCAAAAACTTGGCTTCTAGCTAAGCTTATGTTAGGTTACTCAAATGGTCTGTCACATATGCCTTTGGAAATGCTCACTTCAGCGGCGCATTCACAGCTGAAACCATCTGGTGGATGCCTGCAGGCTGTCAAGCTGACTTTTTTTATATCTGGTGATAAGAACACCTGCTCTTTCCTGGCACGCAATGGCACAATGGCCATTATCTCTCTATATTGCATGTAATAAAAAGCAACAGCATGTAAAATGAATTTTACTATGAATGTGATACCTTATGCTTAACTACGCTCTTATCAGGTAAATTATACATTATGCAATTCTTTTCTGGAAGTTATAAAGTGTTTCTGTTAAATCCACCAGACTCAAGCTTCCCGAAAGAAATGGGTGTTCATAAATGATGGGTCATATTTGTATGTGTTAGCCAAGAAAGGAATAATCAGACAGAAATAAAGTAATAATGGAGCCCTGGTACTTGGCTCCATTGCTTCAGCTGACAGAAAAAACCTCATGACAGAATGAATGTACAAAGCTGAAGAGAGAGAGAGAGAAAGAGAGAGGGTAAGGTCATTGGTATGTCCCTGCAGGGCATGTAGATAAACAAAGAATTTCGTCATATATGGGCAAAAAGCTGAAACATGAGATCAGTTACCAAATCTTTTCCTGAAACTGAGGTTATCAAATGACTCAGGATGATCCTGCGTAACCTTGTTGAGCGCTGCGATGTTACATCAGCAATGAATCCGTTCCCTCCCAGCTCGCTGACCAAAAGAAACAAAGCAAATAATATTATAATGTAAAACTAAGAAAAAGTCACATAACATGAAAGGACATTTAGTTTGTGAACGCAAAATTCTTTGCAAAGAATGGCAGAGGACAGCCGATGCTTTGACATTATACAGCATGGCCTACAGTGAGATCCTTCCACCAGTTAATGTGCATAACAGGAAAACTGAACAAACCATGGAAACATTGAGGAAATGGCCTCTATAAATATAAACAATCCCTGTTGTAGTGAACTCTCAGTTTTTTATGGACAAATTTAAATACTTTCCGGTTCTTGTTTTTGCTTTGATGCAAAACAGTGCAAAAATCTTGTGAGTTCCAGAGAGACTCCTCTTAAACACTAAAAGCAAATGTTTTTCAGGTTTCAACCTGATCTGATGTGTTTTATTTTGTTTAATGAGAGGTCCTCACTTGTGTTTTTGAATGTATATGCAGCTCCGTTTTACAAAATGAGGTTTGAACACCCAAGCACAAGCTTTGTCTTTTATTCCCCCTTTAAATGGATCATGTAAGCTATTATACTTTTGCATAGGATTACTTTGTTCTTGGTTAAGCGCAATAAGTAATGACTAAGACACATCCAGACAAATCCCCCTGCTTTTATGTGAAAATAAGCAGAAAAAAATGCAGTGGAGTTATATTTCTAATCTGTTTTAAACCATCCAACACAAGACAAAGGGAGCAAAAGTACAGACAAACCTCTTCAATCAGTTTTCAGAAGAAACTTCCTGTCAGAGCACGAAAGAGCTAGAAGTAATAACAAACCATTGCCCTGGAGAAGTACGCTGATGACCCTGATCGTTCAAAGCGAGCTGCACAGCACAGTGAATACTTCAGAAAAAGCCCCACTTCCATGGAAATGCAAGGCAAGCGTAGAGAGAACAGTCACACACTGTTCACTGTTTGCTGTGTCGCAGCAGGTCACGCACAGTTCGCACAGTGTTTTCAGAGTATCCCACTGTTAACTGGCCCTCACAATCCAGTTTTATAAGTTATGATTGTAAAGGTCCATTCTAATGTGCTGAAAGGCCAGAAAAGGAAATAGAACTTTTGTTTAGTTCAGTGTGTTATTGATGGGAAAACCCCAATGAGAAATGCTTCAGAAGATGTTTACCTCTGAGCTTTCAGCCAAAGAGACAGTCAGGTAAGATAAAAAGGGACAAAGTCCACCTGATTAACAAGCTGCAGTGGATGGATGTCTAACTACCAGAGGATTGTGGTTTTATTCTGATTTGTACCAACTCCATTTAGAGTATATATATATATATATATATATATATATATATATATATATATATATATATATATATATATATATATATATATATATATATATATATATATATTGAGAAGAATTTGATTAAATGAGGGTGTACTTTTATTTGCAAGCAATAAAAACTTTAGCATTGAATTAAATGCTGTACTCATATTTTATGTTAATAAACAGAACTCTGTACAACACATGTTGACAAGATGAAGAGCTGAGCTTCTAATCAAATTTTACAAGGACATGCTTGATCTAATATATCTTGTATATAAAAGCCTGACGCACTGAGTCAAGTAATTAAGGCCTCTATCTTTTGCTTCAAAGTAGTAAAGCGTAATTAAAAACTTTGCCATATAGTGTCATCTACAGCAATGGTAACCAAACCTGGTCCTCCAGGTCTACAATCCTGCAACAACCTTGTTTAATAAACAGGATGTTGTGGTTTGTGGGCTTAAGCATACTGATTCATTCATTCATTCATTTTCCAAACCACTTAATCCAATTCAGGGTCCCAGGGAAGCTGGAGCCTATCCCAGCTGTCTTTTGGGTGAAGGCAGGATACACCCTGGACAGCTCGCCAGTCCATCGCAGGGGCTTAAGCATACTGATACTTGAAAAATATATTTTATTTGCATTCTGGGAAATCACATCAAATGGTTTTTCTGTTCTCTGCCCAATGTAGAAGTATATTTGCCCAGTGGCTGCTGTTCGCCTTGACAGAAGGAAAAATGATGACACACTTATAGATGAGGATGAGGAGAGAATGGGGACAGAGTGAACCAAAATATCAGTTTCTACAGCCATTACTTGCCAATGCCAACTAAGAGAGGACATTTGCTCCGCTTTCTGTCACCAGCAGTTTACAGATGGTATACTCTAATATAAATGTGGGTTACATGTTATATAGTAAAATATTTTAAACACTGTAAATCATTGAAGACAAGTTGGTTACATCAATCATCTGATGAAAAACAGTGTACAAAAATGTGTGTGATTTGGACTGCCCTAGTCAGCCTCCACAACTAGGAGAGTGCTGACGTACCAAACTGGAACAAAATCACCAACAGGCAAGTTATCTCAGCTGCATGTTTACAGTAATGCCATTAGGTTTTTGGTGGGTTGTCAGGTTCCTTCATGTCCATGGTTGGGCACACAGCATCCCATCTCTGATGTGTCTCACTACTTTTTCCACTTTCCAGCACATGGCATTTTGGCATCTTGTGAGAGGAAACTGTTGACACAGCATTTGGTTTCAGACTTCATTTATAGCCGCCAGCCCGTTTGTTCCCTCAGTAGTAGCTGTGGTCAATAAAATTACTCAAATGCATCAGAAGAGAAGAGTTGAGAACATAAAAGCAGGCCCTTAGGAAGTTATGTCCTTCCACTCAGGGGAAATTGCAACCAAAGACACCACAGTGAGGCATTGCTTATGGTTTAAGTGTAAAAGGAAATCTAGCCACACACAGGTCACAAATGCCTTCGCTTTGCTGTTGTCTACTTGTTTTGGGCACCACAAGTTCACGTCGTCGTCCCCGAATGCTTTGCACAGGTAAAATATTAGAAACTTCTGTAGGACAAAAAAATGTGGCGACATAAACGTTTTCATGTGACATTAATAAGGAAGTTGAGTTTAACAGGACGACAACGAAATATTAAGCTCAAAAAGTGCTATCAGTAAGGGTTCTCTTGAAAAACAAGAAAATAAGTTCACAGTCCTCAAGGGAAATTTTCTCAGTTTGACAAATTTTTGCAGAGGAATTCTACAGACTTAGTTTGGAAGTGTAGTTTCACAAATGCAGTAGATGGCTGATTATTAATAACTGAGCCACATTCATAGATGCACAACAGAACTTTTGCAAATTTTCTTCCTTTTTGCAGTAATTTCAACATCCATCTTACATCCTGCACTGAGTTCCTTCCAGTCACTAAACGACAAAGATTTGATTCTTATCTAATCTCTTGCTCTGTCTGTTTATTTTTTTCTCTTTTCCACTAGTGACATCTTCATACATTTCTTTGATGAATCATGCACAGTGCATTTTGGAGCAGTTGATGAGCTGATATCTAGCTGCTAGCGTGTAACATTGTGCGTAAAGTGAAACGTCACATGTGTCCTGGAAGAGAAAGTTGCCAAGTGAGGTTTTTAGACCTTGAGAATCTGCTGAGCAGTGGCAGCTCCAGAAATGTACATGATTATTGTCACTGTGCCATCAAGCGCTTCAGTATCATGGAGTTTAAAGGTCAGAAAGTTACATAATGTGTCTTTAAATTGACGTCATTTGATGACCTTTATTTGAAAAAGGAAAAACAAAAACAAAAACCAACATGATAAGTACAAGTTTAATCTCAGAGAGTCCTAATAATTGGCCTTTATATGGTGTATATGGTGTTCTATTAAACACACATTTACATCACATACAGGAGGGTTGGGTCCATTAGACCTGGGCTGATAAAAGTGTAGAAATAGTGTTGCTCCAACACAATGTTGTAACCTTGTCACAAATTTCAAGAAAAAAATCTGCTTCTATATATTATCCTCTCTTGCAAGAACAATTCTTCATTATTTATCTGAGCTGCAAACTGGGATGGGAAGCAATCACACACACACACACACACACACACACACACACACACACACACACACACACACACACACACATATATATATATATATATATATATATATATATATATATATATATATATATATATATATATACACATATATTGTGTGTGTGTGTGTGTGTCTGTATATAATGTAGTTCAGAAGAATTTCTAATGAAGTTCAAATACATAAAAATCAATAGTAATGCCATTCTTTATTGCTTTGTAAAATTGTTTAATTTTTTTCCCCTTCCTAACAAAGGCAAAGTGCAAACATTAATTATGTAATATTTATTGTTGACCTTTCTTTAATTCGGATTAAGTCAACACATGTCAAGTATTTAAATATTAAAACATAACATTATTTGATTTGTCAAATTAAAAAACCAAAAAAAAAATTATAATAATTATAAGAATACGGGCTAAGTATTAAAGATATGGCTACAGAGTGGTGAAACTTAGAGAGCACCACCTACATGTTCAGAAAGGTGAGGTTAGACAGTCCTCATGTTCTGCAGAAAAAAATGGAGGGGGGGTTGGAATGATATTTTGCATGCAATGTGAGGAACTGAAAGAAGAATCTTGTAATGGCTGTGGTGACAAGCTGAACAAGGGCTGGCAGAGGCTCAGCCTGACCAAACTAGCACTATGCAAGATGCTGGAGAGTAAGAGGGTCTTAGCTGCTGCCTGTGAATGGAAGTATGGCGCCGGGTTAAAACATCCTTAACACTTAGTCGATTGAAGAAAGAAAAAAATGTATACTCAAGACTGCTCTCCTCTTCAGCATGTAGCCACTTACATGTAGGTCATAGAGAGAATATACAACCTCTTGAGATAAAAAGAGCACTTGGATGCTAAAGGATAAATTGGTGCTCACGATGGTGCCGTGTATATAATCATGATGACTGACAGAAAAAAAGACCATCAAGAAATGACAAACTGTCACCATGCCATGTTTGCATGTTAAAGACGACTACATGGCATCTATGATGGTGACAGCATGGTTGTAAAAATGGTGTATTTTAGTTTGTTTCCTGATGGCTTTGTAAATCTACCCAAGTACAAATTCTGGGGAAGAAATAAGTGTTTTCAGAAAGTGTTGTGTTGACAGAAGGCATGTTGGTCACATCAAAGCAGTACTTTGACGCTGCAATAATGTCAGTTTCAGTGTGGAAATAGTCCCATGTGGTATTCCTTTATGATGCTTGTAGGAATGGTAGCTAACTGGACATACTTATGAAGTTCTTAAAAAAAGTATCTGTATCTTGCAGTTGGAAGGCTTGTTGGTAGAGTTATACATGAACCACTTAAAACTCAGAGGTTTTTATGGCAAAAACTTCAACAACTGCAAGTTAAGGGGAAGACATGAGTTGTTTGGGGATCAATAACTGCCAGAGTGGGAGTTCAAATAATAAGTCCCTTCATAATACTTTTTTTTTTTTTTTTTTTTTTTTAACTTATAGGCCCCCTTTTTTTTTTTTTTTAGGAAATCACTGACTTTTTATTTACAGCTATGGGTTTTAATCTTGCCATGTGGAAACCTGACACAGACCTCAAAGTGAGATTTTCACATCATCAGCTGCTGAAAGATTCAAATGAACTTCATAAGTGAGGCGTGGGGGGATATTTTCCATTTGGAGCTCTGTGAAGGTCATGATGAATGCTTCAGTCCAAATGGAAATTGAGCATCAGGAAATTAGAAAATCACATTTATTGTCAGCAAAAGTTGAAAAATGTGAAAAGGTTTTTTAATGCTGCAATATTTATAAATAAATGAAGGGAAAGATTTAGATGGAATTCTCCTCTGAGCCATCTTGGAAAAAAAAAATATGAATAACAGTGAGGCTGAGCTGACTCATATTGTTGGAAAAAAATCCTGTATTTGGATGTCCAGTTCGTTGCTAAGCAACATGTTGAGAGAGAAAAAACAAACTAATGAAACTTCAGCAATATATGTTGGATATTTAAACATTGTTGAGTGTTCTTTCCACATCTGTGATGGTAAGTAAACATAGTTCAGCAAATGATTCATTTTTTTAAAGACAAATCCATATGTTTAGACAGGGGCTTAGACTTAACAAATGCTGTCCCTCTCAGGCATTTTGTCAGTGGAAATGATCATATACACTGAAATTAGACGTCATTGTTATAACTGAATCATGTTTTCTTATCCTGCTGCTGCTAATTGTAAAGTAATGCTGGTCATAGTTTCCTATTTATCCAAATAGAGAAGTTCAGTGACGTGCATAGGTTTAGGCACGAAAAGATTATTCAAATTTTACACAAGAATAGAATTTCTTTGACATTATTTTATTTTCCATCTTATGTAATGTTACCAGTGTAACCACACCCACTTTGGTAATATTTGTTAATGACTCTTATTGCCAGCTCAGAGTCTTTTAGTTCTTGTTAAGACATTTTTTTTCCTTTCTTGCAACACAGGGCTTCAGGTTATGTGAATTTCTTGGCTGTCTTGCACGCACAAACTTTTTAATGACTTTCAGTTATATTTAGGTCAGTGCGGTGGGGGATGGTAAAACCTTCAGTTTTTCTCTTGAGGTAGTCCAACTGTGGATTTTGAGGATCATTATTTTGTTTTGTTGCAGACACGGTCTACTTTCCATATTGTTGTGTTTCTTGCAGAAGCTGCAACTATTTAATAAGAAATGCCTTCTGGCCATGTGTTGTGTGAGCCACTGACTTTAAAGCCAAAGCATGGTCAATGCACACTGTGGAGAGAGTTGTCTTCTCTTGCCTCATCTCACTGAAGTTCTCTTTTATATTAGCTCATTAAGTCTGAAAATGTTTCCAAATTTCATCAGACAAAAAAATTCACATCTGCTGTCCAATCATAATAGAGGCTGTAAACATAGCTGAGCCCTTAAAGAAAAGTTCAGACGCTTTGGTAAAAGCTGGCATGAGAAGGGCGTTTCGTGCCCAAACTTGCCACTGTACACTCTTTCTTTAACACACCAAACCACTCCTTGTCGTACATTATTCATAAATAAATTCCCAGAAACATCACTGTGAATGTGAGTCACTTATGACACTTTTGGGGGTGTTCAAAATTATTTAGAGCAATAAATGGATAAGAATTTATTCATCACAAGGCTGAGAAAAGTCTTAAGCAGTCAGATACCTCATAAAGCTTTTGAATGAATAAGGGTGGCTATTACAGCCCGTTCCTGCTGGTTGAGTCACAATGTACGCACGATTGACTGTAATCAGGGATACATCAGTCTTCCCATCATCAACACACACACACACACAAAGACTCATATCCTGCCAGGATATGTCGCATCAATTTTTTTTGTGACAGTTTTTCTTTATTCATATAAGTGAACCTATGGTTTACAAGGCTACTTGTGGTCTATTTCATCCTATTCTTTGGCTTTTTCATTTAGAAAATATACCTACACAAAAAAAAAAAAACTACAATGTGATATTTGGAACATTGACTAAAACAAAATCTGATCAAATTTTGTTTGTTGCAATGTACAAATATTGCTACAAACAAAAATTGACCCGATATCCCGTAAGAATGGTGATATATCGTACATCACACACTTGCAAAATGTCTCCAACCAGAAATACACAGTTGCTCAATTTACATACAAGGAAGTGCTGAAATAGTTCTGTATACTGAGAATGTGTCTGAGGGAGACAGATGTAGCGCAACGATCGGTGGTGAACAGATAAGTGAGAAATGCAGCTGCAGGAAGGACAACCATCAGTTTTCTGATTACTGGGATTGTGGGTGTTATCAGTGATCATGCTACATGTAAGCGGTGGTGAGGTTTGATCCTCACTGAGAGGACTGAAAGATCAAGAAGCAGCATACATCAAAAGAACTTTTCTATCTGTATGACCCTAGCAAGTCTTGGAGGTCATGTGACCGAGGCCTGCCGGTTGTGCCATACAGCGCAGGTGACAGAACCTTCTCTGAAACTCCACCCCCCCGAATTAGCTTGAAGTCTGCGGACTCTGAGTTACAAAAAAGCAACAACTAAAAAAAGCTCATTTTCACAACCGCTTTTACGTAACTATTTCAGTGTACTGTTGTCTGATGCGTTTAGTATTTTTCTCTACAGCAATTTCTGATCATTATCTTGAAAGGAGCTAAAAAAGGTTTCACCTACTTAAAGATAAAATGTTTCTCACTAAAAGAGGGAAGTGGATAATTTTTCTAGCTAATATGATGAAAAGAGTTTAAAATATTCTGTAATGGTCACGCTGTGTTGGTTTGGTTGCAATTAACTGGAAATCAACAATAGTGCTTTGGTACACCTACAGACATTATTCCCATGAAATCTGGTGAAATGAAATGATTTGGCTGAAGTAGTTTGACTTCTTCTAGTGAAGTGAAACGCTGACCAGATGTGTCTTAATATCTTTACCAGGGAAAGGAGTGTGTGTCAGTAAACAGTGTATCTGTACACTGTTGTGTTATAATCTGATTTGGTCCATAAATTCAACTGTATTATGAACCATTTGAATCCAGCTCACATTTTGCCCTCTGTATGTGTTTGTTTTGTACATAAATGCCAAAAAATACAAAAAAGCCTATAATAAAAATACTTATACATGACATAGGCTTGTTGGAAACTACAAAAAAAAAAAAAAAAAAAAAAAAAAGCTGTGAAATCTTTCCTTGTAGTGGGCAGTTATCAGGACAGCTTTCTGATGAATGAGATAAGCTGTGATATGAATGAGACAAGGACTACTAGAGATAGAAGAACGGGAGGAGATGGAGTTTGCTCACTTAGTAACGATTCAAGGAACTGATTGTGGCCTCTGAGAAGCATGACTCATTCAGTGGTGTATCAGGAAACCCTTTAGTTGTTGGTCACAGCTTACCTCACTTAAGCAAATACAACCACAGTTTGTATAAAAAGTGAGATAACTCTTCTGAACTTTTGTCTTTTTCCCTTTTTAAATTCTTAAACTTACAACAACCATATACTAGCACTGCAACACCCCCCACTTCCCCCAACATTTCTGCTGCCACCCTGTCTTCTCACAAAAGTTTTATTTTACTGTAAAAACTCACAAAGGTTGCTGACACATTTGTGATAAAAAAAATTGAGAAAAAAAAGCCTCACACTCACACACTGTAGAGTCGTCAGCCTCAACTATTGGCTGCAAATTATTCACAGTAAATAAATAATCTGTGGGATTTATGAAAAGATGCTGAAATAATGTATTTCTCAATCTAAGGAAACAAATCTGAAGCATCCATCTGGAATTCTTCGTGTTCATCCCCACTTTTTCTTAACATTGCGTGACTCTTTCACACATGTAACTATTTCTAATAAACTGTAGTGTCACGACTGCGCAAAACACATGTCTCAATCTTCCTTTAGTGGTGTGAGAGAACAGATGTCTCAGACCCCTCCCCCCTCAGTTTTTACCCCACAGCGATGATAGGAAGTGATACAGATGGGACCTCTGTGTTTCAGCTGTGCTGATGATGAAGCACGACCCCAGTGCCAGATGATGCGTTTCCTCTAAACGCTGTGTCTTTCACCGCAAACTGTCAAGTTTACTCAGATTAAAAATACAGAAAATAGTCAGACTGAATTATTCCACTGCTTTGTTTTATGGTGGGCAATGTGAACATGAATACTCATGGTTCCTGTAAAACTGTAAAAGCTTCACTGAGGTGATGTGATGCATAAAGGGTATCAGATAGTAAGAAGTTTGACTAATTTACGATTTTTAGGATTAGACCCAGATTTTTCCATTACTGACTACATATCTAAATATAGTACAGTGACATATACTGAGAATTTATTCGTAACCTTTATAAAAGTCTTTATTGATTCATCCTGACCTTTTCTACTTTTCTTTGTGATTATTTCTATTTCACAGTTGGTGATTCTGTCACACGTTAACCATAATATGACTTCTATTCATCAAAAAGGCAAATGCTTGATTGTATAATAAGCCAGCGTGACAATAAGATGAACCTCTTCTTGCTTTTATGAAAAGAAAGTAGTGCTGTTCTTCAACTAGTTTGTTTGTATCTGTATGTGTGAGTGTGTGTGGCTGTGTGTAGTGGTGGCAGTGGTGAGGACAGACAAATGAAAAGAAGACAAAGGCACCAGCAACACAGATACCACAAGATAAACTCGAACTTGTGGGAAGTGAGAGTGAAACGTTTGATGCCTTGGACATCAAAGATGGAAACGTCACGTCTTTATGTTAATCTGACTCAGGTGAGCTCAGTCAAAGAGGCCCCCTCTCTGCTTCCTGGAAGAATCAGTTGCAATAATAAAAAAAAAAAAAAAAAAAAAAAAAAAGAAGGAAGAAATTTTTTTTTTTTTTTTTTTTTTTTTTTTCACTTCAGATAACCTGAAAGCATGAACTTCCCATAAATTAGAGGCTTGCAGCTTTACAAAACCACTTGCTCCCTTTGAAAAGAAACAATGCAGGAGAAAATGTGCTGCTTTAATTCAAGATAAAAAACAAAATTACAGGAGTCAGGGTAGGTGTTTGATCATCTTAAATACTTTGAGTGTTCTGCTTTTACTGAGGCCTTCCTGGAAATTACGTTGATACCCTTATTTGGAAACCAAATAACACCACTACCATTCAAATGTCCCTTTTTTCCAGTAAATTAGATATGACACAAGGAAATGCCTCATTACACTCCACTGCACATCACATCAAGACTTTAGCACACAGCATTTCCTGTCATTATTTTTCATTACTGAAATAAGTGGTAAGTCATTGATATGGTTTACCTCTTTTTTCACACTGTCCTTAAAGAAAAAAAAAAATCTATGAACGTTATAAGCAAACATCTTAAACTAACAGAAAGGCTTGAGTAACGGCAGCTGTCCTGGGCAAGGCTTGTCGTCCCACTGCTGACTGTATTTGATAAGCCTCTGTTGTAATATACAACAAAACTAACACTGCATACACCCTCATTCTCTGACACATTTAACTGTAATAGTCCATGTCATTCCCTAGTATTGTGATATTTCCAGAAACCTCAACACCCGCAACTGCTATAATGTTTCTCACTTGTTGCTCACAAACTTTGTTGTGACAGAAAGTGGCACAGTCAGTACATTTTCATTCTAAATCAACTTCTGCCAGTCAGAACTGCACTTTAGTCAAATGACTCCTGCAAGTATATATTCAGTGGAACTCAATGGGGAACTCTCTAATGACAGAGTTACTACAATTAAAAAAAAAAAACAATTAGATAAATAAATCAGCATGTGCTATTCATTTATGAACTATTATACTGACAAGAGTAAGCAGACAGACTCCTGGATTATTTCTATTTGTAATGGGGGATAAGTAACTTTGAATTCACTGGGAACAGTGGAAACAAAAGTTGTGTAATTATAATATTGAGCAGTGCAAGACCAGACGGCTGCATTTATTTACCTTATGAACAAAAAAGTCTCTGAAGACAGCTGCCTCTCTTTAAGAAGAGGACTCCAGGCCCCTCTATAAAGAACAACTATACACTTCTCTCTAACTTCTTTTTTTTATGTCTAAGACTATTGAGAAAGTTGTATTTAAGCATGCTCGTTTTTTTTTTTATTTATTTATTTTTTTTTAATTAAAGTGAAAATACTGATAAATGTCCAACCACTTCACAGCACAACAACCTCGTTAAAGTGCATGACATAAGTTGAGCACTGACTACTCAACCAGCACTATATTTGACACGCTGGATCATAGAATCCTGGTGCACCTGTGTGAATGGTCAGTCCATGGACTGCTCCTCTTCTCTTCTTTCAACAAGACTTTCTGAAAAGATCATTACACCTCTGCAGTTCATCCCAGAAGCTGCTGCTGGAGTTTTAACTATGACTACGAGATCTGAACACATCACAACAGATTTAAAATCTTTACACTGACTTCCAGTCAGTCACAGAGTAAACTTACTGTTAGTTTATAAATGAGAAAACAAAAAAGTATCTGAGCTCTTAGACTGAAAGACTAACCCTCTAAAGCCAAATGAATCATATTTGATATACAACGTTTCTGAGATGTTTTGCATCCCTTTATGGTAAAAACTTTGCTAAAAAAAAAAACCTGTTGAACATAATCTAATACTTGTCTTCTGCCCATAATAGATACCAGAAGCAGAAGATTATATGATAATCATTTTGACATATCACATGGTACCAATGGTAAATATGTCCCCCCAAAAATAATGATGCTTTTTGTTACATTTTGTTAAAGAGGCAATAAAGACCTCTTTTTTTTTTTTTTTTTTTTTTTTTTTTTTTTGCTTGTTGCTGCCTTTCACTAGTTTTTGAATGATTTCTTTGCAACACCAGTGATGGTTTTAATGTTTTATGTAAAGTCCTTTCAATTGTCTTGCACATGAAATGTGCTATAGAAATAAACTTACCTTACAGAGCTATAAAGATGAGCAACTTTTGAAAGAACATCATCTTCTTTGGAAATTAAACTGTGGTTCTTTAATCTGGAAACTGGAATTCCCCATATGATTTGCAGATAGGGGATAGATTTTTCCCATCAAAACTCCCCTACAACATCCAGGGAACACTAGGAGTTTTGTTCATACATATTCACAAAAACACCTAAACACATATAATTTTTCTCCCTTTTTTCACATGACTTGCAAAAATAACAAGGATTGCCAAATGGGTTGCGTAAGGTGAGGAACTTACAGATTGCGGAACATAGAGTGACACATTTTATAATCAAAGAGCAGAGGTATATCTCAGACAGTTTTCATATCATTTGCATGCCAAAATAACTGAAACAAGACTTGTTAAAAGATCTTTATTTACTAGAGTTTCTTTTGGGGTCTACATATGTCCGTTTCCACAGGAATAAAGCAGCTACAACACATTACAAGGCTCTCATGAGCAATTTTTGTCTCAGTAAGTATTGTCTTGTTAATGTATTACTAATTTGTTGCAAAGAGCTTCAACTGTGTAAGTCTGTAACAGCACGTTAGGCTCTGGATTTTATCTAACACAAGTAAAACATCTTTTTTTTTTTGTTTTTATTTATTTATTTTTTTTAATTTTTTTTTTTTTTACAAGTAAAACATCTAATACAGGACACCATTTACATGTGTGAAAGTCAGCTCCAAAAATTCAGAGTGCATATGTTCATGCATGCCTTACTCTGCATGTGTGTAGAGTTTCACTTAAAAGTTGACCCACAGTAAAGGGTTTGCAAGTGTTTAATTATAAAGCTTTGTTTTCAAGAGGAAGCTTTTTATTCCAAAGAAGTTATTACTGCTACTGGTTCCCTTAATATCCCTTTGCATACTTGACAAAGTATTACTTCATGGTGCTTATAAGTGATAAGGTAGCACAATAGTACAGCAGTGGATGTCGACGTGAATTAACAGCTTCCTGTAGTCACAAAAAACAAACAAACCCAATTCAATTCAATTCAATTCAACTTTATTTATATAGCGTCAAATCACGGCAATGCCATCTCAAGACGCTTCACAGACAGAGGGGAAAACATAATGAAGGCCAATTCATAACAGCCTATATAAGGAAACCAACAGATTGAGTTGAGTCGAACTCAATCTCCCATCCTGAGCAAGCACACTGGCAACAGTGGGAAGGAAAAAACTCCCTTTTAACAGGAAGGAAACCTCCGGCAGAACCCGGCTCAGGACAGGCAGCCATCTGCCTCTGCTGTGTGGGGGGAAGAGGACAGAAAGACAACAGACAACAGGAACTGCTGCTCCCGGCCAGGGAGACCTGCTGAGACAGGAGACATACAAACCACCAAACAAACAAAAAATAAATAAATGAATGAATAAACAACTAAACAACAACAAAAAAAACTATTAAATTACTATCAAATTAGTTTGACACATCATGTTTATTTTTCTCTACTTATTTTTTATTAATTCTTTCTACAAGGACCATACAAATTAATATATGACAGCAATTTATGAGAGTAGCTAATTTTTGTCTGTCCTCTCTGTACAGAGCCTCCTTATAAACAGACTGAGTATAAAATATTCAAATAGTCAAAAGACAAGATAATACAATGAATACACTTCCCAGAGCATTAACCAACAAACTGTCCTTGTTTATAAGCATATTAATTAAACAGAGGTTACTTATTGGAGACAAAAACGATAACTGAGGAGACATAAAAGAGAAAAATGGGGCTGGAAGAGAAAAGAGGAAAACAGGCAGAGCACAGGCACATGAAAAGAATAATTGTTCTCTTTGCCAGACCCTTTGCTGCTTTTTATAATGCAGGATATGGATCCCTTTACAGGAAAGAATGACCACACTGTTACCATGGCAACCAGGTGACACAGTATGCAGCTTCTAATGTGAGCAAGCAGAAACCCAGCGGTCAGGCAGCCTGGTCACAGCTCTTGAACATGACCAGACCAGATCAGCAATGACGCAGTAAAGGCCCAGCTTTCACCCCAGTCGTCTGAGGCTTTCAACCATTTCCAGTCAAGTTGGCACAGATAACAATCATGCACACAAAGTACATGTCAGAACAGGAAGACAAAGCAAATCTACGCACACAAGGAGACAAATACTCTTGGTGTACAACCGGGAGGGAGGGGTAAAAACCTCCAGCTTGCTGCAGCTTTTTAACAGTGAACAGTTGAGCAATCACTGCATGTAGCCTGCACAGACTGATGTGCGGTTCAGCTGAAAGGAAATCAATTGTCCATTTATAAACTCATTCAGGTTTTATTTTCTGTACTCAAACGTGCAATTTTACATTAGAACCGTTAGAAATAGTTTTTCTGTCACTTGGAATGACTGCTGGATTAGTACAACATTAGTTACACTTATTGTCACCATATTTCAAAGTATTCATTTTCCTACACAAGCTTTTGCCTTGGTTGATGCTTCAGAGAACATAGAGCAAACTTTCTTGCAATATAATAGGTCAACAATCACAGTGAATTACTGAGATTGCATTTTAAATTAAATAGCTTGCCAACAATCTTTAGGCCTGCATGCTGATTTTCAGAATGTGCATCAATGAATTTGGGGCTAAACGATTGCTTTTATTTCCCTACTTTGGTATTTCTTGATGTATGAGCACTGCCAACTGAGGAGCAACACAAAGTACCAGACACCAGTAACCTGCTGAAATCACTGTGTTTAGATTGTTTTGAGTAATGCCAGAAACAGAGAAAGAGCTGCACAATAAATGGTTCAGACTCCCGTCTGGTGTCCACTCTACAGAAACCCAAGCTCCTCCGGTCTGAGGTAATGCTGTAGTATGTGCAGGCTGAAGCACGAGTGGATCAAATGACAGCATGAAGGCTAGTGAGACACTTTTATTTTTAATCAACTCACTTCCACAAACAACCTCCTTCCCTTTATTTCTTCTTCATATTAATACATTTTTATGTTACTGCTATAGATTACCAAAGTATGTCCTGGCTTGGCATCACATAGCTTCTTTAGTCAAGATAACACAGTCATAAATTAATTTCAAATTCAAAATAGTGGAAACCTATCTAACTATGACACATAGTGTCACATGGTGTCATGCCAATGAAATGTTAACAAACGGAAAAGATACCAAGTAATTATGAAAGTTGGACCATAGACTGTGAGTTATGTTTTCCTTATAAGATGGAAGACAATTAAAAGGTAATTGTAAGTATGTGCATATACATTTGTCATGTGTTATCCATTCATGAGAGAGTGCTTTCTATTATATTTCATGATGACAATGCATTTCTAGAGAAATGAAGATCATGGTTGCAGGTAAAGTTTTGAGGTAAAGCTGTTTTCATAATAATGAAGGGACCTTTGGTTATAAATTATCAATATTCCAGGCAGCAAGTGGTATGTACTCTTATATTTATTGAACCTGTAACTAAAAGAAATTTAGCATTGCATTAACTTTTTACTGTCAGTCAGTTGGTGTATGACCCTAGTCGTTATAAGCTACATGAATAATCAGGCTTTCTCCATTCTGTGTGTTCTCTACTACCTGTTCAACAGTTAAAGAGGCTGAGTGTGACCGCGGACAGAAAGGTTGATGAGATAAGGGAATGTCAATGACCTGAGCAGAGTGCATTTGATTCAATAGTTATTACTGTTTTTGTTTTAATGATATTTCGCTTGTTTTTTTGCACCTGTAAAGCTTATGTTAGCCACTGTTCTGTAGTGTTTTGAAAAAAACCTTTAAGATATCACATCAGACTAATATAGCAAGAAAATGTGTTTTGAAACATTTTTAAACTGTGTCTGCATGTTTGCAAGAAGGTGTTTAAATGGAATTTCTGATGTCTTCTGCTTTTCTGTATATCTGATATTAAACTTTGGCAGATTTTTAATAAAAATGTTACTCAAAATATAACTCTAACATGACAATTACATGTAGCCTTCATAAGGATACAGAAGAGTGACGGCATTTTGGTGGGCTTGCTTTAAAAATATGTATCCAACAGACTGCACCAAAAATTGTTCCTGCTGAATGAGACAATCATACTTAAAGAGAAACAGCTGTTCGGCTAAATCATCACTCGATGAGACAATTTCCAGATATATCAAGATGGCTGAAAGGTCTCAACCAGAAGCACACTAAAGCAACATTTTTTAAACCTCTCTGGAGAAGTGAAGAAGAAATGCTTAAATTTGGAGAAGGATTGTAAAAGAACAAGGCTGTCTGAGTCAACAGTGAGATATTAGTTCCCAAGTGAGAAATGTCGTAACAATTCCCAGAAGTGGATAACAATCCAAAAATTCCTCCAAATTCTTCTCATCCAGGAAGTCTCAAAACTTCTAGTAAACATCCAAAGAAGTATTGCTCTCTCTCATCATAACAGAGATCAGTGTTTCTGTCCCCAGAGCAATTTTGGCATTCAGTACAAGAGGGGAGAAGTATCTTGAAAACCACTGCTGACCCTATCTGATTTATATAACACCTCAATGACCCTTAAATATTTTTCTGGGTGTCTTCATACGTGTGTTGAAAGTGAAACCATTTGGATGACATAGATTGTTTAACTTTATGCGTAAACAGAGTTCTGCAAGTATTTTAAGTATATTTTACATATATTGTTCCATAAAAATAAATAAGTCAGAAAAACAGTTTCTTTTGTCTGACAGTAAACCCTGAAGGACTCTGGAAAGTCATCAGAGAGCTGAGACTTAAGCATGACTGTGTTATTCAGCAAGATTATAATCCCTAGAATAACAGCTGATCCAGCTCACCTAATGACAGCAGACCTGAGAGAGAGGGGTGAAGATCTCACAAGAAATGTGGGAAGACATTTGGAAAAACTGAAAAAGAATAACAATTTGTAATTGATCTATGACACTGCAAAAACAAGAAGAAGAAAAAATGTGACTATACTACATATGTGACCCAACCATTTCTTCAGAGTTAAGTCTGGAACCTCTTCATTGTGTATAATGTGCAAAGAAAATACACACTGCATCTGGTCCTGCTCTACTTGGAAACAGGCCTCCATGAACTACAGACTTTGTTGGGATCCAGGCTTTGTTTGGATGTCTCTCTTTCAAGATCTTTACAAGATGTGCATTATAGAAATGAACACTGTAGGGAATTGCCCAACATCCTGAAAAACTGTGCATGGAAACAAATAGCTCTCCACAAAATGTCATGAAGCTTCCAGAGAATTCGGCTGAAAGAGGATAATTCTGGAGCAACTCCTGCTGAACTTCCTGAACTGTATAGCACACTGATCAGCTTTTTGAGTGTCTGCTGTCCTCACAGAGTCTTTTATCTGAAGTACTTCTGGATTCTATCCACAGTATTTGATGTGGTAGTTCTCATTGTATTCAGCATGTAGTGATTGCATGGGGGCATATGAAGCTAATGACTGCAGTTGTTGCTGTTAAAAATAGCCCAACTATGTGAAGTTCAAACAACTGTAACATTTTCCCCAGTGGTTTTTTAGACCGTCTGTCTATTTGTTTGGTAGCAACTTTACAAAATAAACTACTAGTTGGATTGTAGACACGTGGATTTTTAAAAGGGTTCTTCATAATATGGGGGAAATAAGCTGCTTGGCAAATGTCTGCGATCTCTGAGTGCTTTTCTAGTTCCATCCATCCATCCATCCATCCATCCATGCATCCATCCATCCACTTATCCATCCATTTTCTGCTGCTTATCTAGGGTCAGGTTGAGGGAGCAGCTGCCTAAGCAGGAAAGCCCAGACTTTCCTCTCCCCGAGCAAAATAATCCTTCCAGGCATATTGTTTGCTCTTACATGTCAACATAACAAATTATCACTGATGCATAAATACACATTTTAGTATATTAAGTATTTTAGTAAAGGCTGAAAAACAACTCATTTAAGTATAGCTATTAAATGTGAAATGGCTCCACCTTTTTGAAAAGGCTTTCTAAAAAAAGTGTTGCATCAAATGTTTTGTAAAAAGTGATTTCATAATCCCATTTTCCGTTTCATTCAAGATCAAGGAGTTTGTACAGTTGCGGCTATAGCTTACATAGCTTTTTTCACATTTGAAATTTCTTTTGAATCACTTTATGCAGAATTCTATTGAATTTAGTTAGAAACACAACATTAATGACTGGCTCAACTGTTTCCTCTTTCCCAGTAACCAGAAAATACTGGTCTGATGTGTAATGCAGCATCAGTCAGATTATTAATCATTGGCATTCAACCGGTATGTTAGGTTATTTGTGACAATTTGCATCTCTAACTGAACACATTGTGAAAATTTTTCATAAGCCTGTGCAGGTTGGGTAGACATGATTGAAAAACCTGAACCTCTATAAACTTCACTCTCAATGGGATGGTGGACAGACTCCGCCACACGCAAAAGCTGTTGTTACGAACTTCCACATGCTTCTTAGACAAGCAAAAGTAAAAATGCAGGTCAGGTTTGCTTGAAGTTAGAGGGAAAATTGGTGAAAGTTTAGAATACATAACAAAAGCACAATGAAAAAGAAGCATATGGCTTCAGCATAAGTTATATGTGAATCTCATTTGTGTGAATGTCTCATCAAACCCAGTCCAAGCTTCGGTCAGATTTTATTTGCATAGAGCGAAGATAGTGAGAAAAGAGGAAAGGGCTTCTTAAAATGTCTGGTGTATGTGGAGGGCAGGAGAGTTGGCAGTGCACCACCAATGAGCTCATGTTGGCCCTTCCCATCTTTGCTTGCTTTGTGTCTGAGAGGCATGCAATGCAGTAAGATTTACAGTGACCTGCTTTGGCTCATATGAGTGGGATGACCTTATACACTGCTGGCTGACAACATGAGTCGGCTGGAATAAAGTGGTAAAGGGCACATATTGTAGCAACTACCTGCACTGTCGGAAGAGCCAGGTCTATTTGAATGAACATGTGCTGCACATTAAAATAGCCAAAGCAATAGTGTTAGATCCAGACTTCCCAGTGGAAAGATGTTAACTGAGTGGATGGAAACAAATACTTGGAAACAGTGCATCTTCTTGTTTATTTACAGTACCATGACCGACAGTTTCAAAGGAGAGATGCTCTTCACCCTGCACACGATGAAAAAACCATAATGCAGACTTATTGTTTGGGCAGCTGTAGAGTGGATTGATGGAAATATTCATTATGCCTTGAAAAACTGTGCTTTTTGAACATGAATGCACATGGAAAGCATAAAGAAGTTCTTATTATCAGCTTTAAAAAATCTGATTAAAAAATAATAAAATGCATTCAAAGATTGCAATTGATGAAACCATTTCACTGGTGAAGTGAAATGACCTTACTTTTAGCAAGTAAGCAAGTAAAACTTTATTAAATAGCACCTCTTATGATATAAAAACACATAGTACTTCACAAGAGCCAACTATATGAAAAAAAAACCAAATGGCTGTAATGGAACGCACTAGCAGGAAATAGTGTCAAGACATATGCTGTGCCCTGCTGGGAACTTACTGGAACTAGGCTGGTGTTTGAATTTCCTCACATGACACACGTGACGCCTCATGCCAGCAAGAGGTAATTCAGTGATTGGTATGCAGGCAGCAACAGGCTGGGAATAGATACTTCCACAGAACTGTACACAGTGTACTTGCACATAAGGGGATGGGGGTAAATAGATTATATCAACACTTTTTTTGTTTAATTACTGGTTCATAGTATATCGCCTTCAGTGTGTGACCATGTTACAGTTAATAGCTTTGGGATACGTGGAAAGGAAAAACAAAGTTAAATTTCATTTAAACATAAAATTCTCTTATTTATGATTTACAGTATTTTTGGAGTAATTAAACAGTTTCAAGAGTCTTGAACCCTACGACTACTGCACCACAGTTTACAACAACAGAATGAAGGAAAAGATAAAATATCAACTAATGACAAATGCTGAGCATTTCGTACAAGTAGAAAATTGTGAATTGGTGACACCTGGTGGACAACAGGAAAGTACCTCACAAAAATGAGTCGATGAGGGCCACAGCAGTTAGACTCTTTCAGATACTGTTTGTTTATCAGGATGATTAATCGCAGTCCTGCAGGGTTTCTGCATTCCTAATGAGTTTTCAGATAAATCTCAAACAGGCCTGTGTTTAGCACAAAAAGCCAAAAGGGGGCAAATTCACAGCTATGTTCATCTTGATGTTATGAGCTGGTGATACATTTATATTGCTATCTGTGCATATATAATTACAGAAATACACAGCTCGGTACATTTTATTTGAATGTTTAAATAGTTATCTTTTCATTTACCCATTTAAGCCAGGCCAGAAATCCCAGTGTAGCTATGTCAGTCAACCATTCACAGTCAACAACCAACACATGAGACATGTGAGCTGTTGGTTGGATATTGGTGAAACTGAAGACAAATTTATGCTTCTAGGAGGATAAAGGTGTATAGAGTTTTTTCAAGCTTAATTTTTGCAATTGAAATAGGTTATTTTAAAATATGTACGGCATTACAGAATGACAGCAACAGAAATGTGTTGCTCAACTCTGACTTTCTGCTTAACTTCATGCATTTCAGTCATCAGGCTGTTGTTGTCCGGTTACATGTGACATTACTGTGTGGCGGGGTCAAATGCATGGTTTTTAAATGGAATTGTTTTATTGCAGGTTTTTTACTAATTGCTGTGCTGCTACTGACTCCCCCTGATTTGTAAAAGGACCAAGGTAGCTCAGCAGACTGTTTTTCCTGTTTTTTATTTTCTTTATTTATTTTATGTTTTAACATGCCTCGTCCAACCTAACAATTGTTCACCTGAAATGCTGTTGGAAAAAATGAGCTTCCGTTTTACTGAAAAAGCTGAACTAATCCTATTTTCCTGATCCGTGCAGTGCCACGCAGCACACACACAAGGTTAATCACAGTCTAGCATAGTGGGATGAGTGTCGTAGAAACACCAAAAAGTCAGACTTCCCCCTTAGGAACTTGCAAAAAGCTAAAGAAAGAATGACTATTGAATTGAATTTCTTTTGTTCAAGAAAAGAAATGAATACTTCTATTACTTGTGTTGACAGAATATGTTAACATATCACTGTTTACAACAAACTGTTTGCCACAGGCTTATTTTTGCCGCATTAGTAGTGTGTGTGTGTGTGTGTGTTATTTATGCAGATATACAAGCAAGCTGTGATTGTTGGAATATTTCTTTGTGGACCCCAAGATAATGGCTATGTTATAAAGGAAAAAAAAACACAGGTGAATGAGGTAAAATGTTAATCTAATGGGGCAGCTGGGGCTACAAAGCAGAGATGGTAAAAGTCTTAAAATCAGCAGATTGGCTGTTGGCTTTCAACGTTTCTTATATGTAAGAGAAAGTTGGAAGCAAGCATGCAATTCCTTTCCAAATATGTATTTATTTCTAAGCCTTTAGTTTTTCTCTGACTGGGCCCTTTGCAATACCACAGGGTTTAATAGTAGCATCAATTGCACTGACTGCTGTTTGTTCCAGGGGGTGCCATGAGTGTTTCCACGGGGACCAGCAGAAGGTCTTTCAGATTTGGAAAAATAAGTTATTTTTGCTTTCTAGGTTCATATAAGATAAAGTAGAAAAAGGTGTAAAGATCCAGGTGGTGTTAAATGATAGTAGGCATGGATTTAATGGTTTATGGTGTTAGCATGTTCAAAACCGAGGCTGCTGCTGCTGCTGCCACACTGCATGACATTTCCAGGCAGTCTAGGATACGAAGCATGCTCCTCACACACAATTTAACTCATCTTCTCTCTCCATTATTTGTTGGCTTCATTTAACCTTATAACCACACATGGGCAGCGTCGGCTTTCAGTTTGGCAGAGCTATGAAGGAAGCTGCCTGGTGGAGATAAGACGACATTTGACTTCAACAGAAACAGTATGTCTTTGTTCATTGAAATAAACGCAGCAAGACAGGGGCTGTGAAGGGAAGCAGCAAAGGTGGAAGAAAAATAAACCCATTTGTGCTGTGCATCCCTGTCCCCTCTCACCAGCCTGTGAAATACTGGGCCACTCATTTTGTTTCTGTTGGATAGCGGCTGAGAGGTTTCCTGGAGTCTTCATCATAAAGTTGTGGAACAATTCAATATAGAAAAAGGGAAATGTAATCCATCAGACTATTTATTGCATCCTGTCTTGTTTTGTTTAGATGTGCCTGTCTGAAATCATATAACCCCCTCTGTAGATGTGCTCAGTAAGGATGCATTTGGAGATTAGGGAGCCTTTCTTGTTCCCTTCCTTGTCAGGGAATTGATAGGGAAAAAAAAGAACTCAAATAATATTTAAAAGCTTTCCGAGTCTAGGTCACAATTCTTTAAAAGACATCAGTAAATCAAGATGAAAAGCATTCAGTCCTTTGAATGAGGACCGGGATGGGGCAGGCTCTTCAAACCTGTTCTTTTCATAGCAACCTCAACGTGGTTTATTTGGTAACTCAAGTCTTTTGAAAGGATTTAGATACAATCTTATTAAGGTAAAAGATTACATTTGTTTCAGCAGGACATTTTGAAAATAAAAAGACACCAAAGTGATTTTAGTGAATTTAAATTTACTCTCCCCTCCCTGAGCCGTCACCTTATCGTGGTGGAGGGGTTTGTGCGTCCTAGCAGCTATGTTGTCGGGGGCTTTATGCCCATGGTAGGGTCACCCATGGCAAACAGGTGTCTAGGGGAGGGACCAGACCAAGTACGGCTCATCGACCTCTATGATGACGACCAACCTGGGCATGAATGTTCCCTTGCCCGGACACGGGTTACCGGGACCCCCCTCTGGAGCCAGGCCTGGAGGTGGGGTACGAGAGTGAGCGTCTGGTGGCCGGGCCTTCGCCCATGGGGCCCGGTCGGGCTCAGCCCGAAAGGGTTACATGGGCCCCACCTCCCGTGGGCTCACCATCTGCGGGAGGAGCCGTAGGGGTTGGGTGCAATGTGAGCTGGGCAGCAGCAAGGGGGGGTCCGATCCCCGGCTGCAGAAGCTGGCTCTGGGGATGTGGAACGTCACCTCTCTGGTGGGGAAGGAGCCTGAGCTTGTGCGCGAGGTTGAATGGTTCCGGCTAGATATAGTTGGACTCACCTCGACGCATGGCTTGGGCTCTGGAACCAGTACCCTTGAAAGGGGCTGGACTTTCTTCCACTCTGGAGTTGCTCATGGTGAGAGGTGCCAAGCAGGTGTGGGCATTCTCATCAGCCCCCAGCTTGGTGCCTGCACGTTGGGGTTTACCCCGATGGATGAAAGGGTAGTTTCCCTCCGCCTCCGGGTGGGGGGACGGGTCCTGACTGTTGTCTGTGCTTATGCGCCGAACAGCAGTTCAGAGTACCCACCCTTTCTGGAGTCCTTGGAGGGAGTGCTGGAGGGTGCTCCTTCTGGGGACTCCATAGTTCTGCTGGGGGACTTCAATGCTCACGTGGGCAATGACAGTGAGACCTGGAGGGGAGTGATTGGGAGGCATGGTCCCCCCCTCTGAACCCAAATGGTGTTTTGTTTTTGGACTTCTGTGCTCGTCATGGATTGTCCATAACGAACACCATGTTCCAACATAAGAGTGTTCATATGTACACCTGGCATCAGGATTCCCTGGGCGGCATTTCGATGATCGATTTTGTAGTCGTATCGTCGGACCTGCGGCCACATGCCTTGG